>NC_142720.1:18675119-18980595 GCF_055471065.1 Atractosteus spatula
GGCATGTTATAAAGAAAAAGCAAACATAATAAAGATGAACATTCGCAACATAATATGGACTGAAATGTATTGCTTTAAACATAGAAATCCGTTCATACTGTATGTTCATGCTCTGCTATAAGTCAAAATAATGAAAATAAGTTAAATATCCTGGAATAAGGTATTTATGATCATTCAGCGCCAACTATGAAACTCACAGCATGGGATTCTCAAAACACCTGCTGCTGGTGCAAATACGAACCTGACCAGGAATTAAATCTTGAGTTCTTGTTATTTAGGTCACTTTCAGTTTTCAGAAGCATATAGACATCTGACTGAGAGAATCTAAATCTTAGAAATACCAGGCTGTTTTCAGTAAGAGGATTAGAATGAAGGGAAAAAATACAAGTTTTTATTTAGTGTTTATTACAAAAATGGATTAGTGTAGCGGAGGTTGTTAAATTGCAAGAAAGAGCAGGCATGGGGATGTACCATTTCATGGTTCTCAACTCTAAAGCAGCCATGTGAGGCTAAATTTTCATCTTGCATGATTAGACCTTTTTAACCTATTCCTGCACTCTGGTTTCAAAACTACTCTGTCGCAGGTGTGCTGTTGTGAAGAAATGTAACCATCAGAACTCTATCCATTCTCTTAGCAACTTACTTATTACATCTAAAGGAAGTACTGTGTTCAAGGGTCCAATACCTGTATTGTGCCCAGTATTCAACCTACTGTATGTACAGGTATGTGTCCAGAGACCTACCTGCAACTACTATTACTTACTTAACAGGTGACCAATTAATGATGCCTGGATGCCTCAGAATGTCCCATAAAAATGTCCAGTTCCTTACATTCCACTCACCTGAACAAAGGCATGGTGAAACCCAAGCATGGTTTTAGGGTTGATAGCAATTACTAGCTAGACCCAACCAACTTCTCAACAAAAAAAGTCCTCTTAATTAGTTCAATCAATTCGGCGACCAAAGTTCACGACAAATTCAGTTAGACTTAAAACTAATGGATCTAGAGGCCTTCCCTTGAAAGACAGTTGAGAAACACCATATTAGTACAATCCACCTGGTCTAATAAAGATCCTGCTCTATTCAAGAAAAACACTGTCCCTTTGAAACAAACTATTAGTACAGTGACTGATTGTAAGACTGTATAACACACAGTAAAATGTTACTCTAACTGTATTGTATTGTAACTCTTTACTGAAAGTACTGCTGACCCAGGATGTCTCATTTAATACTGCCATTAACACATTCTTATAGCATTAATTTATTATTCAAAGGTGTATAATAGGTATAAAATATAGATACAATTATTCTTATAAAAGAAAAAAACAAAAAATGAGAATTTTGGGTTGTTTACTCTGACTTACATTGTTAACATTTACAGTAGATCCTTAATTTAAATTATCATTTAGATTGGAATACCTTGCCTGAAATTCACTTACAATATGTTTTCATAGAAACTCAGTGGGACATCACCTTCATTATTTCTTGTACAGTGAATTTAATCAGATACTACAATAAATGACCTGTGTCTGGAAAGCAGTGGCTGCAAATGACTCTTGCTTTATTATTTTTCACAAACGTAAAAAGCCACTGCATGAGACAGAAATGGTTTCATCTTTGCTACTGATTACATTGAATATGAAAGCTATTCATGTTGGTTCACTCATTATTTTTATAGGGAGAAAAGCATTGCACTTTTTGTAATATTAAGCAGCCCTCCCTTGAAATCCTGACTTAATCAACGCGTTTTGATACAGTACGTGCAGTTTTGTTCTGTTTCTTCATAGAGTTGCAAAAATATTCTATGATAAAATCATAAAGAGAACAAAGCAGATGCATATCCCCAGAACTCATTTTAAGGCGCACAAATGTAATTATAGTATAAATAATGCAGGTGGTGCCATTTAATCTCCTGCTTGGCCCTGTGCATTTGGAGAACAGACACTGAATTTCATTGCTCCTCAAGGTTTTTCTCTTAGTAAAACACCTTGACAATGGCATAAATGACAAAGCACATTCTCTGCTCCATGCGACTACGAAGCAATGCGATAACATTGCATTTACGTTATTAGTAGTGTGTTTACTATGTCTTTTAATTATTCAGAGGGCAGATATTACAGTTCTTACCAATTTGAAAACTGTGCCCAATAGCCAAATAGCTGAACTATTCTATTCAAACTACATGTTTCACAGTATCCTTATTTTACAGTATATATCTGATCCAATACATCTTAATATCACAATTTCCTTTTTGGAAAATACAGTTTTACAAACAATCAATATGCTAATGCTTTTTCTGCTCTTCTTTGTGCTTGGCATTTTGGTACAATAGTTTCACAACACATACTGAACATTATTAATATTATTTATTCCTCTCCATTACACAGATTCTGTGTTCAGTTTTTTTGGTGTGTGCAGAAATGTACTTTCATATTGTACATGTGCTATTACTGTACATTGTACATAATTTTGTATCCTGAAAAGAAGAATTGTGCTCATCTAGGTTTACTAGAAACAACATTTTGCTTTCTTTTTCATTTTCAAAATACATGAATACATGAACACTCACATGAAACCTTCAAACATGCCCCTATAATAAGCAGCTTTACAAATTCCCAGACACTCTGAAACCAGGCAGTCAAAACATGATGTCAGCTTGAAGATATCATCAGTTGCAAACATCTGGCAAAGCAAGTTAAAAAGAGCTACCTTTTTTGTTTGTTTGATTTCTTTGTGGTTTTAGGAAATATTTGGATCTATTTTCATAACGAGTCTTTGTCTTGTTTTCTTTTCATTCACAAGGTGCTAAAAAAAAAGCATTTTTCGGACAAACCTATTATTCCAGCAAAGAGCTCTAGAAGGACACAGAGACCAAAAAATATTTGCAAAAATAAATAATTTTGCCAGATATGTAATATAATGGCCACTCTAATTCGCTGAACATTGAACTCTCACTTATATTCTTTTTATTATGAAAACATTTAAACAATGAATACAGGCTGTTATGTACCAGGACAGCTATACTGTATTTAATTCAACATTATGTTACTAGTGTCAGATCCAGGTCAAGCACAAAAGAACTCAACACAATAAAATCAAGAGCTTGCCTTCAAACATGAACCCTTCTTCAGAGAAAAAAAACGAAGTGTGAAATTCCTTCCATTTGCAGCCCAGGAGGATCTATGGGTCTTGAAAAGGTAGATTGTGCCTTCATGCACATTCTATTCAGGAGACAGGAGCCTAGCGTGTCTGCCGCCTGAACTGCATACTATTGTCATGATTAGAGTTTACCTTTGAAAAAACTAAACCTTAAGCTAGTTCCTAAATGGCCTTGAGACTTTCATAACCCATACAGTATTTCAATCCTTATTTCTTAAAGAGTAAGATTCATCATCACACAAAGCCTTTCATGGTAATTACAATGGCTAAGGTAGTGCCGTCACATAAAAGGAACAACACTAAATATCTCTTTACTCCAGTAGGTTAGATCAAAGCAGTGCTAAAAATTCTATTTATACTGCAAGCAAAAATGCTTCAAGACTGAAAAATTGCAATTTACAGTCAAACGGCACAGTCTCCAGTGCCGGTCATTTGCAAATGACAGCAATCTGCTGATTCAGGTAGGAAGTGGAAGCCTGAGTGACTTTATGTTCACCATGAGAATTTGAAAGAGAGGGCTTGATAGGAGTCACTGACAGATGCACTTTTAATCCATGCATGATCTCCCAGTCTAGGCCTTTAGAGAAAGGCGTTGAGCAGTGAAAAGTCATGCAAATAATTTTAAAAAAAGTTATGTGTAGTATTTATTTTAACATCTTTTCACAGGTCTTAAGAACATGTCATAAGCTTGTAAAACATTCCACCTATCAGTCCATTTTCTAAACACTTCATCCAATTCAGGGCCGCAGGGGAGTTGGAGCCCATCCAGACAAGCAACAGGTGCAAGGCAAGGTACACCCTGGACAGGACACCAGTTCATCGCAGAGCAGACAGACACAGTCACACCAGGGCCAGTTTTCTTAGAATCCAATTAACCTACTCTACCAGTATGGTTCTGAACTGTGGGAGGACACCAGAGCACCCGAAGGAAACCCAGGCGGACACCAGGAGACCTTACAAACAAATGCCAACCACTGTGCCACCTGCGACACGTCTTTAAGGAAAAAGCTGCAGTTAGTAGTGTAACTGCAGACTGACTGGTATTGTGGTCGGTTTCCCCCTCCCTCCACAAAAAAGAAAAAAAATAATCTGGATTTATTTGCAAGTTAAACATAGCACCATACTGTATACTGCTGGCTTGTTGCTTCATTAATCAGAGCTCACATTATGTATAAAAGCTATTTATACAGGATCCTTTAAAAAGAATTGAGTTTATATAATGTGTTCTTTTTTTAATTGTCCCTACAGTAAATATACCATTGAAGCAGTAGGGATATCTTTTCTTTAGAAATGCAAGAAATGGTCTGTAGGAGGCAGCAGTTGTAAGTAAAGTGTATTTTATTCCAGAGGTGAAGAAGTTCGTGAAAGTACCTTTCCCTCAGGAAAGCTTAGCAGCTGCTCCTTATGGGACAGAGAAGCAAGATGCAATTGATAGGGTCTTCAGTTAGAAAAACGGACCTGATTTATACATCTGTCATTACAACAAGGCTGTACCTACCTTTAAGGAAGAAGAAGCTGAAAAAAAGAGAAAATGCTGTTGTTGGAAATGTCCACTGATTCTCTCTTTCGCTGATATAGATTTGTGTTCCTACTGGGACTACTTCGGGCCACTGTAGGCACAGATGGGATTAACTTATCATAAGGATCAAGTAGATAAACTGGGGAAGAAGCATGTTTTAGGTTTAATGTTTTCAGTAGGCCGCTCACTGAAGGAAATTTTTAAAGAGAAGTGCAGGGGCATGAATTTCAGCAGCAGAATTGGAGATACGATAAAGCCAAGCAATTCCACTTTGCAGTTGCCAAATAATGAAACCGAAGTTAAAAGTTTCTCTCCTTGTCTCTGGCTCTAATGATTTTTCTCTGTTAATATACAAGGCTTTAGCAGTCTGCAGTCCTCATTGCACAAACATACATGCACACACGTAATGATGCCACCAGGAAATCGAAAGGATTCGAAAGCATTTATTTCGGTTACTCCAATACCTTTATTTTGTCTTTTTATATCTAGAAGCCAGGCAATATTTTTTATCTCCTCTTTGTTTCTGGTAAAATAGCTTTATCCCTGGGCTAATGTCAGCTCTGTGGGCTTTACTGGAACATGCCAGCAGGTCTGAGCCTAGCCTCCCCCTCCCCTCAGTATTACAAACATTCCTTCTAGGAAAAGCCTGTTCTGAGACATTTCACTTGGAGAAAGTTTTCCTCTGACCGCCTGAGTATACACAGTGAGGTGGCAATGTTCTCTACCTAAAGGAAGTCACCTATATTGTATTATCCTGTTATTATTCCACCACTAGGTGGGTTTATTACATTACTTCAAAACAGGGATTAGCAAAGCATCAAAGAACACTGGATGGCTTGAGAGAGGTTGCCAGCCTTGAACATAAGAATTGAGTGAGTAAGATAAAGGGAGGTAGGGGGTGGAGGAGAGAGAGAGGAATAGGGTTGGCGGGGAAAAAAGAAATAGGGAGGAAAGAGAGAAAGAACTCTGGTGTCCAGCCCAAATCTACTGCTGCTTGGCCAGAACTAAATCATTTGCTCATTCTACGTGACTAGGAAACATATCACAACAATACAAAATTGTGTGTGTTTTTTTAGCAGGTGCACTGCATACCCATAATGACATCACTGGATCAACACTGTCCAGCTTAATGGTCTACAGTAACAAGACAAATATGCAATCCCTGTTGGAGAACATGATAATCACACAGCATGATGAGGTGCCACCTTTTTTTCTTAAATATACTGTATATGACAGAAGGCCAGAGCCAAGCTTCTCTTGCTAACAGCTTCAATCAGAGAGCATTCTTGAAAGAAGGTCTCAATCTTTTCAGCTTTAGCTGTGCCATCACACAGAGTATCAGGTACCTACACACGCAAAACACAGAAGTCCAAACCAGATGACAATAAAGAAAAACCCTTGGACGGTACACTTGTGGAATGCAGTTTCCAGACTTTAGCTTTAATCCCTACTGAGAATGTCTTTGAGAATTCTAACTGAAAGCTGCAAGTCAGGAGAACATAGCATAATTATATTGAGCAGGAGTAAAATAGGCCCAAGGAAAGATGGTTTTTTAATATTTCTTAGAACTTAATTCAATCTATACACTCCACGTGGGCCAGTTTATTCTGCTTAAAATCCATTTGGCTGTCAGTACAAATTAGCAAATGGTTTAATCACATAATCCTAAACAGCTTTTCTATTTGTTTGTGATGTTTCCAGAAAACCAAATCAATTCTACATTTTGGGAAGCTAAAATGCAATTACATTTTTTTTTCATTTAAATTCCTTTGATTTATATATACTTCTGCATTGACAAGCAGGAACATACCTTTCCTTTGGGCCCCATGATACCTTTCGACCAGGTCTGAAATTTGTTGACTTTACAGAGTCAGGTGAATATACAACCAATAGCCAGAAAATGCATATTTTGTTGCTACCGCCTGTTTCAGGCTGATAGAACAAAGATAAGGGAAAACCTTTTAAGAAAATTATTTCAATGCTTGTAAATTAATTGGTAATAACAGATGACTATCGGTTTATATGGTACAGGTAAAACATACAGAGCCTGTCTAGGATTCCTGATATGTTAATATTGCAATAATGTTTTTTAAACTTTGTAGTGTTACTTGTTATCCTTCTATTTTAATGTGTCCTAAATGGTACTGT
Organism: Atractosteus spatula; assembly: GCF_055471065.1. Classification (NCBI taxonomy): domain Eukaryota; kingdom Metazoa; phylum Chordata; class Actinopteri; order Semionotiformes; family Lepisosteidae; genus Atractosteus; species Atractosteus spatula. Next base: position 18,681,946 of record NC_142720.1, read on the forward strand.
ATAACTGTGACATTGATGGTTTTATCTGAGGGATGTAAAGTATGAAGTACTTAGTCATTACCTTTCTGAGAGCTATTTTTATAGCCTTGTGAAAAAGGAGAGAGGGTGAATTTGTACAGTTACTAACTCATTCACACACAATGTCAAAGAGCTCATAATGGAATGAAAAGCAAGCATGAAGCACAAAGGATGAGGTTTGTGTGTCCTGAATGAAAACATGTTTTATTCTTCAATACTTTTTAGATTGGAATGGCCTGTTGTTCTGTTGTTTTGAAACTCAGCTCTCAGGGCAGAAAAACTGTGTCCTGCTTTGGAGAGAATGAGAAACGTGGACTTGCTCCTCCAACATGGCCAGAGTCATTAGCATTTCATACGCTGTATGCTCCACAGCTCCCGACAGGAGAGGTAAGTGCCACGTCTCTCACTGACGTCGCTGAGATCAGATGCAAGAGACTCAGCAAGTCAAAGGAGTCGCACTCAGAAAGGTAGGGGAGCCCTCGTTGGCTAATTTCAACTTTAGCCCCGGTGGCACACTGCCAATTAGGCACCACTGCTTAGGGGAACCCCCATCACAGTCAAGACCGACATGACTCAGTAGCACCATCTGGATCACAGAGTTCAACCTGCTTACTGAGCAAGCGACACTCATGATCAGGCAACTATCCCCCCCCCCCAAAAAAAATTCAACTTTGTACAAATGTTTATCACTTAGACTAGAAGAGACTAAAGAGAAATCATTTTTATGCTATTCTGTGCAAAAGGTTGTTTTTTTTATTAAAGCATTTGTCATGGGTGATCTACTTTGCCCTAGAATGACATGATCTTTTTCACATCTCTCAAACGAAAGCACAACAGTTAGAGGAAGGCTGGTGATTGCTGGTACGTGAAAGCACACAGCAGTTAATTTGTTAATTCATGGGTATAATATTCTATCTAAATGGTTACAACATCAGTCTAAATATTTTTTGTAATTATTGACAACACTCAAAAGCAGACACGGTTGGTTGCTGTCTAATCTTTTTAACTACCGCTTTTGGCTGTAAGAAAGGGGCAGACATGTACAATCTTCTTATTCCAAATTTGTAGTTTGATCTTTCGCATTGCTTATGAGTTCTCACAATGAATTCTTGGGTAAAGATCTCATGGAACAGGAATGCATTTGGTAAGCTGTAGGTAGCACAAACAAGTCATATTTTTGCTGAGAGAAAGTGATGTAATGTAACCATTATGTCTGATCTGTGTACTCTACAGCACCTTAGAGAATGAGTATTATGTGATAATTGAGAGTATGATAATTATGATTTTTGCAATTTCAGCCTTTTGCGTTTCCATCCTGTTTCCACATGTTACAGCGAAAAAGGCTGGTGGAAGATGAAACACAGTGATTGTTTGTTCGGGTCTGGATCTCCATGTTTTTTCTGTAATACTGTACCACTGAAGCAAAAATCCTCCTTTAACCCTATCTGTAGGATATCCATCCTCCCAAGTTTTTTAACAGTGTTATCCAATATAGAGCCAGAGTCTATGCCAAAAAGCAATGGACACAATTCAGGGTACACTGGACAGGAACCCATTCCATCACAGAAGTGGTAGACACAGATATGCACACACTCACATTCACACCAGGGCCAATTTTCCCAGAAGTGAATTAGTCTGCCAGTACAATATGTTTTTGGACTGTGGAACCCAGTGAAAACCCACACAAACATGGGGAGAACATGTCCTACAAACTCCACGCAGCTAGCACCCCTGGTCCAGAATTGAAGTCAGAGCCCAGTCATGATAATCACTGCACTAGCATGCTGTCCATCTGTTGTATATATATATATTCATATATATAAGATCTAATTATACTACTACATTAAGCGAGCAGGAGTACTGTATTTTGTACTCTTGCAGATGAAATGCAAGACTATACTTCTGGCAAATGAAATAGCCTTTTGTATTTACAGTATATGGCACAGAAATCTTCATTGCACTGTGGTGGGTAGTGTATTTGTATTGGTCAGTAGCATGTCTTAATTTCATTTACAGTACGTGTACATGCACAAGTACAGTATGTCTCCCTTTCAGTCTTCTCAGACTTAATCAATTTAATTCAAGAAATCTGTGTTATATTTCCTACAAACTCATATTTTTGTTCAGTGTAACATTTTCAACTGATACTGGCTACTACCTATTGCTTTCAAAACTGAAATTTGTGTTGAAAGATTTCATTTCTAATCAGACACAACATCTATTACCAATAGAAAACTAAAGAAAAAGCGAGTTGATGGACAAGTCTTCTTTCCCTAAAAGTGCATACTGTCCAATTCAGACCTGCACTTCTGAAAGTATATTTAAATGTGCAGTATAGAGTTTCAGGAATGGAAAAGGATGGGCTGTCCGCTTTGGATACGTTGTTATAGTTGTGCCCAAAACTTACAATAACTGCAGTCTGGTAAAGAATGCCAATCCTAACAGATTCTTTACTACTAAGGGTCAAAAGGCTGCATAGCAGATTGGAATAAAGGGTCTTACTATACCGACATCTCACTGGTAGACCGCACTAAGGAAAATAAAGCCTGTTGGTTATTTTAAAGCAAAACATATCTCACAACATGCACGCAGACACAGGTCGTGTTTCAAGAGATAAATCAAATAAAAGAATAGGCAAAAAACAAACAGCAATCCCAGGTAATCTAATCTTGCTGTAGTCCTGTGTTCTGTGTAATGTAATTGTTGAAGTTTATGGAGATAATAAAGTGAAGGATGAGGTGGCCATGCTTGGTGCTCTCTCCTCGTCCTCTGTCTTCCAGGGGACCTATTTTGTTTCATATCTCGCTGTGTGTTGTGTTTCTTTCAGGCATGAGACGACGCAGAACTGCGTAAGCAGGGGGAATGTTATTGATCCCGATGAAGCAAGGCCTGACCTGTACACATCTTGAGAGTGGCCTCAGCTGTACCATCTCAGAGGGATAGACGTCTTTGTCAGGACTGCCAATACACATCCGCTACAGGAGCAAAGGTGAATCAAAACGTCCACTCATCTTTCCTGAAGACCACATTTGGCTTACTTTTACATTTTTTGCAAAGGAGATTAAGTCTTTTCCTTTAAATCGTCATTGTGTGAGAAATGAACCAACTGCAATTGTTACAATTTATAACTTCACTGTTTTGCATATCCCTAGGATTATCATACATTTCTCTGGATATGTCATGTGGTCAGATATTTTAAGCTTTCTACACCAAAAATAATGAAAAATCACATTTTAACCCCCAAAAGATACAGAAAAGGTTTTGATTATCATACATTTCATAAATGGTTATTTTTTATATGACACAGAAGAATCAGAAATATGTGATAATAGGGCTTTGTAATCAAATTGTGCTTTGTATGAGAAGCAGTGAGAAATTTGAAATTTTCTATGGATAGTCATATTTTTCAGCATTTTCTTGATTAGAGTTAATTATTTTAATAGATGTTGACATACATGAACAAAGAAAGTCATAATCCCATCTTTATATATCATCCCATTTATATTATATATACTGTAAATATCCCAACTGTATATTTTCTGTTTATATCTTCTTGCTAGAACAGAATGAAAGTACTGAAAACAGTGAAATTTGAATTGATCCTATTTTTAAGTGTTCTGACTATAGACTATATTTCTGATTATATTTCTTTCCTTCTTTCCAGTAGTTCCTTCGAGTGCTGAAAAAAGCAAATCTCTAAGATCAGTGTAGAACTATTGCTGAGCAAAGTAAACCTAAATTACTGAACAGCTGACATTCAACCTACAACATAATGGGAAGAACTTGTGAGCGTATCAATTACCTTTTATGAGAAACGTTTTATCAAGGCAAGGAGGGAACTGCGTGCTGTGATTCCATTAAACTGATTTCATTTCTTATTATTGCCTATCAGCCTCATTGCAGGAAAGGGTAATCTCACAAGCTGTCCTACTGGAACAGCACCTGACTGTACGCAGCACACTACATTAACAGGTGACACACGACTGTCAATTGCAAAAGCAAATCCCACCTTTTTTTGCACACAGCTTGAGAGAAGTCTCAAACAGCTCTTTCTTACTATAAAGTCAATAGAATGCCCGATTGTACAGTTGCATAAACATGCGTACATAAGACCATACAGGAAGGTTACGAACGAGAGGAGGCTAGCCAGCTTGTTTAGATACTAGTATTTCACTTATCCTAGGATCTCATTCAGTAGTTTCTTGAATGATCTCAGACAGCAACAAGGTTTGATAGCATTTTTTGGTCTCTCATAGCCCTTTGTGTAAAAATGGAATTCCTGTTCTGTATATGAGGAATAACAACACCCAAATAGAACAATGCATTTAGGAATGCTTATCGAAACATTAGGCATGGGAATAGGGATTTAGGACAAAAAAGTTGGGATCCCCATAGAGAGAGAGGAGTTAACCAAGGAGCGTCCGCAAAGGTGGAGCTTACTAAGGTATTTATAGTTTTGGGAAGTGACTTCACAGAGGATTAGAAGCTAAAGCAGCAGAGGTGAAGGAGAACATCCTCTTTTTTTTTCCATTTATGCCTCCTAGTTGTCTGTGTCAGCACTTTAAAATGTTGTCAGCAACTACATTTCCTTTAGGCCTGTCTGTGTGTGACATTTCTTTGAGGTTACTGGACTTTACACACAGTGTATTTTACACATTTATCGTGTCACGTTATAGGATTTCTGAACCTCTTTTCAGGATTTTATTTCTAGTGTAATTCACCCATGATAAACAATCCTACCTTTTCAAATAACCTTTTAATATTTTCTAATATCAGACCCCCCCAAAAAAACTATCTACAGCATTGTGTGTTGTTTTCAATAACATTGCCCAAGAAGAAAAAAAATAACGTCATTGTGCGATTTGATAGTGAACTGGTGCAGGGAGGAAGTCTGCTGTTGAAAATCTGTAATGGTTGATCATGACCATTATTGAAGAATTTTGCCTGGACATGTGTTTTCACACTGTGGGAAACAGCGTGTTCACTAGCCCCACAAGGCATAACATTACAATATACAATGGTTAAATGATATGAAGAACTGACTATGTAACAGGCTATTTTCTGTCATCACTGCTCTTCAGCATGGTTTGCTGTGTTCAAGGATTTAAAGTTTTCTGCAGATGCTTAAACCACTGTAAGACCTTAATGAATTTTTCTACATGGCTCAGTATTCACAGGTCAAAAATACAATATATACTTTTAACTTTTAACTTGTCAGACATGCACTTTATCTGTTTTAAGCTAATGGCCTATTAATCTTATATGCAATTCAACATTCTATTTCACAGGGTGAAAAAAGAGCAATGTTAGAGTCTTGAAACTTACATGAAAGCTATTTTTCTCATGTTTCAGACATTTCTAATTACCTTGCGCTGCATGGAATTATCTAGAAAACACCATTGTTATAAAAGCTTTTCTGACAAAGTCTCTTAATGACTTCACACAACATAATACAATAAAAAGCGATCATTCCATCTCCACCAAGGCAGACATTTGGAGGTTAATTGGAGTCAAATGACTCAATTTAATTGCGTCAGGTTATACAAGTGTGAAAAAACCCAAACATAAACCCAATAATTGTATACCTCACACTCTGGATGTTTTTTTTATTCAGGTGTCTGCTGTATGCCTGCAATGTGCCTTCTTTTGACAAGAATTATCATTCGTCTGACTGGCAAAAAAACAATCTGTCTGTGGTAGGAGAACTTGTCATCAGTGTGCATGAAAAAGAAATGGAAGATGGACTTAAAGGTTATGTCAAGGTTAGGCTTCAAATTTTGAATGTATTGCATTAATGTCGCTCATAATTCATATACAAGATATAAAAGGCAGATTTTTAAAATGTTGTAGAAACAAATTGCTATACAAAAATAATACATTATCTACCAGTTCCAATAGGTATACTATGTTGTTACTAGAGAATATGAAAGAAAAATGATTAAATAAGTTATCTTTAGATACAAATAAAATATAAGAATAGTTTTAATTTTTTAATTATTTAATAAATAGAAAATAAGTAAAATCTGGTCAACACATACTGTATACACCAAGAGGAACAGTGGTGTAGTGTGCCCTGCTTTGCATGTATGCTGTGATGCACACTACTGGCAGCCACATGGAGCTGATGTAGCAGTGTCCATAGGAAAGTGCTCATTTTTATTCCAAATTACATCTTTCTACACGACACAGTTTATAAGCAGCCTATATAATGTATGTACATTTTTAGCCATATCTGTTCGTGGTTGTGACGATTATATATGGAATGAATGGGACAAAAGAAATCTGTTTTTGTTTTACCCCGAACACATGGGGAATCATGTCGAAAGGCTCAATAGAGTTTGTGAGAGAAGGTGGGAGTACAGTAGATGTAATACTATCAAGGATCCATGAATGACGGGTATAGATGATCTGCACACCCACCTCCCTGGGGAGATGAGCTTAACGTAATTAAAAGCTTTGCAAACAAAGTTGTAAAATAGCCTTATTTTTCCTCTAATGCTGTAATCATGATGGACAAGAAAAACTTAAATTATTAAATTAAAAAATAGTGAAATTAACAATCTCATTTAACTTTATACAGTATACTGTACATTTGAAGATCTGGCATTTGACTGGTTTTGTTGGAGCCTCACAGCATGTTAATTTACTTTCCAAGGGCCATTTCCTCACGATCATACTGAAGTTGGAGATTAACCATAGTTAATTTAGTATTTAGTCGCTCTAAAAGGAGCCATTCTATTGTTGTTTGGGGCTTCTGCCTCAAATGACATGTACTGAGTGTATCATTTATGAAGGAACAGCAAAATGGAGCATACACAAATGTATAATTTAAGTATTTACGTTTTCTAACATTAATAGATGAAAATTCGTGTTTTCTCTTTTGCTCACACAAAAATACATACAGTACATGTCATTGAGAGATAAGAGGCATTTTAAGTAAAACCAATTTATTACATTGATCCATAAAAAATGTATACTATTGTAGGCTTCTCTGGTGAACATACTGCATGTACTACACAACATGGACTTCCAACCAAATATATCTACTGTATGTAACAGTTAGAAACCCTGAAAGAATTATGATCCAGCTGATGGGCTATTATGATGGGCTCTATAGGTTTTTGTTTTTAATTAGCAGAAGAAATGGAAAAACTATAATACACTAAACTATAATTTTCCTCTGTGAAGGAGACTGCAGATCTTACTACTGTATACCTAAAGCAAGATCAATGAATCCAGGTGTCTGCGCTAATTACTCAATGAGTTCCAATTAACAGATTACACAAAATATTGTTTATCTGTAAAACATTCATTCTGAAAGACAAACATAATTTCAAGAACTTACACTCGAGGCTGGTGGGAATTGGTAACCATTGCAACTTTGAACAAAATGATCACTATATTCATGTGCTATAGACAGTCATGACATTAAATTCCTCCTTACACATCATACAAAGAGATCTTATGTTTTTGTTTTAAATAGATGCTTTTTTAAAAACTCAGTCCATGCTCAAGCACAGTAATGGAAAACAGAACTGTTTTTAATTGCAGAAAAAAAGTGATTTTGTAAAAATAAGTTATTATTTTTTGTGCATTAACGCAATGATAGATATTTGGGTGGATTCAGAGGAGAATTAAAAGCAACAAGGTGTTTAACAATTATGCAAATTCATTATAGCTCAATTCAATTGCAAAAAAATACATTTTCATGTGATTATACCTTTCCTTTGAAATTGTAAAAAATAAACTTCTACCATGTTATATGTTCTTAAGAATCCAATAGATCATCCGCCAGCCTAGTTAAAAGAACGCAAAGTTATTTTAGACAGCTACAGCTGCTATGTTCCACAGGCTTTGCTTTTAAAACTGTCCCTTAACCTCAGCAACCTCGGAATGTTTTAAACTATTTATACTCTGAATGGCTACATTCATATTCTAGGTTACATTATATGCATTTTCAATCACAGTTTGAAGTACTATTCATGTAAAAAAATGCATTGCTCTCTGGCGGGGTTGCAGATATTACACCGCAAGGCAACACTGAAGCTCTCCCTGTACGAGGAGGATGCACAGATACTGTCATGTCCGAGTTACAGATAAACTACCTGCCTGATTAGACACGAAGTGAGGAGACTGATGCCTCCATTACGGACCCACAAAGCTTTAAACAATCTTTCCAAAAGAAGTGTGGAAGGTCAGGAATGGGCTCTGGGGGCCTGCAAATGATTAAAACAATCTTTAACGGATTGGGTCACCTTCAAGCCAGGATCATAACTGACATGTCTGAAATCAATTTGTCCGTTTTCTGTGACCCAGACAGACTGTCTTGAAATGAAGTTCCTATGGGGAGGTGGAGCCAGAGGATTTATCATTAGATTCATGCCATCTGTCAGCCATTTTGTTGTTGTGTAGAGATAATGATAATTTATTTACTTGTAGTAGATGTGACACAATTAGGTTCCCTCCTTTCCAAGACAAATTAATCTAATTTTATTTCAAAGCTGAATAATACAAATTTATTAAGAGATAAGCATCATATGTAGAGACTATAAATGTATAAGACATAACTATGATCTTCAGAAACTCATCTGAATTATCATTATTAATGAATATTAATAAATAATAATACATTGTTTTATTTTTTATTATGTGGCTGACAGCAATTTAAGATCCACTATTGTCTTGCGCTCTGATCTTCCTATCAACCTGTTAAATAGTGTGACCTTCACCTAAACACCCGCCTGAACAACTGATTCATTGTCAGAAATCAATCAGGTTTTTTCTTTGGTATCATGTATCAATGCTTCAAGTGGTTAATACATAATTCAAACACTGACAAAGGCTTGTTGTGAATAAATATGTTTTTGAAAATGTATGCATTGTACAGTATGATACTGTTTGAGTATCAAAAATCATCATAGCAGCTAAATTAGTTTAATATAGCTATGTACAGTAATAGACTCGACAAAAGAAGAAATTTCTTTGTGCAGAGCAGTAATTCTTGGGTGCAGACCATCTGCCATTCTTTATAATTAGAATATAGGAACAACCTAAAAAGAGAATTGGTGCCACAGAGGAACAGTGCCTGAACTAAGACAACACTGATGATGTCTTGATTCTGTTCCATGTTGTGATAGAAGATGATATCTTCCTAGTAGATGGTTAATGGCATGGATGTTCAAACCTCATCAGAGAAATTTTTCTCATTGCTCTCTGACCTGGTCTCCACAGTAATTTTCCCATCAAAAAGTTACCAAATAAAAGATTCACCCTTAATTCTCTGTCTTGACTTGCTACCTTCTCAGTTTGTACTTGGAAATCTAACATAGTTGCAAAGGACCCTTAATGCATTTTTCATTGTAGTCATTAAACTGATGTATTAAAATTTTAAAAAAACTAACATATTTAAATTGGATCTAATTAAACAACATCGGTCACACCGCTTTTGCTGTCCTGTAAGGTAACAAGAAATCTTGATGAAAATGAGTTTGCATCATTCATCATCATTCTGTTACACCGTGGACAGTGCAAAAACTTAATACATTTTTAAAAAGCAATGCAATGTTTCCGTAAGAGGAAAATATCCATCCATTTTCTAACCTCTTTATTCAATATAGGGTCAGAGGGGAGCCGCAGCCTATCCTAGCAAGCGATGGGCATAAGGCAGGATACACCCTGGACAGGACACCAGTCCATCAGAGTGGATGGAGACAGAAACACTCACAACAGGGCCAGTTTTTACCAGATGTCAATCAACCTACAGTACCAATATGTCTTCGGACAGTGGAAGGAGACCAGAGCACCTGGAGAAATCCTATGCAAACACAGGGAGAAATACAGAGATAGCACAGATACACAGATAGCACCCCAAGTTCAGAATTAACCCCAGGGCTCCAGCACTGCAAGACATCAATGCTAACCACTGCACCACCATGCAGTCCTAGAGGACAGCAGTTACGGTTAAACTTCACTTAGAACAAAGAGCACCTCATTTTAACCATTTCGTTAATTCACAGCTGGAGACTATATACCGTCATGCTCACTTTCTTTTCACTGATTTTGACAGCCGTGATTCTGCAACATGCCTCCAGCACACATGTGGAAGCGCTAGACAATATGTGGTTTTTAATGTGGTCTCAGCGCTCTGCCCAGTCTCGGCATTTGGAATGGTACTCTGCAAGGGCGTTTGTGATGTCATTCCACTTCAAATCTCCACGGATCTCACAGGCTACCAGGCAGGCTTTAAAACAAGCGCAGTGCAGCTCACACGTTATCAGAGAGGGATGTTTCCCATGGTCTTCTCAATCAATCACAATGAAAGCCTGGACCTCATGGCGATGGCTTTGTCAGTTTGATGCCCCCCCTGAGAAATGGCCAGTAAACAATTTTCTTTGGTTAAGTAAATGGGGGGTACAGGGTGAATGGCTCAAGAGGTAACAAAGAAGTAACCCAATTACCCCTGGCAGCGAAAGCACATCTGTTTTGTTTTGCCTTTTTTTCCCTGTGCTTAATGCACTTCTACTTTCCCTTTATGTACTTTTCAGAGTCCTTTAAATGATGGTCACTTTAGTGCAATAGCTCTGCTTGGAGGAACGTGCTATTAATCACAGAGCCTGGGAGATGAGAGACAAAACATGGGCAGTTTTTATTCTTAATCTTCCTTTGTGTTTATTTAAAAATAAAGCATCTTCATTTTGCAGTATCAAATTGTTTTGCAACACATCTTGGGTTTTTTTAAATGGAAAGGCATGGTAAAGTGGGAGAAAATGTTACTTACAAAACTTGGGGAACCCATTTCTCAAATGTTTAAAGTTATTTCCACAAATGACAACTGCAATCAAAAATGTTCTCGGTTAAAATTTAATGAGCAAGTGCAAACATTTTTATTTTTAATTTAGCAATTCACAAACCTACCGCCTAAAGTATATATCACACTTAGCCACTTCATTTTCCTTATGTGCTCATGTGCAACTAGGAGGAACTAATAGTAGTCTAGTTTTGAGAATTTCATTTTTAGAAAAAAAAACATTTCTTAGCTTAACCACATTTTATACAAGAGCTTATTCTGCTCACGTTTTCTATGCATATGAAATGGTCTGGATTGCTGTTTTAATATGTGTCCATTGTGTGATAAAATTTAGGTGCGAAAAATGTCATTAGGTTTTATTTCATCAGCACAATTTGTTAAATCTAGAAATTGTACAGGAACAGAAAATGTAGCCCTTGGTATTGGTGTGTGAAACTGGAATCACTAGCTAACAGGGTTACATTTAAACAAATGCATGGTGTGAGGATTCCTAAGTGGTGAAACCATTAAATGTGATTTCTTTGACTGTACATTTGCACTACTACATTGTTGCATACCCAGGTCATAACACCAACTGATTGTGGCCAAATTGCTGAAGTTGTACCTGTAGAGTACGCATTTGTAGACCAGGGTCCTTTCAGTTTTTTTTTAAAGAATGACTCCTGAAGCTCTCTATTTCCTTGTTTTGACATCAGTGAGAGATGCACTTCTCCTCCATTAGGTGTTAACTTTCTTGTGAGGCACTATGGAGCTTTCTATGTACATCTGAAAAGAAGAAAGGCTCTGACATATGAGCATATCAGAGAAACCTGTTTGCAGGTCTTTTAAGTCTCTTGGTGCAGTAGAGTCTTTAAAAAAGCCTTAAACAACTGGCAGTTCCAAAGTGGGAAGGTATATAAATAAAAAATCAGCATTTATGAAAAGTGTTTGTAAACCTAAAAGTATGAGCAACTGTACACCCTTGCTTATAGTGTTAATAAGAACAAGTTTCCTTCTAAATGTACACATTCTCCATAATCTGGGAATCGTGGCTAACACAAATTAAAGTTTTTTTTATTACCATTATTAATTTATGCAGCTGCTGCTTTTATCCAAAATGACTTACATTACCCATTAACACAGCTACTCATTTTATTTAATCAACCTGAGTGGCTGCTTGCTCAAGGGTACAATATGGATGCACACCATGCATGTCCAACTGCAAGTCCAGAGCCTCTAACCATACTGTGTCCTGCCCTTGTTTAGATGTCCTAGTTGCTTTTGTTTTTACAGTTTCCATAATCCTTATCAGTGCAGTGGAGGAGAAAAAAGAAAGAAATATTGTGGGTAGAACCTTATGAGGCAGTGAAAAATCTTAGCATTACCTCCTCTGGCTAAAAACCAAACTGAACATATTATTTCAAGCATTCTGTTTGCTTCCAGTTGTACACACGTAGTCAGTGAGAAGGAAGGTAGACTAGCAAGCTTCAGGGGATGAAAACACAGTCAGGGGTTCATTCCGGTGTATTCAGGGGTTACTAAAAGCTTATTTTATCACTCTTGGTTTGCACTCGATATTTGAAGGGCAATCTTAAGCACATAATGAACATTGTTCTTTTAAATCCATCCATTGGAGTTACTCTGAAACAACAGAAAGAGTAGACAGGGAAAAAAAAAACTTTTAAAAATACAAGGCCTCAGGGCATTTCAGCAAGGTTTCCTAATAAGTACTATTGATTTTTCAGCTTGGTTTAAATAGGCTTCAACTGGTGGTTCTAAAGAAACATGCTGTAAAGTTTAAAGGGGTTTTGTCATGCTTTGCTTCCAACAGTTTGTTCAATTCACAGATTTGTTCTTGTTCTCTTACTTGTGGTGACTTGTGGTGAGGCCCCAAATCAAGAGAAAGCATTCATCTTTTCAGGCTGGTGTTCTCTCACAAAGTGTGGGGTAAAAAGGAAGCAAAAAGGCACAAGAGAGTGACGTCATATTGAAAGGTTGACCTTAGTTTTTCCCCACTAAGTGCATTTTCTAAAATCCAAATACCTAACCATAAATGAGCTCTTCTTTGTTAAGACCATAGAAGGATTTTGGAAATATTACTAATCTCTTATGCCTTTCACTCAGATTAATTGTATGAAAAGAACATGTAAAAATGAAAAGTTGCACATACAGTATTTTGCCATTTTTGGTACAACAAATTAGTTTAGCTATGTAAGTCTTCTTCTGTGGTCTGTGAGAATATTTCTTTACTTGCTGTTAATTATGTCTCTCACTTTAGTTCATTTGTTACTGTACCTTTCATGATGAGCAGTGCGTATTCTTCTAGTATTTTAGGATCCCTGGGGTTGTCATGTCAGTATGTGGTTCTTACAATGGTCCGAGATCCTGTCATTGGTCAGAGAACATACAAAGAGGAACTTTTTCTGTACCTGTTACATGGCTACAGAAATAATTCTGGATGAGTCGAATTCTGCTATGGAGTTAATCCCTTTCCATGCTTTGTCTATTTCTAAGTTGCATACTGTACTTTCTGTTCCTGGGCTCTTAAATTATAAAGACATGGGTAAACAGGTGTGTCACACAGGTCACACACCTGAAGAAGGCTCCGCGGCTGAAACATTGTATCTTGAATCTTGTATCATTGTAGGGAACAAACCTTTACCTGTTCCTTTGCAGCCTACGCATGCTGACGCAGCTACAGTGCCTACTTGACAGAAAGATGCCATTTCTCCCACTCCATAATCACGTTTTGAGTCCAATGGATTATACTGGTTTTGAATCCAATTAAACAATCCAGCATTCTCCAATTAATCCCAGGTGAATGAATTATTGGAACAATGCCATTAAATAGACCTACACTTGCAATTTTGACCTCTGGTTAGTTATTTACATATTATTGTCACACAATAATTCAATATTTCGTTAGGATAAACTAATCTCTAAATTCACAGGCAATAAAAGTGCCAAAATAACATTCACATACTCTATTCAGCATGTTAAAAATATTACATATAATGTTATTATATGTAATAATGTTCAACTGCATTATACATTTATTTTGTACCGTAGTAGAAAGTCGTGGACAAATACAATTTCAAATAACCAGTTTCTTATACTTGATTTATTATGATAATTTAATGATTTTATAGTTATTATGTAGTTGAGCTGGTGCTCATACTACTGTATATCTGAAACTAAAACAGAGGAGAGAAATATGAAATCCAGAAAACAATGGCAGTTTTTAACTTTGACATCCTCCTCACCTCTAATTCTGTTTTAGAATTACTCTGTTTTACTGTTACTGTTTTAGAGTTACTCATAGTTTTTATGAAACAATTACATAAACCATAAAGCACAAAGCCAGTGATTGGTTTTTTATTTATGATGTTTTAGGTTTAAAGCCAGATGCACATCATTTTGAGTTTTCTTTTTGGGAGCTTTGTTTTATCTAAGATTTTTTTTTATTCGTATGGGACAATGGGTTCAGAATACAGAGATCTAGCTGAGGTTGTCTCTTGTGATACTGTCTGGAAAATACTTTTCTGTTTCATGACCTTGGTTTACACAGTCATTCTGAAGCACAGCATGTGATTTGGTCCTCAGAAATGTATACAAAAATGTGGCATTGTTCCGGAATTACAGAATAATCACTGTGCATCTCAACAATGTTAGTGTTGGCGTTTTGTAACAGACGATAATATTCAGCTCTCTGGGGTGTATGGATAAGACTTTTGTTGTTCCGAGTTTTTTGTGAATACATGTACTAATTGTTCCCATGTCGAGGAATGCAGTGGGAGGCTTGGGACTGGAGGTGTAGCGTATAGAATAAATATTCACTCGGGTGCACATTTTTCTTAAAGGCTACAAAAGAGCATACAGTCCTGGGTTCAAGTTTTGCCAGACACGAGGAGGGCAGATACAGCAAAAACACACTTACTAAATGTCAAGATTACTGAAGGAAAAATTGAACTTTTTTTTCCAAAACCACGCAAAATGTTTAGGAACATAACAAAGAGAAGTTGTTTTTTCGCAGTTTTTTTTCTTTGTTTCTTTCAAAGCCGTGGCCCTCACCCCCCCCCCCCCCCCCTTCCCGCTCCCCAATACACACCTCTCCCTTCTGCATAAACATTTGCCTCATTGTGTTTTTCTGGAGAATAGCACGGTTGTTAGTTCCCCTGAATGAAGAGATCTGCAAGCAGTGAAGGACAGGACACATAAACAAGCGATTGTTTGCGGGGAATGTATGTGCTGTTGTCATCCTCTGCAGGTTGCCTCCCAGTTCCACTGGCCCGGCTGGTACACACTGCGCTTGTCGGATGAAGCAGTCAGTGAGAGCCAGCGTGATGAATAAATGAGCTGTGTTCTGGGGGCTAGCAAGAACACAGTCAGTGCAAATTGTGAAAACAAATGCCAGTTAGACAAGGCAGTGTTTTATAACCTCCATCACTCCACAATCTATCTTTCACAACATCACCCCCCCCCCCCCCCCCCCGCCTTCTCTGCTTAGCTGGGCTAAGAAAGCCATGCTTCTCAATCCCCAGCAGAGCACTGTTTAATTAATATTGTCACACAGACTTTCTCTTCCTTTATGTGTCTTTGTTTTCCCTTGAAATGACTCAGTGAGCTCATTTGAAAATCAAGCATGGTGAATGTCCAATGGAACAGTAAAACACTGTAGCCAATGAATCAGTTCATTGGTTTGATATTTGATATAATATATAGTTC
This sequence comes from Atractosteus spatula, assembly GCF_055471065.1. Lineage (NCBI taxonomy): Eukaryota > Metazoa > Chordata > Actinopteri > Semionotiformes > Lepisosteidae > Atractosteus > Atractosteus spatula. The sequence continues at coordinate 18,697,475 of NC_142720.1, forward strand.
ATAAATATAACAATGTGTCCGACCTTTAATTACCTTTAATTTAGTGTGATAATTTAGTGTTAAAATATAGCCAGAATGCACAGACCTTAACATAAAATGTGGTGTTTCATTTAGTAAATTTAAATACAGTATAATTGGCCTACTGATTATCATTATCAATATATCTCTGTAATTGACTGATTCAGCATTATAGCCAAAATCTCTCAACATATAATCTGATTTAGGGAGATACAGTATGAATCTGTGCAGCTGTGTAGTATTAAATGCAGCCACACTTATTTGTAAAACCTTTTTGCTGTATGAGATTCCTTGGAAGCAAAAGTATTCAGAGGACTCTGGAGAACCTTGTTCTGTGGGGGATTGGCGGATTAGCAGATTGTGACCACTGATACAGACAGAGGTCACGTTGAAACAAGACCCAGAGTGCAGATTTTCCATACACGAGACATTATATGCAACCCCTGTAGTATAGTTATTCTTGTTTTCTTCCTCTGTACTGAGGGACAGGGGAATATGCTGCAGTTCAGAATGTTTTATGCATGTTTTATTGAAGCTCTGATACAACCATCATTTAATGGACTGGAAAGGTGTTAATGTGTTTTTCAGTTAATTAACTAGTCCAGAATCTGTCAGAAATGAAAATCCTGAAGGTTCACTCGCACTGAGGGACTGCTGGGCATCTGTTTTCTACAGGGAGAGATGAACAAATCTATTTCATTTCACTCTTACCAAGACAACCAATATTTTGACCTTTCAAACATGTTGACCCTGTGCCGTCGGAGCAAGAGGTTTCAAAAGTTCACAGACTTCTATTGTAAATGTTTTTTTTTATCATAGCTCACCTGGCAGGAATTTATACTGTTTGCCTGGTATACAGAGCCAACTTTAGAAATTGTATTTTAGTTCAGAGGACTAGAAAGCAACAAATGGAATAAAATGCATTTTAAGAAACGCTTTTCCTTTAAGTATTGCACCCAGCAGTTGTTGTTTCATCTATTAAACAAGATGGAAAATAACACTGATTGTTAGACCTGCTCCTACTCCTTTGATGTTATTAAAGTCGACTGACTTGCAGTTCAACTTTCACTGTTGATTAGATGCCCCAAGTAAGACCACTCCTTCTACAATTCCCTTGTCACTGTAGATACAAGGCAAAATGACCCTTCGGCAGCACCTGAGTGTTTGAGCTTGGGTTCATGCACCACTGCACACAAACCCTTCCCACTCTCAATGCGCTCTGAAACAGCAATGGGAATCCAGACCACATACTGTACTGTATATACAGTACATGTGTTACATTTCCATAATCATCATAATAACCCTGATGTTTTTACCAACAATTCTGCATGTTCCTTTTAATGAACTCCTTTGAGGCATTATAGTAAATGCATTATAATAATGTATTATAGTAAATGGCTGCCTTACAGTGCTGGGGCCCTGGCTTCAATCCCTGGGATGTTATCTGTGTGGAGTTTGTAGGTTCTCCTTGGAATGGGCTCCCCTGTGACCCTGAATTGGATAAAGAGGTTAGACAATAGATGAATGTTATAGTAATAGATGGATGAGTCTTACTTCTATTACATGTGAGGTTGTGGAAATGATCATTAGAACTAAACCAGAGGATCATTTATGTGAAAATGAGATTATAAGTGATAGTTAACATGGATTTAGAATAGGTAGGTCTTAGGTATCTTAGGTCTTGTGTTAAGTGTTCTTTGAACAAGCAGTAAAGGATGCAAACAGAAAATAGGATAAATTTAGATCTTCAAAACTTGAAATCTTGAAAAGGTTCTACAGAAAACATTTATAAAATTGAAAATGGTAGACATCACAACTTGAGTGATATAATCCCTGGGGGTGCCACAGGGATCTGTATTAGAACCACTATTTATTTTAATTTATATAAAACAGATTTAGATTATAGGGTAGTAGGTCAACCGTGTACGTTTACAAATTATACCAAAACCATCAGAGAAATTTCTAGACTGGACAAACATCTGATATTTAATGTAGACAAATTACAAAAATTAGAAACAGATTATAAGAAATACTGGTCATGAAGAATCTACATATGAAAATAACTTAAGTATCTATGATTATATTTTCCTCCTCTAGACAATATGGAGAAACAATAAAGAAAGTGTACTGTATGATATATACTTAAAATTGTAGAATTGAAACCAAGTGAGGTTAATATTGAATATTGTATATATTTACTGTACATGTGACATGGCTGCCAAGTTATGAAAAAGATACCGCTACTCTAAAATCAACCATGCAGCGATCAAGAGTGACAGAAAAAACAGAGACGTGAGTATAAACTACAGGGATGTAGAAACTGCATTTAAAACTGAGAGCAGAGGGCACTGTTTCTACACAAAAGGTTGTGGATGTCTGGAACAAGTTAGCCATGCATGTTGTCAAAACTGATAGTGGGTTTGCAATAAATGGGTAATATTTATATTAAGATCCTCTGATCAATTCTCTACTTCTGACCTTTGATGTTCTTAAGAAACTTCTGAATTGTGAGTCTTCTGAAGAAGTGATGGTTTGGACCTTAGTTTCATGATTCATACATTGAAAATTAAACTGTGTTCTGTTCCCCATTGAAGGAGTTAGTCCCATTAAAGAGCATCAGAATTCACCAGGTTCCAAATAAGATACTATGAAGTTCTATAAAACAATTAAATGTACTACAATTTGCTTCTTACAAAAAATAGCTTTTGCATTGTGATGTTTTCACTTTCTTTATTTACATATGAGTTTGCAGTTAATAACTTTGCTATTCTTTATTGTAAAAAAGCGTTTGGTTTTTTTTCAATGAATATCCTATCAAAAGTAGAAAACATGAAGCACTTGAAGTTCAACTTGAAGTTGAAACTTGAAGTTCCTGCATAGTTTAGGGTTGTGTCTTATTTGACAAGCAGTTCTGATCTGCTCTTCTTACTTAACATACAGATACTTATTTTCTCTGGTCTGATAAGATGCTGTTTCATTTCATTTTGCTCCAAAGCTTAAATCACACAGATTAAAATGAAAATAAAGTGATGCTTGCATGGAATAATAAATATTGCTTATTAATTAGGCTTAGAAGATTTTAAAAGGGTTCTGTTGCCCCATTAATGCATTATAAAGCATTTCTGTAAAGCTTATTTGCCTTGAAAATTGCTATGTAATGCATTAAGTGAAATGCATAAATATACATAATTTAATTTATTACAAGGGGTTCTTCTTGCTTTTTAACTATAAAATGCCCAGATGTACCCATATAGTCTTCTAAACATAGAAAACTCATTCAAAGAAACTATAGGTGAGAAAGTCTGCTTGGGCTTTTGTTCTGAACAGCACCTCATCATATTTGCTTTATGCTACAGCATTGTTGTGAGAAAACCAGTGCACCTAGCAAAACCCCACATGAACACAGGACACACACACAACCTCTACAAAGGCTCAGGGCTCCAGCACTATGAGGCAGCAATACCAACCACTGTGCCACCGTTTCATCTATTGGTATTCATCTGAAAAGCAAATAGCTTTTCCATGTCACAATGGACTGCTACCTGGGTCCCATTATCTTGGCATTTATCAATTACAAATTATGGAATAATAGCTTCGTTTAAAGACCGTTTATTACAAAATATAATTTACATGTATTACCACTCACAAATTTAAATGATCTCTGATTAGTCCTTGTGGACTGCAGCAAAATTAATGCAGCTATCAACTCTAAATGAATTTCCTCTGATATCTTAATTCATGCATTACATGAATATTTTATTATTTGTGTGTATTTTTGATTGTCACAATAAAAATAGCACTTTTTTTTTTAAAGAAAGCCTTCACTTTTTAGTCACAATCTGCTATGGAGTTCCTAATGATCTGTGGAGCATGGAGAAATAAATTGATGCAAAACCTCACAAGCAAGGAAGAAGTATGTTTTGATCCACTATGTTGGATTCCACTGGGAGTGATTAAGTATCTGTGTTATGCAAGCTCAATGTATTGTACTGTATGTATTCTGAATAGCATGCCTTGTAAATATTTGTTTTTCCTACCATGAGACTAAAGATCAGTAAAATCTTTTAAATTGCTGATTGAATTTAAAAAAGTGCAGAGAAAAAACATAATAGAATCAAATTGCACCTTCTTTTTAATCTGCCTTGAGATCATTGTTACATTCAACTTTAATGGACTACATATTGGATATACAGTATGCACAAAGACAAATATAGAGAGATGAACCATACCATTTTTAGAAATGAATACATGACAAAATGATTTACCAGACAGAGAACTGGCCAATTGTGTGAACTAAATAATTCAGTCTATTGTGATGCTGTGTAGGGCGGCACACACTTAGGGGTGTTGATCCAGGTTGACGAACGGTGTCACCATGTCATTCTCAGAGCAAATTTTCTTCTCTGCAATTTGAGCTAATTCCCCTGTTCCAAGAGTAGTATTTTACAGTATATGTTTGAGCTAATTCCCCTGTTCCAAGAGTAGTGTTTTACAGTATATGTTTGAGCTAATTTCCCTGTTCCAAGAGTAGTGTTTTACAGTATATGGCCTCCTTCTGGGGAATACACTAGATTTGAGGTATCCAGCCTTATTTATCGAGCTGGACTAAGGATTTCAGAGTCCCACAGCCAATCCCAGAGACCAGTCCACCCATGTTAAACTGTCCTTGGTGGAATGCTGTACCATCTTAAATGTATCAGCACTAGCTTTTGTGACCCCCTCCAGGGTCATGGACACAGGAACACTGAATACATGAATCCTCATCTCAAAGCAACTATAAATGAGAAAACTGACTATTTGGGCTTTTGTCCTGAACAGTACAGAATTTTGCAATTACATTTTTCTTCTGAATTCCAAGGAGATGCCTTGGAAAACTTTCCAATCCCTTTTCAATGATGTCACATTATGTTAAATTATAAATTGTATAAACTTTTTTAGTGTAGATAATTTTAATCAAACCTGGAATGCTCAAATTCAGTTTGTTTATGGGTGAAAAGTAAATGTCACCAAAAATTGCAAATAAAAATTAAAAAAACTAAATATTTTATATACTTATTAATCATATAATCATGAAAGTCATACTGTTGCAAAGCACTGTACATGCAGTTCTGTAAAGACGCACTGAGTTTGACCTACGAGAGCTGTGGTAACCTACTGGGTATTCATTTTTTGAATGAATGTCTGTGAAGTACTTTAAGTGCTGGATGATACTTTAGGAAAAATGCTCTGTATCAAATTTCAAAAGCCATAAGAAGTGTTCAATTAACACATACTGCTGTTTTTACAATCACAGATATGCTGTGAGTACAATACACCGTAGATTTGAACATGTACATGACTTGTAGGGACAGAAAATGACACTTCAATTTCATCATTCATTTTATTATTAGATGTAGAAAAAGGGCCATCCAACCTGTACATGATTCATTTTCTATTTCATACATTAATGGGGTTTAAAAGGGAATAATGGCAATCTTCCTTTATTGATCGGTATAAATCCATGTTAAAGAAATATAGCATCCTACAAAGAACTACGGATTTTTTTAGGAGCAAGTAGTCAGTATGAATTATGGTTATGAGAATATTAATTAGTACCAACTGTTACAGAATTACAGGAAGCAGAACCATCTAAAGAAACATTTAATGCCACTTTGCAGATATAAAGTCAAAGTTAGCAGGACAGCTGTTTTGCTATATACTGTATATGTAAATGGATTTCCCAGCACTGTGAAACAAAAAATACAAATGAGAGGAGGCCATTCAGCCCATCAAACTAATAAGTATTCTAATTGATGTTAACTAGAGCTGAACAGTCTCATTCCCATAATAACAGAACACTGAATTCAAGTCATGTGATTTCCCAAACCCTCCAGGTGCTCAGTGTTAGGTATGTGAATGGAGTTAAAATTCCCAAAATTTGTTATTTAAGAATTGGAACAACCATTCAAAAATAATTTTAACCAGTGCAAGTACAAAAAAAGACAGAAGCAAACCCGGTATGCATAATGAAGATCACATGTGTTATCAACAAGATTGAGGGTGGCCTCTCAGAGCTGTTCAGTTGCACAGAGATTGAGATGTTCCAGGAAGAAGTAAAACGCAGATCAGCATGCCCAGAAGCTTTTCAGTGGTAACATGTTGACAACTGAGAGACAAATTTCTGTGGGCCAAACAACTCTTACAGACAGAGTGGTGGAGTGCTGTATTCACAGATGAATGCAGTTTTGACCTTGACAAAAGACTTGTCATGGTGAGCATTAGGCAGACTGTTGTATTGTCGGGCTATGGAAGTGTGGTGATGTGGGGAAGGTTACTGTATCTCCTTTAACACATGAACGCCTTTGGTGCAGATTGAGGGCAGCCTTACTGCTCAGTGACCTATTGAAGAAGTCTTTGAGCTGGTAATTTTCCAGTTCCAGCAAACCAGTCTGGAAGTGTCTGTTATACAGCAAAAAAGTACAAGACTATACTGTACTAGAATTGCAATGGTGTGACATCAAGTAAGCAATATCAAGGTCTTGCTCTAGCCATATACGTCTCTTGACCAGAGCCAAATAGAACACTGTAGGGAGCAGCTCGCCAATGCCCTCAACAGGAATCAACCACACATGACCATACTTTGCCAGCTGGCTGTAGCTACATAAGAAGAGTGGCACAACAGCCCACAGCAATGTATCCAGAGGCTGTTCAGATCTATGCATCAACATGCCAGAAATGTATTAATACTTGGGGATTTATAAAATTAAATAAATACTCTTTGCAATATTTTCTTTTTGACAGCATATCATGTCTCATACTGAAAACATACTATGGTTCTTTCACCTGTAGTTTGGTGATTGTGTTGACTATATATTTGATTAAATCTGTAAGGACAGAATGTGTAGTTCCTTTTATGAGAAAGTAATAATAGAATGAGAAATAAAAATAAATATAATTTAAAGTTTTAGCAGTAAAATCTTTCTTAAATGAAATTGTTATACTGTGTATATACAGTAAAGTATGTTTCGTTTTTACTTTGCAAAGTAGCCAAGTTTTTACTTGCAAGTCCATTTAGTCTGATTAAGCAAATCACAAGGCATCCAATTAATCTAGCTCAGATCTAAGTTTGCTTTGCATCATGATTCTTATACTTTTTTATAATAAGAAACTAATATTAGCGTTAGCAAACATATTAGCAATTGTCTAGTTCCTACTAGGGCTACTAGATTGGGATGACTGCTAATTTCCTGGCTAATGAACAATATCAGCTGCTCTATAAGGATGTGCCTTAGTGCCAATTCCTCCTTTTATTCCAGTCTTATTGAGAAGTGTCTTACAGGCCTTTTTCCCATCTTCCATAAAATGCTAGAACCAGTTAAGTCTTCTTCTGCCCTCTGTTCAACAATGTGTCACATTCATGTAATTTTCACAATTTTAATAATAATTTGCTGACCTCAAAGTAATCAAATCTACTATGCTTATTCCTGCTCTCACAGGCTTGAGGTTTTCTCATTTTACAGCTGTGGAAGCTACTTGCCAACTAGCTTTAGATCCTATTCCAACTTAAATCTAGGTTTTCTGCTCTTTGTCTGTTTGTTATTAACCTCATCAATGAGTGCATGAAATCTGGACTGTTAAATAAAATCTTGCAGCTGTTCGCTTAAGGCCTGCTTCTATCATAACTAGTAAACTATTGCATACCCTATATTATTAAATAATTGTCCTAATTATGATTCCCCTTTTCTTACAAAGATTGTGGAAAATATGATTGTGGCTCAACTGTATCTTATCTTGCATCTTATGTGCCATTTGAGCCATTCAATACAAAGTTTAGACAAAGTCATAATATCGATGCAGTGCTTCAAGATGTTAATGATTAGCTGATTCCTGATCCCGAGACACTTAATATTCTTCTACTGGAATGATGCTCAGTCGTCATGGCATTTTACCAAATCACATGTAAAATTTAAAAATTACTGGTATACACTCTATCTGTTCATCTGTTTGGTCTTTGTTGGGTGATAGACGCCATTTTGGAAATCTTGGCAGCTTTAAATCTGATGATGTCAGAGGTATTCTGGATATTTCACGTGGTTTTGTGCTGGGATCTTTATTATATTCGATCAAACTGTACAAATTGCTTTGTGACATATAGTATTTTGTTACATGGACTTGGGTTTCACTCTATGCTGCAGAGACTCAGACGTCACATACTACTGCTGCTTCTGGATTTTACAGCTCCCAGTCTGATATTAAAGATAAAGATGTAACTGAGCTTTCTTAAGCTAAACTGTGATACGACTGAGATTATGCTTACTGGCTCACATCAACTACACGAAATAGGTGATTTCAGGCCATTGTTGACAAAAGCTTTAAATTAAACCATTGGCTGAAGTTAGAACCCTCAGCGATATTTCAGACCCTGTATAGTAATCTGATGTTCATGTTGAAAAAGACTCAATGGTATCTTTATTTCTTCTTTATTTCTTCTTCTGTGTAAATTTACTCTCTTATGGACCTAGCTCTGTCTGTCTCGTGTTAAAAACTTATATATAGTTGATATTCAATCCAAATTATTATATTTTTGAATTATAATCCAAAATTACACTACTGTAGTGCAGGAATTCTGGTTAGCAACCAGTACAGTACTGTACTGCAACATATACAGTACAGCACACAATAGAACAAAACGTCATTTAGAGGAGGTACTGTAACTTTTAGAAATTCATACTGTACTTTGTGTTGTGTTTAAGCCCCTTTCTGTACTATGCTTTATTGTAGGCTCTTTATTTTAACACACTTAAAAAAAGCCATTTAACACAATGATAGTAGGAACTGTAAACCTGCCTAAATTATACTAAAATTCTCTGCTTATCTCACCATTTTTATATCTGTTAAGGCTCAAGAAGAATTAAAGGACTTGGCCTCATCCTTTGAAGAATTTGATACAGTATGTTGTTAGACATCTGTCCCAGAATCATTGATGGCTTTATACAAAATAGTGCTAAATTACCTTCATTTCTCATATTCTTTGCGAATCTTTGGAATCCATGAAATACAGTAGTATAAGGGTAATATGTCCCTTCAGAAGCTGAAAATTAGGTTAATTTGAGGTTTATCACCTTTACAACATGAACATAAATCACAGAAATAATCAGGAATTGTCAGCCTGCATTACAACCTTCTCTTGTTTTCTATAATGTGTCGACTCAGCAGAAAAGCTATGTGAAGCATATCGAAGGCCATAAAAGCTGAAAAAAATGATACTTTACGCCTACTTTAACTGAAGCTGTACATCTGACCTTTCTACATCATTTCTAATCCCAGGCCAGGAGAAAACCACTTAGCAACCTGCTGTTTTTTCTCATTCGCAACATTTCTTTACTGTGTCCTCTGCACAGGTTTTGGGACTGGCCTGCTGCTTGGGGACTGAAAAGGCAATGTCCATGAGCTTGTTTATATTTCACATTTTCTAATAAATTCCATCTGACACAATTAGTGCTGCTCACGGTCAGTTTAACTTTAAGCTTCCTGGTTGCTTAGAAAGAGCATAACATCCGATATTAATTGAAATTTAAGGTTAACTTAATTTAACTTAAAATTAAGGTCTTTCATTTTAAACCTGCATATGTGTTGCAAGACCATGTCTGAAAACCTATGATACATCTAAGAATGCTTTAGTTGGTACATTGTCATGGGCTCCAAAGCACATTGTGTTTCATTATTACTGAACACCTTTAGGTATAAATTATAGTTTTTCTCATTGATTTTACTTGTTTTCATATGAATTCTGTTGTGCGCCCCTCCTGGTAATGCAATAATGAATTTATTGGCTGAGCACCTATGTAATCCCATCAGCGGGAGAACTAAATTTCCTGGGGGAACATCCTGGTCCATGTACAGTAGTTGGTGCAGTGCAGAGTTTTATGGTGCATTATGATCAAGTTAGAAAGCAATGTTTAGGGATAAGTCTGCGTGTCCCCATGGTTATAATAATTGTGCTCACATTAGGCATAAATTATAACATTTCATTGTGACTAAACCCCAGTGAAAAGTATGCACATTCTACGGCGCTGGAAACACTAAACCCAGACCTACAGCCGAGCCATCGATAACGTCTGAATGCCGTCATTGCACAATGTAATACAGTAGGTAGTTCATACATTCAAATGATCATTGATATCTCATAATTATGCGATAATTTTCCGTCTCATAATAACAACATATTGCAGTTTCCTATCTCATAATTATACGATTATTCACTATCTTGTAAAAATGACAGTTTCTTATGAGAAAATTATGAGAATTGTCTCGTAATTATGAGATACCCCATTAAATACTTTTTTTTCTTGAAGGCAGCAGTGCACTTCCATAAAAAACAAATCTGACTGATAAAATCAGCAATTAACACTACCACCAATACTATTGTTGAACACTTGGAATAGTGTTATATCATGTATTGCAGCTTTTAGGGTTCCCAGCGATGTCTTGTGTTCCAGTTGTCTACGATAATGATAGTCCGATTGCCAATTGTCATGTGATTAACTCTTTTTCGTATTTTCGCCACAGATGTGACCTTAGTTTCTTTGCAACTGAACCCGCTTTTATTTTTTGCATTTAATACAGAATTAAGTAATTTCAAAGAAATATTTCCACCTCTGAGCATACCATATCACATTCACATTCGTAAAATAAAGTATGTAAGCTGTGCCCAAAGGAAGAATTATCCATGTTGCTTTATATCAGATTTCTGTCCAGATTGGTGTTCATCGATCGCAGGTTTTCAGATTGGGAGTGACACTCACTCTGACAGCCACTTGCAAAAGTATCAGAATTCCATCTCTATAAATAGAATTCTGCTCTGAGGGGAATGGAAAGATTTTCATTTGCTTTCGGGCTTAACATTTTACCAGCACGTGCTGATTTTAGCTGACAGGGGTAAAGAGATAGGAATTTTGCTAACCTCACTCTGACCTCCTGGATGGACCTTGGGCTTCCCAGCTAACCTTGAAACCACCAATGCAACCCATACAACCGACTTGAGTGATAAACAATCAAGATTATTTCACATTACAATGTTTCAGCTCACCGTGACGTTCCAATTTTGACTGCAATTGAATTTGTAAGTATCTGTAGTATTTATGAGGACATTTACGAATGGCACGGATTTATTGTGTGAAATAATACTGGCCTGCTATTGCCTTCAAGGACCGCATTTCATATATCACTTTACTGAATGAAATATCAGCACCATACATATAAAATAGCATAAGTCTTAAGATATTTGTTCCACTCTCGTTAAGGGAACTCCTATTTAAAATGCATAGATCTCCTTGCAGCCTTTTCTTTAAGGTTCCCATTCCTAGTAGATTGTTTTTTTATTGCGTTACGGTGTCCATTATACATCACTAAGTTATCACGGTTTCCGCTGTTTTTATAACACACTGTTTCCACATTTTTATTATGTATTGCATAATTGCTTGTTTCTCACATCTTCTCTTCATTAATTGAATTGGTAGATTTGTGTGCCCCTGTTTAGAACCGTGCCGTCATAGGCATTTGTATGGATGTGCGTGAGAGGCAAATGGAGACAAGTGGCGTGGATGCTGAGGTGATGAGCATTTCACTGGTTTCTGAAAGTTAAGTAAACATGGAATTATTTTCCTTTTTGGGCTCTGGAAGTTGTTTAAGCTGCTGTTCTCTCCCCTGTGGAGCTGTATTCCTTTGTTTGTGTTTGTTTTTTTGTGACGTTTCTTATTAATACAGAACAGATGAGGCTGCCCAGAGTCCTCCTCTGTATGCAAGGACTGAGCGAGGGAGGTGCTGCAGGGGTGTAGATGGGGTGGTGGGAGGGGTATGAGAGCGATCTATTACAGGAAGGCCTGGGTGCAAGATTTCTATACTCAGGTGTGCGGAAGTGTGTGAGATTAGTATCTACTGTTCCTCCTGAATTTCTGTTAGAACTTTTATAATCACATTAATTAGTGTCTTGAAGCCATTTCCACAAGCGTAAGAAGTCCAACTCACAGGAGCAATCCATCCATATATAAAAGTGTAAAAAGGTTAACCTAAAACTGTGTAGTTTCACTGCTCAACGTTTAACAATTGGTATTTATTTTCCATGTAAAAACCTTAAGAGTAATTAAATATGACAGTCCTGGTTCTCGATGTAGGCATTCTCAGAGGGCATTTGGAGAATGGAGCCAGTCAGGTGCCGCTGTGAAAGTACTTTTTCAATTAAAGCTTTTCAGTATTCAAACCACTCCAGCCAGAGATAATTAATAGTACCTGATTTCTAATGTAAACTCTGGGGAATAACTGGCACACAAAAGGAATCAAGGGGCAAGCATTGAAATTCAGGCCCAAATGCAGGTGAGATCCGGTGCATAATTGTTCTGGATAGTGAAAATACGTAAAGAGGTTTTAATGGGGCATAGATATTTGTACTCATGTCTGTGCATGACATCTCATACATACTTTTTAAGATGCTGCAGATAGTCAAAATAATGCTATTTTCATTTTAAAGCAAAAAGTTAACAGTTGTTCAATGGTTTAAAAGGCAAATTTGGAAAAGGAGTGAAGATTATATTTCAGATATATCCTAAACTTTTAGTTTTGCACTGCATGTATATATTATCTTTAAATTCTGGGCTGCAAATGGCATTGATAATTGCTTTATAATTGAAGTATATTTAAGGTATTCATTGGAGGTTAATAACAAAATTCTAATCCTGACCACAGCCTAAATTATAATCCTTAACACCTCCTTATTTATAGGCTTAAGTGTAACAACTTGTACTGTATGACAAATAATATTAACTGAGACTTTCTAAAGTGTTATCAGATACCTTAACTTACAAGAAAATGATTTGCAAGAAAAGCTCATTAAAGCTGTGAATAATAGACTGTATTATATGGAAATGTTAAATGCCTGTCATTTCTCTGCAACTTTTTAATTATATAATGACATAAATAAAAATGGATAAAAATGTTTAGCAAATCAAACACGTAGTCTTTACTAAACATGTCTAATCATAATGTTGTGGCCAAGTTCTGGAAGATAGAGCTGTTGGAAAGTGAGACTCTGGGACCCTCTCCCCTATTTACATACTGTAAGAGCATACCAGGGACTGCAGAGGACTGCAAAATTGCTGCCTGATTATTGATCTCTTCACACTGTTGTGTTCATTATTGTGTACATCTTGCACTGTTTGCATACTTTTGCTCCCCACCCTGGGTTTGCAGGCTGTTTCAGAAAGTGACTATTGTCTGGTGAATGTGCGTGGCTGTATGCTTCATGGTTCATAGTCACTGGGAGAGAGACCGAGCTAAACCAGCTGGGGGATCACTGCGCTGACTTTGTCTATGGCTTTGAAGATTTTGAGAACTTTTATAAGGTCTATGCAGGATGGCCATGCAGTTCTGTTACATGGTGGTCTTCCACCGCAATATTCAACACTGTCAGGCCGGTGCTATTTGTATGGTCCAGAAAGTACTTGGTAGAAGGGCTTTGCAGCATTTTCAGACGGGGGTGTATGGAGAGCATTTCTCAGGACTCTTTCCATGGACAAAGGTGGTCAATGGCTTCATTTTTATAGCATTGAATAACTTCACTAAATGGCCCGAGATTTATGACCTCTGGATGGAACATTCTCTATGACCGGGATTCATGATTACAGTCACCCTGTCAGAAACTATGAGTCTCAGAACTTCACCTACAGTAGCTCGGTCAGTGGCTCAGGTCAGGAAGCCACATCCAGTACTACCATGCTCCATCTCCAGAACAACAGACTGGTGCAGTGTTTCTGCTACAAAGTCAACAGCATTTTACTAAAAGAGCACAGAACAGGAATTCCAATTCCATTCGATTTTATTCTCTTTTCCAACGTCTATACAATTTTAGGGAACAAATAAGGCAAACAGAATGTTAGAAAATATACATGTAATTAAAAGTGTAGATTTTAATTTATGGATGTTATGTTTAAATTGTACAATATCACCTGATTTAGAATAGCTTCCACAGTTTTGTTCTTCACACTGCAAAAGAGATATTGCATCCGTAGAATCAGACCAAAGAAAAGCAACAAGATACAGTACTGTACATTTCCTAGTTCAAAAGAATGGCCTACTCTCGCAGGCTAAAATCCCAAATATTTTGAGCCTTGGACAGACAAAACTATCAATTAAACCTGTTTTAAATATTCAGATCCTTCAAGGCTTTTCACAAAATCCTTTGACAAGGCTTGACAACATTAACTATGGATTTCTACAGAATTAACAGTGTAACATAAACCGAGGACACATACTGTATTGAAACTATGAGTAAGTGAAATCAAAAATCAGGAGGCACTTCCATGCTTTCAGAGCTCTTTTTGTAACAAATAAACAAACTACCCAGTCATGTTGAAGCCATTATTATCAGTTCTTTGGCTCTCTGAAGAAATGGCTGAAGGATTTGCTTACATCAGTGAGCTACTAGCAACCAAAATATTTGTTCTGGCGTACTAATTAGTGTGCAGCTGCAGAGTCTTGTGATCATGCACTTCATAAATTTAATAGTTTGAAATCTAACTTTTATTTAATAACATTTAAAATATAGTGGGCAAGAAAACATTGATTTTCTGAACAGTTTATTTGGCCAGCTCCCTTCAGTGTCATTCAGGGCTATTAGACCCAATACTGGCTCTCATATGAGTTAGAGCTGAAAGAAAGAGTGGAAAACAACATTCATCACATCTGGGATCACATTACCTCTGCCAGCAGAATGGCCTTTTTTATTCAAATTCTGCTTGCTTATGCTTTTTGCTTGATAAAACATTAACATGCAAACATCTTAGAGCTCTCTCCTTAATGAAATATGCCATAAACCTGTTTCCCTCCATTGATTCATGGGAATGGATTAAACCTTGAAGCTTTTTTAGAGAAAATATTCTGTACGTTGAGAAAAGTTGGTAAATGACCAATATTCCAGAACAAAAGTTGTTTGCTATTTGCTAGTTGCTATAGTGGAGGTTTTTGTTTTCTAATAAAATGAGCATAGAACACCCGGTCTGTACAAGTCTGGTTCAAAAAACTTTAGACCTAATTAAAACTCTGATAAAGAAAGCAGTAGAAGACACCATTGCTGTCACATCTGTTATTAGTCCATATTCATAGATCATTTTGTTTGATATCAATGCTTAGCCCTTGATGGTAAGTTGACCTTAATGGATTGCTGAAACCAAAAACAATAAATCAAAAACAAACATTGAACATTTGACACGGGATCACTTGAAATTGGAATTTGTAAATTTCCTTGGGTTCTCAGTTTTTAGGCAGTGCCTTTGTCTGCTCTTCAATGATACCAAATTAATTTTCATGAAGGTATTTCAGTAGCAAGGAGTGCAGTAACAGTACATAGTAAAAGAAAATGACACAGAGTTATAAAGTACAGTGGACCGTGCAAACAAGGATGCATGATCTGTGTCATAAAGTACATCATAACAATCCATCTCGGAGGTGTGTCCAAAGTCTGATTCATCACTTTCCTACACTGCTCAAAACTCATTAGCTCTCCAGGGGGAAGTGCAGAATATGAACGTGCTACCTCATTGAAGACACTCTCAGCCCCTCCAAAGGCTGAAAGAATATTGTGACCTGAATTAAAATGATACATTAAAATTAAAAATGTAAACTATCTTACAAATAAAAAATCTAAACCCAGCACAATTTTGTTTTGTTTTTTAATTCATTGGATGGTAGAACTTTGTTCATTTTGATTAAGATGCTGAAGTTCATGTCAGATCTTTTATAAATACTTTTTTGAGTTTGTTTCAAACCCATTCAGGGAGGAATTAGCAAATGTTTCTTCACACCGGGGCTCACAGCAACAGCCTCTGCACTACATGAGGATGAACATGGACTGACATGATGTACCCATCCACTGAGCCACTTCCTGACATGCTGAAAACCCCACAGAGAGTGGAGTGGCCAGAGAGTTGGCTCTCATTGGAGGAGTAGCACATCTCTAATTGACATCACTATAAACTTGCAGGTTAAAGTCATCGATAAGCTTACAGTAGTCCTGTAAAAAATCAAGACCACTCTGAGTAACCCCAACCCCATCCCACAAACTGTCCTTCAAGTGTTTTCTACTGCTTGGGGAATCATAGTCAGAGTTACCTATTGGCATGAACCAGCCAGCCTTAAACTCACAACATCTGTTCATAACACTCACAGGGACTTTTAGCAAGCACCTTTACTGGCTGAGCCACTTGGCACCCCGCATGATTTCCCTTTCTAAATTGGATTTAGTTTTTAACTGGTGAGCAGGACAAAGATAAACTATAAGAGACTGTTTACTTTCCTTATTACTTATTTTTAGTCATGCAGCTTTGTAACTGTCCCTTGTATGGGAATATTTTAATGAGGTGTTGGAGAAGTACAGAAAGGAATGCAGCAATCCCTAGAACTCTACCATAGGGGGGTTAAGTAAGATGCTGGTCATGTGACATGCTTGACTCAGTATGAATTCATCAATGTTTAATTTCTTGATGAAAAATCATGTTAATTATTAATGACTCAGAACAGGTTTCAAAGACAAATTTGAAGAGGACCAAGAGAAGGTCAAGCTAGACACCAGAAATAATTAAAATAAACATGTAGATGTTTTGTTTTATATTCTGACAACCATTCAACATTTCTTTCAAAACAGACTTCTGCTCCACCTGTGTAAACTCTGTCCTCTTCTCATCTGAAAAATACTGTTTGGAATATTGGTATTTTTGCATGTGTTAGGTTTGTGTTAATGTGCATGATTCCCTTCACTGGGATCTCTTTTAACAAGTATTTTGAAACCAACAAATATAAATGCTGCATAAGTTACACATTAAAGTAATGCTACAGAGCATACTGTACGCATTCTTGGTACAGTGTTGTAACAACACTGGTACAGGTGTGACAGTCTGAGGACTTATGTCATACTGCAACCATATTTATGACCCACCTATTACCATAATGTATATTATATTAACACAGGCTTAGTGGGGAGTGGGGGGGGGGGGGTCAATTAAAAAGAAAATCTGGAACTGTTCACTGTTAGAATCTAATCAGCTTGTCTACATTCCTGCTGCTGTTCCCTCAGAGATTATCATAATTTAATGTCTTATTGATTCATAGTTTGTGTGATGTTCGTATATAATTCAATTTAAACCATAGTGTGATGCTAATGTGAACACCCAGCTCCATTTGTCAAGGAGAATTAGAATGGGTTTAAGTCTCCAAAATACCCCAAGAGTGACAGAAATAGAGAAATTACCAAATGAGGTGACACTTTCCAATTTCCAACAGCAGTCAGGATGATGTGAAAGGAAAAAAAAGAAGCAAAACAAATAGAGAAAAGAACAACTGCCTCTTTGATTCCTGAATGTTGACTCATATAAATTAAAGTTCAAACAAAATATGTCAAATGCATTTAGAAAAGGCCTATTGAGCAATGGTATTGGATTTGACATATGAGCAAGTCAATCATTTTTACAGTCAAGCCTGTCAAGAAAAGCTTTTTACTTTGAAAAATGCAACTGATATTTTTTTTAAGAATACAAAGAGAACCTTTAAAATCTGCTCTTATGTACCACATCACCACATGAATCTCAGTGTAACCTGATTTTATATTATGAATGATTTTGCCATTTTAATTATTTATATTTAAGATTCTCCATAACTCACACAGTTGTCCATTAAATTAATAAACTTATGTTTTTTTAGATGTAAAATGCCTTTTCTGCTAATGAATAAATACAGCAGACTGTTGATCCTGTCTACAGTATGTAAAGCTTCTAATTAATTTTTCACCACTTTGACTTCTAAAGTAATTACTGTATTGAACATTTGGGGTAATTGATTCAAAGTGAAGAAGTGGATTGAAACCTTACTTAAGAGATAGTACTTACACAATAGCTCATACAGTATGTTAACTACAATGCCTTGCAGAAGTATTCATTCCCTTTAAACATCCAGTTTTGTTGAATACTAAATGTAAACGCATTTTTAAAGTGAATATTTTACTCAAAATGCGAATTCTCAAATTTAACACTTATGGGTGAAATAAATTTGTGAGTAGAAAGAAAAATGTTGATTGAGAAAGTATTCACCCATTAGAGTTAATACTTGGTGGAAGCACATTTTGCAGAAATTACAGCTGTCAATCTTTTTGTATACGTCTCTACCAAACTTTACACACTGGGATGTTGCAATTGTTGCCCATTTCTTTGCAAAATTATTTTAGCTCTATTAAATAGGTTGGGGGTGGGGGTCGTTAATGGACAGCTATTTTCAAGTCATGGCAGATTTCCTCTTGGATTCTTGTTAATTCAATAACAAAGTCATTAATAGGCATTAAAATACTAAGTAAGTATTTTAAGGTACTGCAACCTAGGTAGGAAATTTAGATTCTTCCTGTTCTGTTAGGCAACAGAATTCAAAACGCCCTTGAACATTGTTCATGTTGTACAAACAGAAGAACGTTTTTGAAAAAGAGTGTTTTGTTAAAATCCCTCAAGACAGAATCCAGCTGCTAAGAGGAGACCCTTCATTCCTGCACAGAACCAAACTAGATCCTCCTGGCCAGCTGCAGCATCTGGATGTCTGGTCCTAATTTACTGAGGAGTGTTGATCTTTACACATTAAGGAGATATAGTGATTTTACCTTCTTAGACCACTGAGGAATCCTGTTTTTCCTGTGTAACAATCATGGGGGCTAAAACTGTTACATAATCAAAAGATTTTGAAATGAACTCTGACCTTGGAGCCCCAAGTGTCACGATCGTTACTCCTCCTCTTAAGGGCGCTCCAGCCCTTCCTCGTTCTGTCCCTTTCCCCACACCTGTTCCTTATTCCAGCCCCTCTTTAGTTCCACCTTTAAAGCCAGACGCAGGCGATTGCTCGGGGCTTCTCATTGATTTCCGTGTCGTGAGAGCCCGGGGTCCTGCCGCGTCTGGCTCCGTTATGGTTTTAGTTTCCTGTTCCTGATTCCCTGCCCCGCCGGTCCCGACCCGGTTCTGGTTTTAACTACGGATGGATCCCCTGGTCTTGGACTAAACCTCCTGTCGTGGATTCCCCCTCTGGATTTACCCTTGGATTGTTCGCCCTGGATTCACTCCCCCCGGACACTAGCACTGCATGGACACGCCCCCCTGTCTCCTGACCGACTCCTGCATGATATTTTTCCCTATTGTTTCTTCACCTTTCGGATCGTGTCGTCCGCATAGGGCCCGGAAAGAACTGTTCCTGACACCAAGGTCCTCTTGAATTAAAACTACTGTCCCTCGCATAGCAGCAAGGTCCTTGCAACACCTCTGGTCGAGTTGTCACAACACATTATTCAAATACTCTCTAAGAAACCATTTCAATGAATAGATAAAATTATTTACAATGCACACCAGAATGCTCAGATGACTCTTTTTACTATCATGGTAGCTATGTTTCTTACAAGCACCACTAAGAAACAGAGCCCAGTACAGGATAATTTATTAATCACCATTGTAGGAGAGAAATGAACACTTGTTCCTGAACACAAGTAATTCATAAAATTAAAGGATAAAAACATTTTTAGGAATGACGTGAAACAAAAAATATGGGTACTTCTCCAGCTAATTCTTGTGAATTAAATTTCCAGAAAGTATCTCATTAGAAAAGAGGGCCTTATCTCTGTGCACTACTGTACTTTGAACGTCGACCGTGAAGACATTTACAGTAGAAATACCATAAACATTTAAGAGCAACTTACTTTCCTTGTTATTTCTTGTACATTTACTTCTAAAATATTCTACTTCAAGAGTCCTGAGGTGCTCAACCAGTAAGTACTGATTTACTTGGGTTTGGACTCTATCGTCCAAGTGTTGCCAATTTGAATTAAGGCTACACCCTTATCTGCCTGTGATTGGGATTCCTGAAGGGCAATAGCAGTGTACAATTGATAAAGCTGCCCCGGAGCTTTGATTCTGCTAGTTTCTAACTTTCCTGCAAAGCACTGTGAAGCTTGCAGAATGTCAAATGATGAATGACTCTTACAGGCAGGTGTTTCAGAGGAATGCATTCACAGGACCACAGTCTCCCCACACAGTACAGTAATTATTGCTGTAGGATGAGAGGATATCAGCTGGTAATACCAAATTGGGTAGTCTAAAATAGAAACTGGCATTTACAAATTTCTTTGTGTACAGTAGAATTGTCCACTAGTCACAAGCATACAGAAGCTTCTCTACAATAGAAGGAGAATTATTCGATTTCTGATATACAGTACAAGTTAATTTTATTTATTCAAGTGGATATTACAACATTACAAATTTTATTATGGATGAAGTTAGGAACACAGGTTTTTGTAAAACCAAGATTGGTTTGATAAAGTCAATATTCCTGCTGTTATTCTAGGTGGTGTCATATTGAAATGCAGAAGCATGCATTGTGAAAAATTATTAACAGAATGGGAATTATGTCCTGACTTTGCAAAGAAACTTTTGTGGATTCACTGAATGTTCTACAGGTACATGAAACCTTTCAAACCTGAGTAGAAACTAAATCTCAACATTAATAATACATGGACTTTAGTTCAGCTTTCCAGTCAATTTGTTTGCCTGAATTTAAAAGGACTTCAACAATCTTCCCAAAGCTTTCAGTGCCATGACCTCGAAAGGTTCATTTCTCCTGACCTATCTGTGCAAGTCATACACTTTAGCTCAAAGGGCATTAGATCATTGTCCTGACAGCTTTAGATTACTTCTGCTCCACAAACTGCAAAATTTTAATAGGTTACCACCTATAGAGGCAACCAGTGATCTCCTTTATGTTGTCTTGAGGGCTGTAGAATTGTGGTATGTGTAATTTATTCAAGCTGTAAAATACAATAGAAATACAGTACTTCTAAAATTCTCTTCATAATTGTAACATTGCAATTAATCCAATATGAAAAATGAATTCATTTCCACAGATAATGCTGAAGACTGTGAAAAGTGAATTTAAATCAGATGTACTTTTTCTCCTTCTGACCTAGGATCACTTCTTATCTCTCTGCTGTGCTTAGGACAGATCTACCACACTGTGTGGGACAGGCTTTTCAATTAATGAACTATCAGTTTCACTTAAATTATCATCCTATTCATTCTGCTCTTCTGTTCTTTCTCACAGCTGACCCCAGCGACCCCACCCGCAAGTTCACCTGATCTTTCTCTTTTGAAGCCTAATCCCAATAATCTGTCAGATTTTCCTAGAGGGATCTGTACTTTGCATATTTCTTTCTGGGAACAAAATCTGTGCAGCTTCTGAAGATATATACACTTGATCTTAGCACAGAGTAGACAGTTTAATTTACTTATACTGTAGCATGGGCTGCCCATCCATGCACCAGCCCTCCTTCTCTAACCTTTGATAAGGCAAAATTGCAGCACCTCTACTAAATTAATATATTGCATTTGTAGCAAAAACCTAAATAGTAAAGCGTATTGAAATCAATATAAAAACAGTCAAATAACCTTGTAAATGTCCTTTGGATCACACATTGCAACTATAGCTTTATAAAGAAAACGCTAACAGCTTGTCTGAGATCAGGTGTGCCTCATTAGCCACTTGACTACAGTGCACATGAATGGCTTTAACTGCCCCTCATCATATTTTTCACTTTGCAGTTTTATGACCTTTTCAATGAGGTGCACAGTGTCGTTTGGAGGAATCTGCAGCTTAGCCATGTTCCTTTGCTCCTTTCAGGAAGAAATATTGTCAATGAATTAAAAGACTAGATCAGGGATAGGTATCTCCAGTTCTCAATGGCCAGATGGTCCCTTGGTTTTTATTGTACTTGTGATCTTAATTGCTTAATTGAACTTATTTGAATAGCAATGATAATCCACTTTTTTAGGTCTGCTTTTATTAAACGACAATTACTTGTAAAAACATGCCCTTACGGGATACAGTTTACCATTCCAGTGTTATGACATATTTATAGCATAGCTTTAACACATCTTTATCCTTTTTAAAAAACACTAAAGAGGTCAATTACAGGACAATTACAGGTTTTAAGTTGTTCTTTTTTGGTAGTTTCCTCAAATTATTCCAGAAATGTGTAAAAAATTGTTGAAACAATATTAATACTCTGCAAAGGGAGATATTTAAGCAACAAGTGTCCTAAAAATTCTAAAAATTACTTGGCTACCCCATATTTATTGTCATGTTTGTTTATTGCTCTGTATTACCAATTTTACAGTATGTTATTGTGCTTTGTTGTACTGTCATTATTTATTATTTACTGTTTTGTAATGCATTGTGCAGATTGTGTGAAAGTGTTATCTATTGTACAGTGCACGTCCCGAGACAACAATGCAAATACAAATCCTGATACAAGTACAAATACAGATGGCAAATAAACACCTCTCTCTCCTGTTTGTCTGCTAAACTCAACAACTTGTTCTGTTAATGCCTCCTTTCTCGAGCATGTCAGTGTTAACTTGACCACTACTGAAGATGATCATTTTTGTACAGTTAGAAACAGTTTGACCAAGCCCTGATACTTTTTTCTATGTGCTCTTCATGATTTTTTTTCATTCAAAATATAATTATTCATATTCATACTTTCCTCTTTGGCATTTAAAACATGCTTGCCATTCATGCTGTCAAGCCTGTTGATTTTTCCCATTAAAGTGATGTCATCTCCTGCAGGGATTTTCTCTCCTGCTCCTCATCTTAAATTAAAGTGACATACCAAATAACCTAGGTTTAAAAATTAATGTTTTATCTTTTCAAGATGTCCTGCTGTTAATTGCTACATATAAGATTACCACTGAATAAAGTCACATCATGCATTCTATTACCATTAACTGCAGCACATATGGTATGGTAGCAAAATGTTACACAGAGGCTTATAAATCATTAACTTGGTGAATTATAGTATTTGTGTACTTTCACCTTGCTTCCACTATAGTTTTTACTTTCACGGTGCTTTACTTTCACAATAACAATACAAGGTGTATTAGAATATTTCTCCAGAGTCATCTTTTAAGGCATATAATAGTATACTGTGGTATGTGCATATTAAAATGACTAATCCACTGTGTTTATTCCTTATAAATATCTATACCGGTAACTGAGTGTATTTTATGAAGGTTGGTGTCCTAAAGCAAAGAGAAGACATGTTAAACCATCAAGTCATTAAAATGTCATTGTGACCTAACCACAGCAGAGTTACAGGTAGAGATACCGAAGATTGGTGAGTTTTGTGGACTTTGCATTAAGCAGGTGAAGCTTCTTCAGCACAATACCAACCAACAGTCTCCCATACTTAGAGAGAAGTTAGGATTTTTCCAATAGAATTAGCATTCTAGATCATAAAGTATCTTTTCTTACTGCATTGAACTGGTGAGCCCTGTTATAAGGATACCTTACAGCCTACTGTGACATGACATGCATTCTATGCCATCATTGTCCCATTTTCTGGTGGTTTCAGTGTTATAATGCCATTTTGTAACTCCATGATGTGCTCTTTTGGAATCATGAATTTGTTACCAGACTCCTTCCTTATTCTGATTGTGTCTCCTCATCATCCCCTTAATTTTTTCTTCTCACAAACTTTCTTTAACTAGGCATGCGTTTTCCTTTCAACATAATTATTCCAAAGTCACCCTTTACCAAATCCTCTAACTCCATCTTCAGAAGCATCTCAGGCCACAAACATATCTGTAATCATTAAAATATAGAGCATATAAAATAGAAAGGATTTACAAAGCAATTTCTAGATTCTGCAGCAAAAAGATATGTTAGCTTTCCTGGCAGTGCACCAGCCTACAGCCTCCAGTTAAACATGGTTCAGGAACCAAAAACCTAGAAACTGTACTGCACTTCAGTACAGCATTTGCCATCTGTTCTCAAACTACTACTGAGTCTATTAGTCAGCCCAATCCCACTCTAAATAGAGCCTCTCCCCATAGAACCCAAACACTCTTTGCTGGCTGATCCTGTTTGGCCAGGGACACCTCTTCACAATAAGCACTAGCATCCCAGACACAGCAACAGCCAGATGGCTTCCCTGGTCTTACGCTTTGTGAGTCTACTCCTAGACTTACTGTCTTTGCCTTCCTAGGCAACTCTTATAAGGTTCCAAATCAGTATCAATACCACAGGAGCCTATCCCAATAGCTCTTGTCTCTCATGGAGAATTTCAGTCATTGCTCTGAGTGCCCCACTCTCAATGCTCAGGTGTGTCCAATCGAACACTTGTTTTCAATAGGTTTCAGCAGCCATCTGTCATATTGGCAAACAATCATCCTTATTTAATCAGTACAAATTACTGAAATCAGTTTTAACTTTCAGACTTTAAGGAGACTTTATATTTAAAAAGTCCAACAGTGCAAAATTACCATTTTTGACCTCAGCTAGATAAATAATTGAAAGTAAATAAAAATGGTGGAAAAATATTTGATTTATACAACCCTTCATATTATTTCATATACTTTACAGCTCTTGGAACACTGAACATTCACAGTAATTCCACATATCAACAAAAATGTGACTATTCACAGTAATAAGAATGAAAATTTATCTGAATGATTAAATCACTTTTTATTCTTGTAAAAAAGTGACAGGCTAGCTCAATGGTGACTGTATTTTTGCCCATTTTGGTGCTCTGAATCAATCACTGACAGGAAGTCACAGCTACTGATTCAGGGAAATGAGGCCCAGCTCTTGTTTTCTCCAGCACACAGAACAGAGCAATTCTGTTTGAGCCCTCAGTGACATAAAGGAAAAAAGCTAATTGTTAGGCATCATGATGTACTGTACTTCTACTCAAAGTACATAACATTATTGTATAATGCCAGGAATGTTTTACTGAAGAAGTCAAAATATAACCTCAAAATTTAAGAAATAGGCCCAATAATAAAAAGTAGCTTTATGTTATATATCTTTCATGGTACAGAATTTCAAGATCCTGTCTATAATTAAGTCAACTGAACATGTTGAGAACAGCACTTGATTAAATGTGAAAGGTGTTTCCTAATAATTCTCCTTGCTCATTGTCCAGATGTCCATAGTTTTCCAGATATCAGTTTAGTTTCTGTGTAGAAGGTGTCATCAGGATTGTAATGACTATTATCGGTTCATTGCAGTTAAATAGAGCAAAAGTCCTAACTTAATGCCCTCAACCCTGATTTGATTGTCTTTTAGTTGAGAGGGACAGGGAAGCTATTAATGCAAAATGTTGTTCATCTAAATTGTTATATAAAACAGTTGAAATGGCAAGAAAAGGCAATCGACTCCAAAGCTAATGATATCTCTTCACAGATTGATCATTTCATTCCATCTTGGAGATGAACCCCACTTGTCATTTCTAATATACGTTTTATTGTAAACATTTGTTATGCCATTTTTATAGCTGTGCCATATTAAAAGAAACAGCCTTACGATAATAACGATGCAAGCATAACAAAATTCCTAAGCCCAAAATGGAGGAAGCAAACACATGTCTTGTAGCTTGGCATTTTGCATGATATTCTGGTTATTTTTGGGTGATGGAACAATAAAGTGAATTCATAGCAAGGCCTTTAACAAAATATGGTTTGTCTTGATAAAATATTTTCTATTAGAATTGCAAGAGTTAGGTAGCACAGTGGTTAGCATTGCTGCCTTGCAGTGCTGGAGCCCTAGGTACAATTCCTGACCTGCCCTTTGAGTGCTCCAATTTTCTCTCACAGTCCAAAAGCATACTGGCAGGTTAATTGATTTCTGGGGAACCAGGTGTGAGTGTGAGTGAGAAACCAGGCCCAGAGGCCCTAGATGTGAATGTGCACGTCCTTGTTTATGTGTGCCGTGCAATGGACTGCTGTCCTGTACAGGGTATATTCTGGCTTGCACCCATTGCGTGCCAGGATAGGCTCTAGCTCCCCCGCAATCCTAAATTGGATGAAGTAGTTAGAAAATGAATGGACTGATGGAATTGTAAAAATGACAAATGTAGACTGGACACATACCAAGGAAGACAGACTTCCAATAGAAGGAAATAACAAACTGCAAGGACAGGTTCAATGAGTGTAGGTGTAAACAGAAATTCTCATATGCTTCATTAATGGATTTCTGAGTTCCATTAAAGATTTCTAAATTTGGCTAATTGCCTGAAAGTCATGACAATTTTAGGACAAATTTCATGTTTGCATTGGCCCATCAATTAATCGGTTGACCTCTTGGGCCAGTCATCATACCATTTAAAAATATATAAAACTTTATCACCTTTCGGGCTAATTGAAAGTGATAAAGCCCTTCTTTAACATGGAATTTTCAACTGTAATTAAAATGATTTTAACAGGGTGGCACAGCGTTACAGTGGTATTGCTGCCTTGCAGAGCTGGTGCCCTGGGTTCAATTCTGAGGGTGTTCTCCCCATGTTCGCGTGGATTTTATTTAATTACACAACATTGTGTTTCCTTTCTTCTGTTTTCAGCATGGAATAGACCTTAACTTGCTCCTTTGCAGCTTACACATGCTGGCGCAGCTACCTACTATGACGTACTGATAGGTCAGTTAGCCCTGGCCTGAGTGTGGTCTGTGTCTTTGTTCATGCTGTGATGGACTGGTATCTTGTCGGGGTATCCTGCCTTGCCTCTGTGGCTTGCTGGGATAGGCGCCCCCGTGCCCCTAAATTGGATAAAATGGTTAGGGCTAAGAAAAAGGGTTGTTTTTAACACAATATGTTAACTGGTATATAATTACTTATTAATCACTGCTGGACTTGGCCAGCGATTCACTATCAATATTAGCAGTTGTACAAGTGGCCTTTCGTCATAAAGCGCATGAAAGGAGAGGATACCACAGAATAGTCTTAAACAGCAATACCAGTGTTTTCTTCCACTGTTCTGAATAGCAGAGAGAGAAAAGGGGGATTTTAAAAGGATAGGCTGGGAAAAAAACTCCAGCTTCCCACTACTATTGTGAGGATGTGACATGCATTAATTATGTGCATTACTCACAGATATTACTACAGAAAAGTAGTCCTTTTTGTTATCAAAAACAAATGCCCAGAAAAAAATATTACATTTTAAATTTAAAGGCTTCACTGGTGAAAAGAATATTCCACTCCTTACCGACAGTAAAGACCAGTGTTGATATAACAGAGTTCCGGTCACAACAGTTTGGGCCACCTGCAGTGGAGGAGTCAGTTGACATTCACACTATTTACAGTATGCCTCATTTTAAAATTCAGACTAAAACGTGATTATGTGAAACAGCGCATGTAAAGTACTGTATGTTGAAAAAAATTAGATTTTTTATTATTTTATTAAACATTAGTTGCACGGCTAAAAGATCATAAAAGCAACCTCACCAGCTTACTGGCTAAAGTATTAGGAGCCCACAGTTAAATGAATGCTTTAAACCTAGATCTACATACCTGAAAGGAGAAATGTACAGAGAACATTCAGTCCATCATATTCAGTGATTTCTTCTATAGTTACATAAAGACTACTAGTCAAACCTGGAACATCCCCTCCTCCAGAAAAATAACAATTTTGTGTTGCCAATCAAATCTAACCAGTATGTCTTTGTGAGGTAGAAAGTGACAGTAGCACCCAGTGAAAACCAATCTGACCATAGCAATAACTAGACACAGACAGGCATTCAAAGTCCCAGTCAAGCCCAGCATCCTGGAGGTGTGAGGCAGCAGTACTAGTCACTATACCCCCTTGATGTGCTCTATTCAGTGTGCAGGTCAGTGCATATGTATTTGATGTTTGAAGAAAACACTGAAACAGAAAATCAAGAAACAGAAGCAAAACAAGACGAACCTATTTTATCCTTCAAGCATCCGTGCTACACAATTTGCTCACATGGGAAATGTTCATGAGCCTGGCCTAGAAACTAAACTTCTCTCTTATCTCTCTGATGGAGGCTGTGGCTATTGCCACTGTTCCTGATAAGCTTTGTACTTACAATGAAGGCAAGGTGAAAAGTCAGGGAAAATCTATCAGAGCTTAAGGTGCCACAGATCTGTCTCTGTTGCTTGCTATTACTTTCAAAAGCCTACGCTTGGCGTAATCCTGCTTTCAGCTGTGCTGGTACAGGTGCACAGAAGGCCAGCTTGGAAGACAGTAATTAGGCTTGGAAACAAGTTAACTGAGTCATATTTTGCTGCTTGAGAATTATCAAATTGGATATCAAATGATCAAATTGGATTCGCCAGTACTGCCCTGTCCTTAGAAACTGAACCTCATCCTTCTTTGCACATACTAGGCTGACATGAAGGGCCAAAACACAAAGAAAAAATAAAGGCTGGGTTAGCAGTAGTTAGACACGTAGACTCTGGACCGGAGGGTGGTTGTGTTGGTTCTGATCCCAGGTAGGATACTGCTGTTGTACCCTTGAATGACGTATTTCACTCATATTGCTCCATTAAGTGACCTACTGTTAAATAGGAATTCTCCAGGCCATCATTGCAAATGAGAACCTGTTCGTAATTCACTCATCTGGTTTAACAATGGATAAATAAACAGTACAGTATTTTATAGCAATAGACTCCCATTGGACTGTTACTCATTTTCCTCATGTGATATGTTAGCACAGATTCATGTGCACTTACTGAATATGTGGTAATCAATAATTCACAAATATTTCATAGCATTTCCACAGAAATTGATCATGGACAACAAATGTGGTAAAAATGCCTTTGGGATATCTGTTTTATGCAGCCTTTAGATAGTGCCACACGAATATACTGTACATGTATTTACTGGCTAGTTCTTTGTGTATTGACTTAATAAGATAACATTTTCTGTAGGATTATAAGGATTTTTGAAAACAGTGTTAGCAGACATTACAGAGTATTGACCATCTGTGCACTAATGCAGGTTTCTAAGCAGAATTTTGTATTTGATACACAATGATCCAAATGTTTTAATTTCCTCTTAAATTAATGTTTTATGCTTATAATTAAGATCAGACATACATTCATTGAACTAGCGTATTGTAGGAAATTTTAATATAAATGAATGTTTGGAATTTCTCAATAATTATGTAAGTTTGTTTGTTAATATATTCTGATTTTATTTAAGAACTGATCACTTGATGTATAATTTACATTATAAGTACATAAGTATATCAAATTAGGCTGCCCAGTGAAAGCCTCTGTGGAGCATGGTCAACATCATAAATCTGAGGAACTTTCGAAAAGCTTGTCTTTTGACATTTTGAAGCTTGATTCAAGTGTACTTTATTATGCTAATTTAAAAAATCATCATAGTAGTGGATGTTCTTCTAATTAGTAGAATGGGCATTCATTTTCAAGATAGTGACCTTTGGTTAAATGACTAAAGATGGATATGCCCTTCAGTTATAACCCTTTCTGGAAATATTCCTGAATAGCCATTCAATTTAAGTGAAACGGATTCCTACATTGATTGGATCATCCTTTAGCTACTGCCAAACTGCCTGTCCTTTATACATAATATTCATGAATGAACTTTAATCTACCTAAAAAACAATGAAAAAGACCTGTTTAACATGAACGGGAGCAGTTTCTTTTATTTGTTAGTGTGAATGCAGTTCCAGATCTTCCTCCCTGTGGTAAGCTCAACACATAGCTGAGAAGAAAGACTGGTGTTCAGGCCCCAAGATTAGGAAAGGGTCTTGCTTTCAGTCACTGTGATGTTTCAGCGTCACCTCAACTCATTCCTTAGATCCCCATAGACAAAGTGTTGGTGTGCAAGCACACAGGTCGATAGCACATCTCGATTGAACCTCAGTGTCTGTTCTGTTTCCACTTTTTAATTTCACAAAAGACCTACAAAGCAGAAAATGCGACAGTAAGCAACAGGGTGGAAAGGAAGAAGTACAGGTTTATTCAAGGCTGAAAAGTGAAAAGAGGAAACACAAAGTTTAGTCTTCTTCAGGTGCAAGGGAGAGAGAGGAAGGTAGTAAGGATACAAAGCACAGGAGACCAAAGCACAGAGCGGGTGAGAACAGGCACAGAGCAAATGAGAAAGAGTGTTCAAATGAAGGGAGATCTGTGACACTCTTCCTCTTTTCTCTCACTCTTTCAGTCTTCAGTCTTTTAGATAATGCAAGCTCATGCAGCTCCTCACTTAAACAACAGGCTGATGCATTGCCACTGTCTAAGGAAACTTCACAGTGTTGTGATAATGTATGTCAGAATTTGTCATTCTACTGTGATAGCCCCATTCCAGTGCATGGAACAACCTAGCCAATGTCATACTATAACTGTCACGATCGTAATCCCTCCTCTTATGGGCGCTCTGGCTCTTTCACATTTTAGTTGATCATGTGCACCTGCCACCAATCCTGCTTATTTAAGCTTGGCGCTCTTGCTGCTCCTGGCTCTGCATTGGAAGACGGATGCCCAGAGACCCGCCTACCATCAAGTCGCCCTACGCCCGCGGCTTGAAGGCATAGGCCTCCTATTGAACCCAGGTGAATCCGGGGCTCAGGGTGCCTGGTCCCGTCATCCCCATTTTTATTCCCTCTCCCTGCACCGGATCCCGTTCCAGTTTTTATCCTTGTCTAGTTTTTGTTTCGGATGGATCTCTCAGCTATGGACTTTTGGACTGCTTCCTGGTTGCCCCTTCTGGATAGTTTTGGACTTGTTTGCCTGCGCCACGACCCCCCTAGCACCAGAACACTGCCGTCACGCTCCCCTGTCAATCATCCCATCCTGATCCTGTCGTGTTTCCCTGTTACCCTTCTCCAGTCTCTTCCAGATTTTACCGTCTGCATAGGGTCCAAAATACTCACTACAACCGGCTCTCGTTACGATAACTTCTATAACTGCTCTAATAGTAGTAGAAACTAAAAATATCTATTCTGCTTGCTGCACTGTACTGTATATGGTCCACTTTCATCAAACTTAATCTGTAGTGCATGCTGCTCATTAAGCCAGTCTTTCTATTTCAGCTTTATAGTGCTTTTTATTGTTATGCTTTATCAATAAACATGGGACCAGAATGGAAGGGCAATGCTGAGGAATGCAGAAGCTGAAATATTTGTTGTCATTCACTTTTAATAAATATGATTACGTGTCACTGTAAGATAAACCCCCGTTCACTGTGGGCTAAAATGAATTTCTTAAGAGAGCAGTTAAAATTATCAAGGAGCAGAAAGAGGTATGAGGTCTAGTGTTTTAACCTGAGCAGACTCATAAATCTATCAGACACTGCTGTGTATCATGGTGACAACAGTATTTCCCTCAGGGTGTAATGATGTGCCTGTTTTCAATTACAGTTTAGGTTGCATCTGTTAATTATGTAAAATGTTTCTCTGTGTAGTAGTTCAAATGAAATAGCTATTCACTGTTTGATCATTTAATCAAATTTTTTACACAACACTACAATGTTGAAAACACATTTCCATTTAGTGTTTTACAAAATTTCTTTCTTGTGTCTCTATTATTGGTAAAATATTGTATTGTGTACTTCCTCTGTTGTGGGTAGAAGCATTCTGCTTTGATGCTAGGCCATTTGGTACTGAGCGTGATTGCAGATCCATCGAGGTGTAACTTGCTTCAAGTTTCAGACTGCATTAGACTGTCTGATTGTTAAGTATGAGAATATCTACTGCTGACCTCGACACTTTCTTTGTTAATGTTGCACCCTTTTTTGTCACCTTGACCTAAACTCATTTCAATAAGATGTAACTATGCACTCTGCAACAATTTGTTAATCAACAAAAATTCAAGAAAAAACCTGTCCATGTAGCCTGGAGGAAAAAATGTTTTAAGGACACTAGAAAAATATTTTATTATCATATCATATATGGTGATAGATTAGGTAATTCTCTGCAAAGTAATTTAATTTAAAATTGAAATGTTCTGATTTTTTTATCGTCAGAGGGTAAAAACAATATGTGTGAGGAAAGATCAGGAATCAGTATAAAATAGGATCAAGTAGGTGTAAAAATTGAAACCTTTTTGCACTTAAAGTCAAAAGAAATGTCAATAGTAGTACAGGTAGTTATTATTCTTTAAAATTACTTCAGTCTGTTACGGGTGTTAACATGGATACATTTAATTAACTTAAAAACACATTCTGTAATCGTATTACATTCCAAATGTAATGTACTGTAGGTGTTTGTAATCTGTTACTTGATTATAATTCCTACAGGTTGAGTGACCTCACTGATAGCCTACAGAGTTTGTAGGCTATCATCAGACAAATCACCACTGGTCTAATCGTGCCAGGTCTCAGAAGCTAAACAGGCCTGGGCCTGGTACATACTGGAATGAAGACCCTCTAAAGAAATCCAAGTTTGAGATTTCTGCACAAGATTTCCCAAACCTGTACCACAGAACAGTGACTCGGGACATTTTACCACAAGAGATGCCATCCTCTTGGATGAGGATAAACATCTGCTCAAACTAATTGGCCTTTGAAGATCCCATGGTGCTGTAAGTGAAGTGGTGTTCACCTCCGTTTCGGGTGATGACTCTCTTTACCTCAGCGCTTCAGTGATCATCATCCACACCTGTTTCCAATCATCATCAAGAATGCTATTTAAACCGGCTGCCCTCCTCAGTTACA
The DNA here is from genome assembly GCF_055471065.1 of Atractosteus spatula. NCBI lineage: Eukaryota > Metazoa > Chordata > Actinopteri > Semionotiformes > Lepisosteidae > Atractosteus > Atractosteus spatula. Next base: position 18,730,006 of record NC_142720.1, read on the forward strand.
GCTCAGTCTTTAAGCTGGCTTCAGTCTCATCTTTGCTCTGTTCCTCTTGTGTTTGCTCCAGACTTTGGCTTTTGTGTCTTTGTCTCGGCTGCTTTTTGATTATGCTTTTGCCTGGTGTTTGTGTTTTCCGGACTGTGAGCCACTGCCTATCTCTGCTAGCTGATCCTGCCACAACATCTTGCTCAATCATCACAGTCACCCAGGTAGGCTCTGCATTTCAGTGGCCAATGAATGGAGTTGGGAAAACTTACAGTATGAGCTACAAAAACAATCTAGGAATTCCTGGAAAATGCCTGCAAACATGTTTCCCCTTTCTTTAAAATTAAATCAACAGGAAAGTCTTGATGAGGTTCATTGTTATACTGTATAGTTTCATTTATTGACATTTAAATTGGGATTAGTTTTAGGCCAATTTAAAGTAAGTGGCCCCTGTTGAAAGTGATTACAAAAAGTGCTTCTCCAGCCAAAAGAGTTTGTGGATAATTGAGTTAGTGGCATGTCCTCTACAACATCTGAATGCATGAGGCTTTACCATGTGACCAACAACTTCCTCTGTGTTGACAAGCATGTTCTGATCATTTTGACAGAGCTGTCACATTGTGATAATTTCCATAGAGACCCTCCTGGGGTTAGGAACAGTGAACTGAATTCTGTAGTTTCACAGCCCAATTGCTGTTGATGGACACAAAGTACAAGTTTGCTCTCTTTATCTCAAAATGTGCCATCAAATGTTATTTCCTGGTTCATTCTGAGATTTTTTTTTTCTCCATGACAGCTTGTCATTGTAAAAGCATCCTTGGTAGCATACCAATACACATTGTACAGAAGTATAAAACTTCTTATCCATTCTGTCTTTTCTGTGCTTAAAAGGAAGGCTCTAAAAGATCCTGATCATCAGTCACAACATAGTCTTGGATTTAATGATCCTCTGCAAAGGGGGGGCTTCTAATTTGCATTCTCAATGTCCAATTCTGAATCTACACGCCAAATTCCTATTCAGATTATCTTGTATAAATATTTATTTCTCTATAATGCATTTTCTTTACTTTAAGTTTCTTTATACTTCATGTCATGTGTTCTCACTAATACGCACAAAAACTTGCTCATACTGTATCTACCATTGTAACCATGAAGCAAAAGCCTTGCTGACTGCCTTTTGTGCAGAACACAACAGCAATATTCTGCCATCCCTTCCTTACCCTTTGATTAACAACCGTTTGTGTCCCATTTCATCCTCTGACAAGGGCACCCACACCTTGGACCCTGAAAGACGCATAGTGTTTCCCTTCACTGGAGAGAAAGCATGGTGTTTACAGTGGTTAAGCATTGTATAGCAATTCCAGTACAGGAGAAATGAATACAATGGAAAAGTTGTAACAGAGAAGCTACACAATGTGCTTGTTGAACCAGTGGTAACAAGAGGATCAAGAAAGGTTTATTGTCAATCATTATATAGGACTGCAAAGGACTAAATGGACTGTTAAGGCCATGAAAACTCCAATTGAGAAAAACTGTTATCTCTACCTTACAGGCAAAATGCAGTTATTACCTCATGGAGGAGTGGCTGTGTTACCCGGTCCTCCCCTTCTCCTCATGTGAAGCTGGTCTGACATACTGTAGGAGCTCATTGTCATTTTGTGTCTCATTGCTGCCCAGACAACATGTCCTTTAATTTAGATGAGTCTTCTGAGAACCGTGCTAGAGCCACTGCATTTCTACTGGTGAAAAAGACTTACCTTTTCCCACTGCTGTCATGTCCCTCCTTCTCGCTTGTTCTCTTTTCTCTCTCTGATTTCCCATCAGTTCCCGTCTCCTCGCCATCCCAGTGGGCCTCCACATGCTCACCCTGTCTGGACCTCAGGGTCACTCCTTTCAGGGCCCTTCAATGCAACACGTGCTTCACCCACATGAACACATTTGTGCCGATCTCTCTAATAACCTTTATCAGCCAATAAACCCATGTGTGCCTCCTGAGATTCCTCAGTCAGACCACCACATCAGCTGCTCTGTTACTTTAGGATTTGTCTGAACTACTGAATTTATAATAAAAGCTACTGCTATTAAACAGATGAAAGGATTGTTTTTTGGAAGTAGGTTTTAATTTGGATTTTTATGGCACCTTTCTCCTCTTTCTATTTTTAAGGGAAGTTGGTATGAAATTAAAACTCCCCATTAATTCCAGTAACCTGTTAATTAGCTAAATCTTGCACCTAGTGTAGCATTCTAATCTTGAATTTGAACAATTTGGAAACAGTAAGAAACAGTAGTGTTTGACCGTATACTTAATGTGATGTGAAGTCCTACTTGATGTGAACCTTATTTTTTTTGTAGATTATTTTTTAAGATTGTGTTTATTATTCTTATCTGTGCTTTTGTTAGTAGATCCTACAAAATTGTCAGGTGTTAAATTGACATCTTTAATTCATGCATTGTACCTTATGTCGTCTTATAACAAATGCCAAGAAAAAATTACAAAACTAGAGCTGGAACCCAGAATGCCGTACAAATGCTGCACATTAGCATATTCATGCAATCAAAATAAAACACTAAGTAATCGCACTAGCTGTTAACGTCAAGTGCAAGGGGGTAGGTGACTGTTTGTAGGAACTATATGTTCAGATTGAAAGAGTCTTTTAACCAGATGTGATGCTCCATTAGCACTACCTAATTCACATCTCTTCAAAATTCAAGACAGGAATGGAACAGAGAAAGAAGTTAAAAGACTATACCAAGACCCACTGAAACAACAAAGTGCTGACTGTAAAAAAAAAAATCAGTAAATGATCATTTCTGGGTTAAAAACTAAAAGGAGAGCTGCTAAGACTATAATAGTAAGCAAGCGGTGAAGCAGATTATAATCTTCAATTGTTTTTTCACCCTCTGAGCATATGCTGCGATGTCTGTATTCACACTAAACATCAGGTTGGGATTTATCAAAACAGCAGCATGAAGCTACTGGCAACACATTTTTTCCAGTTGGCTTGCTACTTATAATAAAACCTCTTTTGTATCTATGGTGCAACAATAAATGCTCGCTACTGTGACTTAAAGAGGTATTAAGAACTACTGTATCATTACACTTTAATGTTAAGAATAAATAACCACTTTCCTCATTAGCATTAATATCATTAATTTTTTAATAATTAAAATAAAAATGTTGGGAGCCTAGAGGAGCTGCATTCTACCTTCATTGTTTTGTTGTATACAGGAGGTGCTTGAGAGCACAATATGTAAAAGGTGAATTATGCAGTATAAAAGCAGTGAAGTGGAAGAAATTCGTGCTTGGTTCTTCAACCGGAGCTCAGTCTTAAAATAAAGCTGTAGAAGTGTGTGTGAATACTTTCTGAGGCCAAAACTGTTAGGTTTGAATTCTTCTGTAACTACTAAGATTTTCCTTTTTCCCCTTTGATAAACTGCTGGCCCTCTTTTATAGGACTGGCGTTTTAATTAATCATACTCTTTTACTTTAATGCTCTTTCAGGTTCTATATCTACAGTACATATTTAACCATAGATGTTATATCATACTTATTTAAACAGTGAAGTAGTATTTTCTTCATCATTTTATATTTTAAAGTTATATCTTGTAGGTAGGCTCTTTCAGAATAAGGTTATTCACTTTTGTTTTGTTTTTTTCATGTTTGTGCCATCTGATGTAACTCTGCCTAGCAATTATATAAGAAACTTTGATTTACTTCCCTGTCCTGCCTTGTCTATTCCTGGTTGATCATAATTGTGTCCAAAGTTCAGTGTCTTCATCTAAACTTGGTGATTCAACAAATTACACCAAGCTGGGACTTCAGGTTCTAGTCCCAGTCCTGGTGACCGCAGTGTCTACCAGTTTCACTCTGTCTGGACTCTTTTAAATGTATTGAATCCTTTCAGTAACATAGTCAAATTCTAATTAATGTAAAGTAGAGACCAAATGTGTATTGTAAGTTTATTTGGTATAACCCACCTGTTTGAGAGAGTGTTATCCGTAAGGATGAGACTGACAGAATGTTGCCTAGCATTCAGGGGGAATGAGCTGCTACAGCAGTGATGATGGAATGGAGAGAGACATGCAAAAGAAGTTGCATCAATGGTGCTCTGAAGACAAGTTATACAGTACAGTATATACTCAGCAGTGGGAGAGGTAAGGGCTTGACTTTTTCCCCAAGCTTAAAACTCCATTAATTGAACTAATAAATGTGATTGATTAGAATGCTGTAATTTTCTTATATGCAAATTAAGCATGTTTGCACTGCTGATCAACATAAAACGTACAATTAGTTAAATCTGGGCTTCAGGTAAAACAGCAGACACTGGGATCATGAGTATCTGGATTGGGAAGACCTGTTTTTTAGCTACTGTGTTTTAGCCAATATTTTTTTTGAAGATGTTGTTCAAGATATCTATAATATAATTAAAATAGAATTTGTGAAACATGACCACAGTCTGTTTGTTCACGTTACCCAAAACATTACATACATACAGTCCCTATGCTAAAGGGGTTATAATGGGGTTCTAAAGTGTGACAAGACAGAGATAAAAAAAAAAGACTAAACACATTCCTCCCATGAGGTAGAAAATATTTATATTTAAATCCAAAAGTAGGGCATTATGGTTAGCATTGCCGCCTTGCAGCACTGGAGCCCTAGATTGAAATCTTGGGGTGCTGTCAATGTGGAGTTTGTTTGTGCTTCCTGTGTTTTTGTGGATTTTGTCCAGGTGCTCCAGTTCCCTGCTACAGCACAAAGTAAACTGGAAGGTTAATTGACCTTGGTTTTAGTTTATTTTTTTCCTGTGGCTGTCCTGGGATAGGCTGGAGTCCTATCCCAGGAGTCCTGTGCAGTGTGTATCCCTCCCGGTGTCTGTGGCTTGCTGAGTTATCTTCTGGCTCTCCCGCTACCCTTTACTGGATGAAGCGGCTTAGAAATTGGATGGGTGTAAATAAGTTCCATAGTTCTATAGACGGTAGACTTGAGGTCCTCTTACCCACATGAAATGGAAATTCACAATCAAACCTCAGTGAAATTATTTAATATTTATGCCGCCCTCTCAGCCTACACCAAAACACACAGAATTTCCTTCCTTCATTCCCTGAAAAGACCCCCAGCCTCCCTCCAAGAATCTGCCCCACCTACAGGGCGCATGATTCCAAGTTCCAAAAAGTTTGCATGAGAGACTCTGATTGTTTGTTCTATCAAAGTTTTACTCAAGCATTTGCCTGTTCCATTTTATTGTGGGGGTTGAAAGAAAAGAATGGTCACATGTATGCCTTTGTTTAATACAGATTTTAATTTAGACCAAGATTCCAATTCTGATAACATCAAACTGCATAAAAAACTATATGATGTGTTACTTCATTCAACTATAGTAGACGTGCTCAAAACCTTATTATCATGCTGGTTGACTGACTTCACTGTGTCAGCTGATGAGGGGCAGACTGTAGAATAGGTCAAGTCCTTAGGGATATGCCACATTAAAAAATAATCTTACTTGACACATTTTATAATGTTATATTGTGGAACCTGAAATCCTATGGCATACCTTGTCAATCAAATTTTAAAATTTGCTTTCCTTTACTGAAGAATGGACTTATCTCAGAATCTATATCATGATTCTCTGTATCCATCTCTGTGTTTTCCATTACTTTAATCCAGCATCCCACATGCAATCTTATTTCTAAAAATTATTATGAAATTAATTATGCAATGAATGTACAATTGTGAACATGGCATAGGGGTACTCAAAGCAGTGGCTTCATTATTTTTTGGAAACTATTCATTGAATAATTTGGATCTTCAACAAATCACTCTCTCTCCAGTGTTTAATTCAGTGCCATTAGACTCAGATATTTACAGTGCTATTTGGTATGCCACATTTAGTGTCCATAATACAGTTCAGTAGCAGGTGAAATCTCTGTGGGGGTCAGCTGTACTCATAAAATCAGAGGCCATTTCTGCTCTGCCTATTTTTAGAAAGCATACATTCTTGGAAATGATTTTACATCGATTACACTGTTAGTCTAGACTGTGTTGTGCAAATCAGTATTCCATGCTCAACAAATCATCCCAATTCATATTTATCCAATAATTTGCAATGGAGGGAAAAAAAACAAAAGGCCACTAACACACTTTCTAAAAGTAAGGAGTTTGCTTTCATACAGAGGACAGTGATTACTTTTCCCTTTACTTATTAGTATTTGAACGTATTATACCATCTGATACTTATACTATATTAATTTGACTATAAATTAAAAAAATATTGATTTTGTACAGGTTGTTCTATTTCTTCTTCTTAAGATTTACTTTTGGTAAACATGCCTGTACATTTATTTAATTTGTGGCACAAATATGCCGGACCTTTCAGGTCTGATAAACATCTTATTGTTTTATGGATCTGAAACAATGGTCGTCCTCATCAGGTTAGTATGATGGACTGGGACAGAAAAACCTGCTCAAAGTAGGATTTAAATTTACAAAGAAGGAAGCATAGTTCCCTTTTCATTTAGGAAACACTAGTATGTAACAACTATTCCATTTCCTAGTTCAAAGAGAAAGCTGTCATCTTAACTGTTTTTCTCTTCGGTGATAATTGCAAAGCCAGCCATCCTTTCAGCCATTAGCATGAAAAAGGAAGAACATCATGGTGTCATATTAATTATAAATAGCACATAAAATCATTGTTCTTTGCAGACGCTTAGCCATTATGCACACATGAACTGTTATGAACCTGGTTATGTGCCTTCCTTATCCTTATTTAAATGAGCTGTGATTTCACGATACTGACAAAAGGCAGAAAGGCAGGTTAATAGTTTTTATCATATTGATGTGAGTGAGCATGTATCAACTTCTATCTCTTCCATTTCCTACATTACTAGAACAGGTTGTATTGGCGCTTATGATGATAAAGGCAGTTTATAACTGGCGAGTCTTACATTTTCTAAATCCCCCAAAAAGGTCATTGATGTTGTAAGTTTTTAACACTAGAAACACTGTATAAGGATCATATACTAATATACAAATTAAATGCCATACTAAGTTCTGAACTGGATTTAAATATTTATAAATACCGTAAAATATTTGTGCCCATTACACTGTTCTTGTAAAGCAAAAACTGTTCTAATTTCATTGTGCAACAGTACAGTATACATAATTCATCTCGGCACTTTCAAAGATAGAAGTTCTCTGAATCTATCCTAACTTTTATACTTCTCTGTCTATCAGCTATATTCCTAGTTAATACAACAGAGATAAACCCAAAGACTAAACTGACAAACAAATCTTGTCTCATTTTGTGCATAATGAAACAAAGTATTAAAGTGAAAAGGCCAAGCAAAAACATATTTTTATCCCCAAATTGTAATTTATTTTCTGAGCTGCCTCATCCAAAGCAATATTACTTATCCGACCCATAACATTTTTGCCGAACCAACTGAGTGTAGGCCAGCTGCAGTCAACTGTGCCTCAATGTTTGCACGAACTTATCAGTTCTTCACCACCTACAACTTTCTACAATTTTGTTTTCAAATGTCATATCAAAACTACAGCCTGTTGAATCATAACTTGCGCAATATATTGTATATTTTGGATTTGGGATTGCATTTTCTTCAGTAGCAGCACTGACTCTGCTGTGTCTTATCAATGATTCAGTGAGTGAATTAATGTCTGCGGTATTTTTCTTCTCATTTGACTAAGAGGGGTCTTTAACAGTTCAAGTTACCATGGAAGTAGATAAAATAGCAGCTGGTATTCAAGTCCAAAACTCAGATGATCTGTGCCATCTTAGATAACCAGGCTTGTCATGTTTGAACTAGAGGCAACAGGTAGAACTGACACTGCAGGTCCTGTCCTTAGTGCAGCAATATTAGCTTGTGAACTGCAACCAGAATTTGGGTGAGATTGCAGCCTTGCTCATTTCTACTTCCTATGGAAACATGAAGAGGAGTTGATAGGGTATGCTGACTGGCACCATGATTATTATTATTATTATGAGCATCAGAGAATCAAGAAATCTATAGTGTTATCTGTTTTTAGCAAAGTTAATCAAAACAAGCAGTAGGAAAGTAGCTTTTTCTAATTCATCTTAGTGCCGGATTTCAGTAGTCCTGTAGTATTATTTCTGGGTGTACTATTACCTTCTTCTAAATCTGTCAGATTTTTAAATGTTAATTGGCTTCTCCTTCTCTGAGGTATACCCCCAAATGTAAACAAAAAAGATATCAAAAAGTGTAGGTATAGTTGTCTACTGGCCTGCCTCAACAAATTGTCTATATTTTTTTAAATTAGCGATGAAACAGTATTGCATAATGAAATACATTTATGTTGGCTATTGAAAAAAATAATTGTAGATTAGAATGAATAAGTCACTCAGAGTGATTTAAAATCAGGGCCGTCTCCCAGCTGACAGGAAATTGTACACCTGCAAAGGCATATAAAATCTTTAAGGATAGTTTTTTTCCCCCACTCTATACATAAACCAAATGGAATTAGCATGTCAGAAAAATACAGATGAAAACCTAGTCCATTAAAAATCCATGAAGATTCATAGACTACATGGCCTCTGAGGTCGGCAAGCATCACATTGAACTAGGCATTTAAGTGCCTTCAGTCTCAAAGAAGCAGACAAACCGGGTTTCTTAAAGGTATACATGTAATAACATCTGTGGCCTGGGTGAGTGAGAGTAAGGAAATGAAACTCCGCCTGCCTCATCTCCCTCACAGGACAATCACTAGAAATAAAATGTGACATCTCAAATTGGTTTTTCGTTGTGAAATAAGTAATAAATAAATAAACACATTTGCTGTCTCTGTTACTTGTTTTTTATATTTCCTACATACACTATCACTCGGCAGGGAGAGTACAGAAGTACATGAAAATCATCAGGTAAGTGGCAGCCAAGCAAAGACCCCATGTTAAAGAAGTGTAAATGATAAATTCCAGATCAGGCACCTCCCAATGCATTATTAAAAGTGGGACTAAGCTCCCCTGTAACTGTATTCTCTTTATTTTTAGAATACATCACATGCAGCTACAAATAGATGTAGTGGTCACACCACACTTCACCGACATCGTTCTTAGATTTATTTACTAAATAAGATGACCACCTAAGTATTCTGATAACCTTCTAGCTGACAGAGACCTTGCGTGAATTTATTGAGGGAAATAAATAGCTTGCCATTGTTAGTCTACCAGGAGATGTAGTGTCTGCAGAGCTGCAAGAGGCTTGGGTTGTGTTTTTAACTGGCTATTGGAATTTGTCCTCTTAGAGGTGTGGAGAGGGTGTAGGTGGTTAGGAGTGAAGCAAGTTCTTTTTTCTTGTTTTCAAAAAAGACAGATGCATACTTATCCTCCTGTTACACTATTTCTGCACTCTTTCAGTTTTAAAAAATGTCAGTGTTGTCAGGACACTTGTACTCTGACTCCCTATTATGCTTAAATCAAGTGAACATTTTAGACAGATATATTTTAAAAATATGCATACAAATACAAATTACAAGATGTAATAGCTGTATTTTATTATACAACTTTGTCAAAATCTTTTGTTATAATAACTTTGAAAGGAAAATGGCATCCAATAATTCAGTTCTACCCAAGAATATTAATAATTCTGCATAAATCCATCTGAAACAGGTAGCATTTTGCTAGTATTCTGCACACATGCTGATAAAATACAGAAAATATGGTATATTTCATTGCTTCCCATTAACAGACAATAATGCATGTCCTAATACATCTCTGTCACCTAACGTTTATGGCTATGTTGTGTTGTTACTTGGACAATATGTGTGACTCTTTCTTATTTGCATGGTGTTCAATGGATCTCTGTTAACACTTCAAACCACTTACCTTTGGCTGTCCATTCCCCGGTACTGCCTGGAATAACTTGATAAATGTATTTCTGGTTTATTTAAACAACAACTCTCTGCTGTTCAAGTTCAACTCAATACATAAAAGCTGCTGATCTGCTAGACCTCTATATAGAATTATGATTCGGAAGGATTGATGCTAACATACTTGATGTTAAATTGCATGATTGTGCGTTGGCTTGGTTTTACGGCACATTTTTGTGTATGAAATTCATTTGACATTTTCTGAAAAGTAACACAAGAATGACCATAGTGATTTTAATTAAAAATAATATTCTTGTTCTCTAATCATGCACACCCTCCAAATGTTCTGAACCATATTTAAAATTTATTTTGTTATCATCGGGAATGTCTAAATCCTACACAGAGTAATGGAAGTAAGAATGGGTACTAATAGTTTTTAATTTCTCTTTTTCTTGCTGCCAAGACTTTCTGCTTATGTGTCTTTCACTTTGTGCCCTTCAGCGTAGTTTACATGTACTTTCATTTTTTAGTTTGGAGTAGAAGACATCAGAAGAATTCTAAAATCTCAGTTGGCTGCATTTTTCTGATTCATCTGATTGTGAAGATTTGTGTTCTCTGATAATTACAACCCACTGTGTGCAAACACAAAGCTGGCTGATCACGAGATCAGATTTATACAGCAAGTACCAAAAAAATTAAACCCGATTATAAATTAGCATATAGTTCTATGTGATTAAATTAGCAGTTGTTATATTCTTTTTTATGAAGGCAATTCTAATCTGAATGAACAATCGTTTTTGATTTACTCTTTGTTTGCCTCATCTTTTTCCTTTATTTGCCATGAAAAAACATTTAATTCTAGACCTTATTGCATGAACAACAATCCGGGGGTGAAAATTATAATGCATGCTGACATCCCATAAATTCAGGGACATGTAGCAGAGCTTAAGCAGACTCATAAATGCACTCCAGCACTGCTATCATTTGACTCTTGGACTGGCACTGATACTTGTTTCTATTATTTGACATCAGAGCTGTTGGCCACCAAATTCTATTTACACTACCATCATTAAGAGCTTGCACCTTGTAGCAATGATTAGAGTTGTAGCCTGAAAGTGTCAGTGTGCAAACAAGGACAAGCTTAAGCTATAAAAGAGATGTGGCAACTGAAGCTTAAGTCATTAACCCGTTTAAAAAGAAAAGTATCCTGGGTTTTGTCTACTCTGAATTTAGTGTTACATAAAACCCAATATTGAATCTAGCCCAGGTGGGTGATAGGTGTTTAGGGTCTAATTGAAATTAGTTACTGTGGTCAGAGCCCAGCTGTTAGGGATAAATTTAATGATGGTGGAATTTCATGCAGAACAGATAATACAATTTGTATGAAAATAAACACGCAGCTACCTTAATAAGCCAACGAAAAACCTTGTAAACTAGAATCATACTTTGTCTACAGATTGTAAGGCAGGCACTCCAAGTATACAAAGTACTATTTCAGTGAAAAGGTTATTAATTTAACCCCTTCAGTGAGATAAAAAAGAGGTAGGCAGGTATCAACCTTCCAATCCATTTTAATACAAGATTTGTATACAACCAGGTTGTTCACTTCAGTTAAATCATTTGATTAGACTAAATATTTCAATAACATAATTATACACCTGGCTGATTCAGGGACTTACACTGGAATTGATTGAAAAGACTGGTATTTGCCGAGCTGTGTCCTAAAACCTTACACAGTGTATAGGATTATGGTTCAATTAAATAAATTTCAAGCGGAGGGAATTATACTGTAACGCATACGGCCGACATTGCAGGTTGTGCAAGTCGGCTTACCAGCGCAGTGACGTCACCGCCCTTCCCTGTGAATAGCAGGGACCGCAGCCGCCGGGCTGAGGGGAGATTTCCCTTTAGCTCAACAGGCTGGGTCCCCGTTGAGTGACGCCGGAGGCCCGGGTTCAAGTCCCCAGCGGTGGGAGTGGCGAGGGCGCATACCCACATGAACCCGAGAGGGCTACAATACCATAGGAAACAAAAGAACAGCAGCAAAGCTAGAAGACTTGGCACTCCACAGACATGCCACTTTTATTTGTGTACTGAGACATGTAGCCTGTTATGCTTCACAGAGGATGCCTTGAACATGGGTTGTTCAAGAATGTCAAGACACTTCATCTACACGTTTTATATAAAAATATATAAAACAGCATCCACTCTAGATCATCATCTGGAGGCAAGGGCTCACTCTAACCAATTGTTGGTTCTCTATCACTCATCAAGCGGTTCCACAATACCTCTTTGTCAAATACCTCTGCTCTTCTCTGACATTCTGATTAATTTTATGCTCTACAGCAGCCATCTTCTGCCTAAATGCTTTCAAAATCACCTCCATTTTCTCTTACACACAGAAATCAACCATCTGCCCACATTCTCCACCACATGTTGGAGTCAGGGCTTGCTGTTCACCACAGCCAGACTTTTAATGTTGTAGAAAAAGTTGTATAAAGTACACAAAATGAGATTAATTAGATCAAAGGCCTAGCTCCTTCTTTCTTCCTTGGACCTCACACTTAGTCTTTTCTGAAGGCCTGGCTAACTATCATGCAATTTCAAACTAAGGCAACAAAACTTTTTTTTTTTCCCCAGTGTTCCTCTTTTAAAGCACTTTCAAAATTTTCACAAAATATTTTCGGCAAAGTCTTTTGGAGTCAATCACTTCAATGTATGTGGCATCTACAGCTCCACTATTCATCACAATCTCTTCCAACTCGCAAAGCTAGTTGCTCAAAGACATGGTATCACCAAAAGATACCTTCTCTCACAAAGGATTAACACACCACTATGTGGTTAGGTCTCTCCTCAACACAGAGATCTTAGTCTCCACAAGGCAAAAGGAGCTCTGACTGTCTTCCTTTTGTTTTTCTCTCTAAGGAGCACATCCAATGGAAATCAGGTATAGCATGTAAAATCTGTTACTTTGACAATAGCATTGCCTTCTTGAAGTCAAAGTTTCTCTCATTCCTACCCTTCCATTCCCCAGAGAGTTTACGTGTTTGGGGTTGTTTGTTCTATGAAACGCCATATGAGGTGCTTTCCTCAATGTTGGGGCATTAGAGAATTTTGTATGACTATACTTGTGCTGCCATAGATCTTTAACCAATTTTCCTGCAATAACTAAACAAATAAAACAGCATGTTATTTGCTCACTTCATCAGATGGTTGTTTTCTGAATTCAGCCTCGTGCTTTGATTTACTGTACTTCCCATTAAAAGGCGACTCACAGTACTACAGAAAGAGAACTGAGTAGTAGAAATGTCTGAGCAAGCACTTTTTTTGTGGTTTCTAAACAACTGTGCAAATCATCTTATGACACTGGGCTCAGATTGACCTGAACAAAGATGGAGAAAAGCTGAAAAAACAATAAGGAAAGAGATTTCATAAATGCTTTTTTGAGGGGAAAAAACGTAGCATTGAGCAATACTGTCAACATAAAACCTTACTCAAAAATATATAAGAAATTACTTTTGACATTACAACTGGTCAATAGCACTGAAAGCACAAATGATTTCCACTAAATAAATAACTAAATAAAGGAAATGCCATTATGAATGTATTGATAACTGAATATTATGTATTGCATATTATAATTGGGTTATTAATAATGCAAGAAATATAGAGTTTGAGATTTATTTTATTGCAGGCATGTATAAGTACAACATTAGCAAAGCAATTGTAATCTTACTGGAAAAATAAATATTTAATCAGCATCTTTAAAAATCAGAATTTAGTGCAGCAATGCAACCCTTCAACACACAAACAGGTTATTGTTAGAACGTATTCATATGCTTGAATACCATGAACCTTTGAAGTCTTGAAAGGTATTTCTGGGTCAAGAGGGGATTATACATGGGATTTCTCTCATTTATGACATTCTGCTTCTTTAGGCAACACAACCCAACAGTACAGTTGAAGGTTTTGTATCTTAGCTTATAGTAAAAACATTTTTACGTAAACTTTACTGTGCCACCATGTTTTCTGCTATAAACTGGATTTTTTTTCTCATGCATTCTACATACTATGATAAATATAGAGGGCGTCTTAGCCTCTGATAGCTTAGCCCATTTTGTTTGTGTAGTTCAAACAGCCCATCACAATACATACAGTAGTTCATCATAGGATAATTAGGACCAATTGCATGATTATCATATGCAATTAATGCAAGTTAATCAAACATAGGTGGTGTCAATAAATCACAACGTTCAGTATATACTGCATAAGAGTGCGAAAAACCAAGGGCCTTTGTATTGAGAGTAAGTGGGAATGCTCAAGACTGGGCTTGCAAAACTGAAAGGGAAGAGAAACTTTGTATAAGAAAACATTAGAATGAAGAGGAAATTGCTGCCATTAAGTGTGTCTCCTTCTCGCTCCAATGTTGAGAGAAGAGATTTAGCAACAAGTTACACTAAATATGAATTTTTTGGAATAGTGCATACTCGTTACTCATTAAACGAACACTTTATTTTTAAGCATTGCTTAGAATGATATACAGTGTAAAGATCTATTTTGGTTATGTTTAATTGGTTAAGTTAATTGCCCCAGCTAATACAATTCTTCTGCGTTTATTTTTTGCTCCTCTTGGCTGTTATTGTCTTAACTATCTCAATAGAAAATGAAATGGTGTTGTAGTAGTGAAGGTGTAGAATGCATAATTTGTATTAAAAAAAATGATTCACAAATTTTACATTTTCTACATTGAAATGTTTTAGTTTGATTATGCTCAATATGAATGCATAGTATCTATATCACCAGATGGCTTGATGCTCGGTCTTCTACAGTTATGGGTTTTATTCTGTCTGATAACTGCAGTACCTTTTTTACTTGTTTAGTAAGACATTTTGATTAGTTAATGTCATATTTATTGTTCATGTGTACTATACAGATTATGCAAATTTTATTTTATCACATTACTACTTCGTAATACAATTAGGTATAAGGAGGCCAAATGGATTTGTAAGTGAAGGAGCAGCCCCAGGTTAATCTGTCCCATTCAAAACAGTAGCCTGCAACACAGGGACAGATTGTGACAACCTTTTATCTCTACCGGTTTATTTAAATTACATTAAATTATTTAAATCACATACTGTACAACACGAGCGCACTCTGGCATATCCTAGACATACATTAAGTTTTGTGTACCATCATCACACTTTTGGAGTAACCACTAGTCATACAATAGTAAACTACAACATCCAGTAAACATCAAGGAATGCAGTTTTAAATTTAATTGGAAGGACTGTTGATTTTTTAATTGAAATTTGAATTCTCCATTATCTCAGGCAGTCTTACGAAGGGTTTACTTTGAGGACAAGGACCCCAGGAAGGGCATGAGTCCATAATTTAATTAGATTTTAGCACTGTTGTTGGTTAAAGAATAATTGTTTGCACGAATTGTGAGCAACATGGCGGTGTTGTAGCTACTGTATCACCACTGTCTCACAGCTCTGAGGTCCTTCCTTTGATTCTGGTCTGGGGTGCATGTGTCTTTTTTTCTCTGGGTGCTCCAATTTCCTCCCACCTCCCAGTGACATGCTAGTTAGGTTAAATGTTATCTCTGTATGGTCCCTGTGTGCTTGTGAGTGTAGCCTCTGATGGACTGGTGTCATGTCCAGAGTATAGTTTCCTCTTTTTTCCCCTCAAGTATGCTTCTGGCATACGCTCCAGGTTCTGATAAACCTGGATAAAGGATGTTTAAATAGTTCTGACTGAATGATGGAAAATTACAAAGTTACTTAAAGTAATTTAATCAGGGAACTGGTTGAAACATCTATTTCTGTCAGTTTCTACTGTATGTAGAGCCTGTGTGATAGACACAATTCAAAGAGGCACATTGTCATTATTTTATTATTGCATTCACTTCCTCTAAAGTTTTTTACAGAAAAAGGTCAGATTAAAATATTAAAAAATCTGAGAAACAATTGCCCTTCTGGTGACATGCTTTAAGGTGTTTATATTGGCTTTAGAAATTCAAAATGTTACCAAACAGGCTTATTACTATGAATGTGCAACATGTGGCAGAAAGCACAAACACTAAAGGCCTTTAGTGTTGTTTTACTTCAGTGAAGCTATTAAATATTTTTTCACCAGCCAGAACAACACAATCACATACAGTACTGTACATCTGATTTCATGATACAGGTGCAGATAAGTAAGATGAATATGAGGACTATGTAGTATTTCTGTTTTCCAGACTGATGGCACTGCCTTTGTTGATACTCTATAGAAGCAACCCAGAAAGCAGCCATTCTGCTTGACTGACCAAACGGAAGTCCCACACAAGCAGATGAATGGAAATTAAGCATAATAGGCTGTCAGTGCTCCTAAATGAAAACAAAAGACTCTGGCCTGAACACTCGATTCCAAAGCACACTGCTTGTCATTTTTTTAAATACCAATTAAAACTAAAAATATACTGGTTCATAGGAATGTTTAATTGAATATCGAAGGATTATTCTTTTGAAACATGCAGTTAGCTGTGCAAGCTATTTGTTTATTTTTTAGGATGAATATTTGCATATGTAGAGTTAATCCTGAAGTTGCGAACATGAGAAAATGTATTCAATGCCTCTACCATGAGTCCTTTTCTCATTTCTTTCTTGTTTTCAGATTTGACCTCATAATATGGATCTTTTTATTATATTTGGATTCAGCATTTATTTCCTGATGACCTCTCAGTTTTGGAATGACTGCTTATTAACGATGTTGGATTACTGCTAAGACACTTGTATGAGCATGAGGAGGGTGAGGGCTGAATGTGTTTTCTGCATCCAAACACCTTTCTATACATTTGCCAATTCCGCAGCGGTACAGAGGGGAGTTAGTATCAATTGGAGAAATAGTGTGGCTCCCACTGAGAACACCTCAATGTCACAGGTTCCTAGCAAGTCATAGGGGGCACTATTGTACAAGAAACTGAGGGTATCCTGGCTGACACGGGTCCAGTTAACCCAGCCAAATTTAGGCCAAATGCGTACCCCTGTTTAGGTGATCCTGGTCACAGTAAACTTAGTTCACAGTTCAGCTATTTACTGGTGTTATCTGGACTATAAAGCTCAACTCACTTTCACATCAAGCATCTTCACAACTTAATCATGAGTTCTTAATTAAAACAAAAGGGTTTAATACACATTTTAGGGAAGAATACTTCAGTCCAGCAATCTTTCATTTAATTATTTTTTCAACAAAAAGGCAAGGTTAATATGCCCTTTGATAAAATGTAAAAATGTTTTCAAAAAGCCTTCTTACTGTTGAAATAAACTATGGATTTATTTTAAATTATGATCCTTGGATGTTTCTGTCTATACAGCCAGAGGAATAATTATAGCATTTAGGACTGCAAGCCAATTAAGTGAAAGTTCTAATACAATTCAGAAAATACTCTCCTGACTCAGAAAACAGGATCTCTGGGGTCTAGAGACTAAGAAGACCTTCTGTGAATTTTTTGTCACTTCTATTACTGTACATGTACTGCAGCCAGTCTAAAGATGAGTCTAAAGCCACTCTTAGGACCCCATATTAATTAACTATACGCTTCTTTATGCTGCTTTATAAAACTATTTAAAAAAAATGTCATTATAGATAAATGGAAAAAGGCTGTGCGGTGAACCTCAAGGGCTGTTAAGTTATCTTGTTTTATTTAATATTAACTTACAATGGCACTTAAGAAATCATTACTGCTGTTGAATCACAGTAAGTAGAATTCACAGCTGACTAAAGGAAATGTCAGTTCCACTCCCCAGCAGCATTAGCTGTAAATTCCTGCAGCATTGTCAATAGTGTTCCCTCAGATTGTATTAACCAGAAATGAACAAACTCTTTATCTTTGTCATTACTCAATCTGTTGTCAGAATGACATCATCATCTGGCTTCCAGTGAAGAGAGGAGAGGAAAAAAGACAAGAACAGAAATTAGTCAAGATAAGAGAGGTCTGAAGGGAAGATTTTCTCTATATTCAAATCAAGTCAAATGTTTAAGAATATTGCATGACAATCTGACACAGGGCCTGTTAAATCCTCCCATTAAAGGCTTACATGATACAATTACATTTTGGAAAAGAATATCCCCGCCATGAATCTCTAACTGGTTTTATCCAACAGGATCCTGTTGCATTTTTACCTCCTTTCACAGCTGCAAGAATTGCTTTTTATACATCTTTACTTTTTTTGTTTTTGAAAGTAGCAATTGTGAAATGTTTCACCAAAATGCATTAATTGTCTTATCATCCCCATGTCCACGTCCCGTGGATCACAATAGAGCACTGTTTATTTAATTCACTAAACAATTCCTCCTTTATCTGAATGCTGACTGGAGTGAGAGTCAGTGTTAAGACTGATTGTGCAGACATTTACAGGAGCATATTCATACACAGTTCAGCAATCATTATTCAGGACTTGCTAACCGATGGGGGAGATGTCATGGGCTGTAGCTAGAAGGGAATAGCACACTGGCAGCTAAACAGGTGTTGACAATCAAGGAAGCAATGCCAGTTTAAACATGTTTTTATTTTTAAGCCTGTTATTTTGCACCAGAGCATTAAATGAAAACCAGAATTGTGTTATTTTCTATCCATTCCTCTTAACTAAACCACCAGGGTAATATGATTTTAAATCAAGGCTGTGGGCAAATACAGCTCTTCTGACTTCTGTTATTGAAACCATCAGTGCAGGAATCACCCAGTCCAAACTTCGAGTAGCTAATGAAATCTAAAAAGGGGAAGACAACGCCCAATGTGATAAAACAGAATGTTGTTCTTACATGGTTCACAAACCTACAAAATGTGCTTCTTACTCTTTGAAATCAGAGGGATGTGCTTGAGAACAGTTAGACATTAAAACAACTATCAGTAATAGTCTGTGGTGGAATAATTAAAGAACAATCTCAACCTAAGATACTGTGTTTTAATTCCTTGCTACTTGGCTGCATAATTTTACTTAATTGAAAATCTTCAGTTTCATGATCTTGTATGCAACAAGCAAAATGTGTCCTATGGACAAAGGGAAAATATGTTAATCAGAAGAGATGAAACATAATGTTAAATATGGCCACAGGTGCTCAAATAACAGATCAAACTATCAGGCAGAAGAAGAAGAAATCTTCCTGTAGGAATTGTGTAGTGAGAAATTGAACAACAACCACAGATGTTCCATCGACCCTGTTATGACTAGTGGAGATCACTTCCAGTTATACAGTTGAGGTAAACACTGTCTTCCCATCATCCTCTAGCAGTGCACCAAGACATCAATACACCCCACTTATGTAAGAGCAATGAAGGAAAGGTGAGGGCATGTTGAAGAATTTGCACTACTGTATGTGAGAGGTCCAAGGCCTATAACTTTAAATGAGGAGTGCCTAAGAGTCTCTCCTACATGGCTCAGCATGTCGCACCACAGTGAGATCTTCCGATGACTCTTGTCAATAGAGACAAACAGCATCATGAAATAAAACTGCCTAGTACACTCTGAGGCCAACCCATTTCATAAGAGTACAGCTGGAGCCCCAGTAGTGCAGATTTGCTGTGCAAAATGTCATCTTCCTAGAGGAAGATCTTCTTTACTACTGTGAGATGAAGGGCTGAAAGTGTGGCTGGGACATGGCACACTGCAATAAGGGCAGACATGATATGGTCAATATACAGTACATATGTGCTGCTATCACATGAACTGGAGCAACTGAGGAGACTTAGTCTGCAGCACTGTGGTGAGCTCTGTGTTATCATGGAGACTGGGAATATGCCAGCAGCAGCAACCCTAGAAATGAATGGGAAACAAATATAGTTGAAGACTATATACAGCTGGTCTAGCAAATACAAATCCATAAAGAAGTATATCCGAAAAACTAATTATCTGTATCACAAGTAGGGGACTACTGGGAGGAAGGGCAGGAGAAGATGATGTAGTAAGGAATCATTGGACAGCTTTGTTATTCAGTCTCAACAAAAGAGTAGTGGCATGGCACTTCCCCATTGAGGATAATTGCATTCTGCCTGAACAGGTTTTTTTTCTAATGGGGAGTAGGACATTCCATGTATTTCTCAGCTATTTAAAAATGTGGCTGATCTTAGGATTAAACTGGTGGTCAGCTACTCAGTGTGGTTGGCTACGATGTTTATAATTAGGAAACATAAATCGCAATCCAACTGCATATTCAGAAGTTCCCTATTTATATCCAAATGCTGAAACTAAGATGGAGATTTTAGCATAATGTGTATAATCTAACTGTTTGCAAGGGGCTGGGGAAACCAACAATGCCAAAGAAATGTCTTTCCAATGGTAGGTCAGTCCTGCGTTCTGAGGAAAATGCCACAGTCCCCTGAAAATAGCAAGAACATGTTTTGCCCCTGCAGGGGTGGCACAGCTTCTCTGATGAGAATTCCCAGGTTATCGTTTCCACCATCAAGTATTGCTTCTTATATGGTCTGTACATATTTGGAAGTGGGAAGTTAGGACACTAAATACCTTTGCTTGACTCATCTCCCAGTTCACCTGTTGCTGCTGAAGATGTTGTCTTCTTATTGCTATAATCACAGTGGCCAAAGTAAGGGGACAGTTTATTTTTTCCATGTTGCCCTTGAAATGTTGATTTTAACTTTTTAAGGTTCTTAACAAGCTGGAGAAATTTAAGTCAAATTACAGGCATCTTAAATACGTCTCATTTTATAATTTGAGAAACCTTATTTGCACTGACTTTTTTTTGTGTGACTCTCCTCTCCTGGAATTACTGACATCATTTACAAAAGTTTTACACTGTGTGATACTTTAGCCCAGTGGCTCAAGGATTCCTAAAATTCTCATTCTCCCAGCTGAACTGCAGTATTCACATACACACTGTCTCTTATTGTTCCTTCATACTATCTGCTTGTCTCTCTTTATCTGTGTTGTCAATTTTATGTTCCAGTGATGATTTACTTTTTTCTTAAACAATTATTAACGATAGAAAATTAATCCAAGAGCTTTGTGCAGTTTTTTTAAAGCCCAAATGTACAGTATACAGTGCATTGGTAGAACCTTTATCTAGTTCAATCTAATATTGCACATATGACACTTAGTCTTTGTCATGGATATTATGTCCGTAACCATGCTAATGAGATGTAAAATCCTCATAACATTTTTACAATTATTAAGGGCATGAGGTCATTACATTGCTTCTATTTTCTTTCCACTGGAAGCTTAATAAATGGAAGATTGTATCCATCTGATGCATGAAACGATCCATACACCTTTCTCATACTGTACCATTGTCTTTGTAGAAACCTTCAACTTTCACACATTACTGTTGTTTGGATAGTTTTATGCATCAGATGCATAGTGTTTTTTTGGTTTACCTAAATGTCATCTTCCATTCTTCTAGTAACCTGTAGGCTTACTATCACCCTGCACAGCATCTCCATACTCTACCAAAACTATTAACTATAATTTGTCTAAAAAAAATAAGTAATTATTTGTATAAACACAGTGTTTTTTAAATAAATATTTTGTATAAATACTTTGCATACATAGAAAGACAAAAAAATGGGTCACGAAACTTTTTTTAAGTGCATGGATTTTATGGATTGTTGTACTGTATGATGTTCTTGCTGGGTGACACCATGGCAAGACACAATCCCAGTTCTGTATTATGACTATGTCATTTCAATAGACATCCTAAGAATTTCGTCTTGGACTTTTGATGTTAGGATTGACAAACTTTAAGTAAAGATGACCGGACACATACAGTATATAATTACAAAAGCATTTTAGGAATACTATCTTATTGACTGACATTATAGGTCTTCTTCTGCCACATAATAAAGAGCTTATTTTTTGTAGTTTTCAGATTGGTGATTGTGAATGGTGTGAACTTGCTTTGTGAAAAAAGCACTTCTGTACTTTAAAAACATTCAAACATGTCTGCTGGGTGCATTTGTGCTGAAAACTATCTTCTGTTGACATAATAAGAAATGTTATTATTTTGATTATATTGAAATAAAACTCACAAATATAATTCAAAGACCATATATTTTATCTGCAATGCAATGTCCACTTTTTAGTGCATGAAGAACATTGCCTTGAATGTTTTAGAATTTGGTCAAATCTCATTATGAAATTAAGACTGCGAGAGTTCAGTTCATCAACACTGATAAAATGTCCTCTCAAGCCAAACACAAAAGAATGTGTGCTTCATGTGATCCTAAGATTGAGGCATGTCGAATCCTGAATCAGCAGAAGGCAGGCTTCTCAGCTCTGTCACAAATAAAAAAATAAAATACTGCCACATTGAAACAGATGAGATAAATGTTTCCTAGGCTTAAAAGCTAATAACAGAATCCAGTGACGACAAGGTTGGTTTATAATTAAAAATACACTACAAAGAGAAGATTGAACAGGGATTCACTCTGTTTTAAAATCATTCTGTTGCATACGAAATTTAAAATGGAAAATTAAAGAAATCAGAGTCCATGAAGAAAGTGTGGTGGCATCTGTGGTTTCAGGCAGGCTGTAGTATGAAAGATTCATCAGAGATAAAATGACATTAAATTACTTTTTCCTTTTTTATTTTTCTTCTAGGAAGCTCTAATGAAACTGAGCTCTGTCATCTCAGCTGCTGTATCCCACTGTTAATTAGTTTTCTATTTATTTAGCTGATCTAGAAGTGGAAAGCAATCCACAGCCCGTGAATTGTTTGACTCCTGTGTTAAATAGCCCACATTCCAATCCTCTGATGCTGAAACTAACATAAGTCCCACTTTCATCTCAATGCCGTGTCAAATTAGCACCCAACAGATTCCTGATACAAAGAACTTAGTTACCAAAACCCTGGAGGCAGCGTGATTACGATGACCTCGAGTAAATGTGTTGTGTCTTCAAGAGAAACCCTTGTGGGATTCACACATGTACAGTATCTGCATCCACTGGGAACACACATACTGTATGAGCACAAAATCAAACATATTTGGGCCCTCACATTAAATTCAGCCCATATACAAAAATAACAGGGACATTACTTTGAAAGTATTAGAAATTTTTAGCAGCTTTTCAAATCAGTATATTTTACTCTGACAGTTCCTTGTTGTAACATAGAAAATAGAATTGCAACTTCTGTTTAACAACAGAAATGGTGCAGAATAGAAAAGTTCCATCTATTTCCAGTAATTACTTTATCCCAAGAGGGTTGTGGAGAGGCAGAGCCTTGCACTGTGGGCAAAAGACACAGGGTAGGACTATACCTTGTATGAGGTGCCAGACCATCACCAGACACAAAAATATAGAGAAGGCAACTTGGACTACATGTCCTACACAGACCACACACAAATTCCCTGGCTGAAATTGAACCCAGGACCCAATGACTATGAGGCAGAAGGCTCATCCCTTGATGGTTAAGAAGATTGATACTGCAGATTCCACACCGAGACACTATTGAAATACATATATTCACCCTTATTATTTATGCAATGTAATTGATTTACTTGCTTACCTTTTTTTCACTTCTCATGAACAACCGAGCAAGACATACAGTACATACTGTACATGGTGAGAAATGTGTGATCTGGAGTTTGTTTAAAAGAAGTGCATTTTCACTGGCTTTAATCAGAAGATAACAATGTAAATGCTAAGTAAAATTACAACATTGAGGGTTCATCTACTGATCATTATTAGACTCGTTGACCCAGACACCTTTGTGAAAACATGGAGAAACTACAGTATCAAAAAGCTTGCTTCCATGTAACAACAAGACATGGCATTACTGGGGCTGTAGAATGGCAGTCTGTGTACCAAAGATGACATTCCTGTTAATAAAAGCAAGAAAAGGTGTTTTCTGTTTAATCTGATTAAACCTGATTGCACAAGTGTGTAAAAGGGAGAAGCCACAAATGTTTGCAAATGTCTGTGAAAGGCA
The DNA here is from genome assembly GCF_055471065.1 of Atractosteus spatula. Classification (NCBI taxonomy): domain Eukaryota; kingdom Metazoa; phylum Chordata; class Actinopteri; order Semionotiformes; family Lepisosteidae; genus Atractosteus; species Atractosteus spatula. The sequence goes on from NC_142720.1 coordinate 18,753,746, forward strand.
ACAAGGGAAATTAAGGGCTAGTAGTTGTGGAATGGCTTAAAAAGCCATTAATCTTAACTTTATAATCAGTGTGTTGTCAAATCTCACAGCAAAGCTTCGAGTTCACAATATTTTCAGTCTTGTGCTCCGCCTTTTGTCACACCAACATGAATCAATTTCTCTCAACATGGTTTCTCAACATGGCAATATCCATACTCACATGGCAAAGGTAATGCAAGCCTGGTTGCATCGATTTACGATCAACATCAAACACTGGCCCACTTTATGTGGGAAAAGTCTGTTACATACATCATTGTGTTAAAGCCTTTGGCTTTCTTTTCTTCTGAGAAGATGCCTTCATCTTCAAACTACAATATACATTATGCACATTTTTATTGCTATGATTGCCCTCATCAGTACACACAGAGGAAAATATATTACTTTTATGAGTATTATTCCTAATTTTATGTGTGCATATTAAATGGTTTTTGCTTCAGAATTGTAGCATGAGAAAATGTAAACGGGGCAACAGAGATTCAGACAAGCATGAACATGCAATTAGAATTCAAGATTTTTCCCCTCTGGAGTAAAACATTTTTTTCCTGTCTCAATTCTGTTACACTTCATTCATTGGGGAATTGTTTTTTTTCTATTTATGCAGTTAAATACTCTAATTCGAAACTCTATCACACTCAATATCTGCAAAATAAATCAATCTGATGCATGCAACACATAATAAATTAATATTATAGGACTGAAAGGTATTTTGTGGCTAAGCAGTCATTAACATTCATTGACTGCGGTAATTTCTACAAATCAACAAATTCCCGTTTAGAATGCCTGTGAAGAATACTAGTTTGTGTTACATCTCTAGGTGCACTTAAATATTTTACTATTCTTGTTTTAATTTTATTTTATTGTAAAATAGCAATAATTATAAAATATGTTTGATGTTATAAAGACTTTCAATCTTTTTCTTAATTGCTATTATAAACCAATGTAGCAGTAAGGCTGTCATGGAGTGGATGCTGGTAAGATCATGAAGAATGTATAATAATAATTTGTCTTCAGTAATATGAAACCCATGAAGCACCAACAAAAGTCCCTGTTATGAAATACTGTGATAAAGCAATGTGTTTGTTGTGTTTCTGCGTTATTGTCATGTGTCAGTTTAGTAAGTGTCTGGGATGATACTGTACTTTCCGGTACTGAAGACATTTGATTTCGTAGTGTTTGACCATGAGCAATTTCAATGCTCAGAATAAAACAGCGCAAATGATGAATGGCAGTCAGGCTGCCATGTTGGTTTGCACAACAACTTTCTCTATACTTTTATTGTATTTCCACTAGAATGATAGTTTAATCATTGTGATATGTTAATCATCATTAATTGTATAAACATATTTTTGTATTGGACCAGTTAGAACTTTGAGACAAATAAATGGCAACTGAGCAGTCATCTGGTTTTACAAAGGAATACCAGTACAATGTACACTAAGCCCAGTAAAATGATACTAACCAAGTTCAGAGTTTATTGACCCAAACAGGTTTTAGACAGGAGCAGTTAGTGTTACTATACAGTTTTACTTTTAGAATTAGCCACATACTGACAATAAACAAAATTAAATGGCTGTCTTACTTGTCAGGGTGCAAATCTGACATAACTTTAGATAATTTGGTTGACCAGTTTGAACCTGGGTGAAAAAAAGCAGATAAATCTCTAGAGATTTCCAGCAAACTTGCAGTTCTACAGTAACAAAGTAATATACAAATGCAAGCGATGCTTTAGTTCAAACATTTGTAATCTTTGTTATGTTGATGTTCAGAACACATTTCAATGCTATTCCCAAGGAAAATGGCCTACAGGAAACAGAAAGGACATTAAGAAAAGATGTTCAGAAATGATCCAAATTGATTTTCAGGTTCTAAACTGGTTTAATTCTTCTTTAAAAATGTGCATTGGTTTTTGGTGCTTCGAGAATTGTACTCTGAAAATAAAAGAAAAGAAATTCTGAAAAGAAACCTACTGCTACAGTCACGATAACTTGAGAATTTATAGCCACTGGACTTTAAAACGTTGTCTTCAGGCCCAGGATTCGCAAATCCTGCTTTAGATCTTCTTAACTGATATATTTGCAGAGACAAATGCCAACAATAGATCTTTTTTGGCTCTTGTTTTTGTTGCCTTCCAAATTATTTATTTTCTAGGATAGCGACAAAAGTGTGAGATTTTGGCTCTCCCTGTAATCATGAGAACCGGATGGTGATCGCTGACACTGCTTCAGAAAGAAGCGGAGAAGCAGTGTGTGTGTGTGCATGTGTGTCAGTGTGTACTTTCTTTGCCTAGTTTCTGAGTCCATGTGTGCAGGCATGCATTCATTAACGTAATTCCTCTACTTTAAACAAGAATGCCATCAGAGAGTGAAAAAAAGCCCTCATAAATATTTAGGCCCTCCCACTTCTACCTTCTGAACTGAAGAGAAAAGAGTGTTTAGCGAGGACTATGTCCAAGCGAATCTGCATGTGAATGTAAGAGAGCAACAAAAGGATGAAAAAGTGCTGAAAAGTAAGGGACAAACCCTTCATCTCCTTGGGGTCATTTATCTCACTCTTGTCAACACAACTCCAGTCGTTTTGAAGCTGTTTGCACAGTTTTCAGCATTTTGTTTTCCGAGTTCTTAACTTGTTTTTTTGTTGTTGTTTTTGTAAGTAAATAAGTATATAAACAGCCCTGGAAGCTGTTTCAAAAACATCAGAGACCACATAGGAGGAGCCTAAAAGCTTAATTTCATACCCTGAAAAAAACAATAAAAAAACTAAAAAACAGTTTGGAAAGAATGAATGTTGCAATAATGAAAGGTTTACTTTATCCACACCATTTTCAGCCTATTTTTATGTTTCATTTAAAGCAAATAAAGAATAATATTTAATAATATCTCTAAATACAGCACCTACAGTACATAGTTAAATGTATGGGGTAAATATAAAGTAGGTCTCAAATCTGCATGAAAACGGTTTCAATGTGTACTTATTTCAAACTTATATCAACCACCAGATGAAAGATTACCAGTAGAAGTTAACTGCTGAACATTTTAAACCAGTTCAAACAAATAAATGTAACCAAATAACCAGTTTCAACCATTAGAAACCAGCTCCAAGTTCCTACTAAAATAAACATCCATTCCATTAGAGATTCAGGTTTTGAAAATCAGTTAAGTGCTTAATGATTTTAATGCATTTCATTACATATTGACTGAGAATTTTTTCATACACGAAAAGAGGGAAAAATTATCAGAAAAAGCTCTAATTAACTGACAAGCAATGACAAATATATTTTACTCTATGTACTCATTAGATGTTATTGTATATACTGTAGTGTTTTGAGTCTGGAAATTACCATAATGTTACAGGAAAGTGTACTATGTACAGTTTGTATTTACATTGGCTGACTCTCATTACAATGGCTAAAGCCAAAAAATAAAGATTCATGCAAGCTGTTTCTAGAACTTCCTCACTCTCACCATCTGTCATCTGAGATGAAAGGGTTATCAGAATGGTATTGTATATACAAAGTCAGTGGTCAGTCCCTGAGTACTTACAACATTTTCCTTTTGTCGATTGAAAATAAGGGTTAAATTGGCCCCTCTTGATACAGCGCATTCTGAACATGGAGTGGGAAAGTACTGCAAACAGAAAAGCAGCCTGACTTGAATCACCAGCCTGAAGAAAACAAGAAGTAGCTGTTGTTAAAGATGCTGTTCTCAGGGACAGTGCAAGTGACAAACGCAGTAGGGACTATGAATCATGATCAGTGTGCTGTCTCCCCAGAGCCAAGGGGACAAAAAGTAGACAAGCTCCTAGGAAGGGCAAGTGGTTCCTGATCATGTTGGTACAAATGACATGGGCACAAGTAGCACGCTTTCCCTGCAAAACAGACTCAAAGACCTTGCAGACAAGCTGAAGAGCAAGATCAAACTGGTGCTGCTCTCAGAGACCCTGGCGAACAACGGTCTGTGAACGCAATGACTGACAGAAGGCCTGCTGTGCTGAAAACAGCTTCAGCTTTCATAGCCACAGGAAACTTTCTATAGCTGGGTCTATCTGTACTGATACAATCAAGTATATCTAAATGAGATGGATATGAATCAGCTTGTGGCAAGGGCTGTATAGGAGGACAGATGAAATATAACACCATTTAAACTAGAATGGAAGAGGAAGAAATCCAAAGACAAACTGTGAGGGCGATACAAAAGCAGCAGAGAGAGAAAGAGACAGAACCTGGGGACAAAACAGGGCAATGATTACAAATGTCAAACAATGTGGTAATTATGTTCTTGTACCTAAGTGGCTGGAGTGGAAGGTATAAATTGCAAGAATCTGCATTATCATGTGACTGTAATGTTATTGAAGTGAATGCAACGTTAGTGGGGACACAGTGCTCCAGAGAAACAGGACTGGTGGAATGTGTGGAGATAAAGAGCTTTATATCAAAAAGACCATTCTGGCACAAGAACCTACCCTAGATGAATCAGTGGTCACAGAATTTATACAGTATGCATCAGGTTTAAAAATATTCAAACGTTATAATGTTAAGAGTATGCTGCAGAACTCCAAAATCAGAAATCAATTATAATGCAATCTTACATACTCAGGAAATCAGGAATTTTCTTCACATACTGTAGGTTGGGAAGAACAGAGACCCCAGCATCTGAAACTGAATTCCTAGACATGGCTAATGACTGCTTTCTTAATCAATTTGTCAGGGAGGGAATGCCTGTATTGATCTCGTCTTTGTAAAAATCAAGACAGAGTAAATAATACAGAGATGCGAGAACCCTTATGATCATCGTATTGTATGTTTTAATTGTATTCTGAAACTGGACAGGTAGAGTCCAAAACACATGTACAGTATATAATTTAAGGAAAGCAAGGCGTAAAAGAGTGCATTTCAACATGTAGATTGAAATAAGATGTGGCATCAGCAGAGAACGGATGACAGGAAGATAAAGATATTCTGTTGAAGCAAAGAACAGATCCATGCTACAATTAAGTACATCAAACTCTGGAAATTGACTGGAAAATTGCTGGTGTAGTACCCATCCACAAAAAGGGTGACAAAACCAAATAATGAGAGACCAACAAGACTTACAGTACTTCTGCCTGGAGGACAGTCAACAAATATTTAGAAAAGTTAGGTCTTAACTTATTTAACAGAATTCTGTGAACATGCTACTGCAATAATAGATACAGGGTACATGATATGATATATTTAGATTTTAAGAAGGGCCACAATACACACAAAAAACCTTAAACTGAAGGCATCCAAGGTAATGCACTGTACAGTATGTATTTCAAATATGTACTGTAGAAAGCATGTTTACAAAATACCTCCATTATAAATTCTTACATTATATTTAAAGTATATCCTTATTTGGATATGTGTTTGAAAATGTGTACTAATAAAATTAATAACTGAATGCAAATTTAAAACACAAAACAGAGTTTGTGCCAAGAGGCATACAGGTCTATATTACTAATCAAGACCCGTTTATTAGTGAGAGTAAACTGAAGAACAAACTTTGGTGACTAACATCTTGAGCAACAGAATCCATGGTTTAATAAATCATTATAAAGAAGATTTTTTAAGATCACACCATTTCAGTAATTTCACACAAAGCTTGAGCCTCAGGCATGTAAAACTTCATTTGATGTCTGGTTTGCTCATTCCAGATGATAACCGTTACCTAATCATTATCTCTTATATTTTTTATCTCTATAATTACGTCTATAATTTTTATTACATGTATAAAGTTGTATCAGATTCATCCCCATCTCTGGGTAAACCTTGCTGAGCTAAGTATTTTACATCTTTATTTTTAAAAGTCAATGATAATGATCACTCTTCTGTTGTTCAAGCAGAGATATCACACATTAGCCAATAACACAGAATGTTTCGGGAAAAGTCACAAAGAAAATTCTTTTCACCCGACAAGAGCTCTAACATGATTTTCAAAAGAGGTGGAAATAAGAAAAAGTGTGCAAAGTGGTTTACAAAGTCTGTTTCGAGTCTCTACATTTTCGGCAGGCTTATGTAAAATGTGGCATTATTGATTTCTTGAACCATACTGTACATATAGCAAAATAACGAAGTTCAGTCACATAAATCAGACTTTAGAATTCATTGTGAATTCATTTATTTTTGTCTTTTTCAAAAGCATGCTTTTGATGTCAAGATTTTAGTTCCAAGGTGACGTCTACAGTTACTGTGAGTGCCTTGCCCCTGTCTTAGTTATGATACCAGAGTGAACGCACCTCAATCTTTCACCCAATTGCCAATAATAATCCATACATCCATCTTCTAAAAGTTGCATCCAATTCAGGGTTGTGAGGCAACCGGAACCTATCCCAGCAAGCAACATGTCAAGCCAGGATACACCCTGGAAAGGAAGCCAGTCCATCACAGGGCACACACAGACATGCACACACTCAAATCAGGGCTAGCCAGTTCACCTACCAGTATGTTTCCAAACTGTGGAGTTCCCAGTGGAAACCCACGCAAACGTAGGGAGAACATACAAACTCCACACAGGTAGCACCCCAGGTCCAGCATTGAACCCAGGGCCCCAGCACTGGGAGGCAGAAATGCTGACCACTGCACCACCATGCTGCCATACCCAGTAATTATAAAGGCTCCATATAAAATCAGTGACAGAAAAGGGCAAATGATGAAGGCCTCACTGACAATGCCTAGCTAATGCTTCGCATTCCAAGTGTTGGCACACAGAAGACATTGTGTGAATGCACGGCTATAAAAAGGCCCAATCCACCTCTCATGTCCCAAGAAACATTGTATGAAATACTACTCCTTGATCTAAGTCATCTGGTGCACATTCAAGGAGACTTGGGGAGTGGAGCCACGGTGCTTACACACCAAGATGTCACCATGAGCCTCAAGGAGGCAGTAGCCCCCACTGCTGCACTGAAGTGTAGGGACAGCTGCAGAAGAGAAAGATACAACCAACCCTACCATCTACACCATTGAAACAGCCTCTCCTGAACTCAGAGAAGGGCATACTGTACGTGGAGAGAGATTAGCAGCTCCAGCACAGACAAAGAGGAAGAGTCTGATTGCCAGTGGCATACTGTAGCTGTCACAGCAGGAGATTGTTGTTTTGTGTTGTTTGTCTTGAAACATACCACCCTGCATTATAGTGGTGAAGTGCTTGATAACACTGATGAACATCAGGTGAGGTTCTTTTGTTGCATTAATGCGCAAAAGGGAAAGTAGCATGGGAAGTAACAGCCCCCTGTTGAAACAGAAAGATACCTCCTATTCCTTATACTGACAGGTCTGAAGGGATCTGATCACACATCCCCAGTAGAACATTCAGGCTTACCCTAACAAATTGTCATGTCTAGGTTCACCTGAAGTTCTTAACCAGTTGTACTGTATGATGTGTAGTCGGTTATGTTTTGTTTTTTTTTAATTTTCTGGGGCCTAAGCCTACTTTTTCACTTTTTTTAATTTGATCATCTGACATTTTAAACTCCAAGATTCCCATTTGCACTATCTGCAAAGACGCAGGTTTATTTTACTGATTAATTAAAATTACTGTATGTACTGCAGAACTTGTGTAGAGAGCAAATAAAATTATACTACGAAAGGAGCCTCACCTCAGTAATGTTGATTCCCGAAGGGAACATTTACAGTATGTTCACTAATGCATTGAGAAATGTTAAAACATCAGACAGAAAATGCTTTTTAGGAATATATGAGTATTTAATTTAAATATATATTACATACAGTACATAATAAATATCACATCCTTTAAAGAATGTCTTTACCATGTTTTAAAACCTACCTCAGCAAAATACTGGAACACTCTTTTGAGCAGACAAATTGAAAAAGTCACTTTTAGACTTGTGCTTTATCTTTAGTTTTTGTTTTTGGTTAACATTTATATTGCAGAAATACAATTATGATAACTAGATCTTCAGTGCATTACTAAAGTGAAAAAAATGTATTTTGTACCTCAGTTCTCCTTTGGGACAGCAGCACTTAAACTACACAAGTGCCAATTGAGATATAAAAATGTGCATATTTCCAATGGCTTAAAAAATAAAACACTTTAAATGACATTAAAATAAACATATATAAATATATATTGCAGGGAGCTTTTCTAAAGCCTTCAATATGTATGAGTCTGCTCCATCCACCACTTTAAAGATAGGGATTTATGCATTTTAATAATTACATTACATAGATGTAAAATAACACTTCAGGTTTGCTATTCATCTTGAAATATATGCTTACATACTGTTTGGGGGCTTGTACTGTATACTGTACTTATTGCCTACTATGGTATGTCATACGATACAGAAATGTTAAAATAACAAATGGCATTTTATTAGTGATTATATCAACCACTTATATCTGAATAAAACATCACAGACATTTAAGCCTTGCATATTTTACAAAAACATAAAAAACTACTGTAGGTATCCAATAGGTAGCGTTACATTTTAACCTTTGATTAAGAACTTGAGAACAAATGTTGAGGGGGCACCATTAGGAGAGTATATTTGTACATGCTGCAAGATAGTTCAAAAAGAAGAATTAAGGTCATATCAAAGTTCCAAAACCATAAAAGAACTGGAAATAAAGGACCTGTTTTCCTATATAGGAAAAAAGATTCAGTTTTGTTGATTCTGAGAGGTGTTCCTGTAATTTGGCTGTAATAATTGCTATTGTAGCTGACAAATACATAAAAAAGGTTACAGATGACAGAAGGCCATCTGGTTTATCTAGTCTACTGAGTAGTTAGCAGTTAAGGATCTCATTCAGCCATTTCTTGAAAAAGCTATGGTATCGACTCCAACAACTCTGAATGGGTATACAGTAGCTTGCTCCATGCTCCCACAAGCCTTTTGGTTAAGAAGTGCCTCCTTAAGATAGATTTAATGGACTTCCATATTCTGTGGTTCTCACTTGTTCTCTCTGGTTTGTCTTTCACTGTTCAGTCTGAGGAAATTTTGTATCAGACCCTTCTTTTTCCATTCAAGACTAAACAGGTCCAGTTCCTCCAGCCTGCCAGTGTATGATATTCCTTTAAGCCCTGGAATTTACAGTATCTGATTGCTCCTTTCTGGACTGATTCCAGAGCAGCAATATCTTTTGTTATCATCTGGAAACCAACACTGCACACACAATATTCTAAACAAGGCCTTACGAGGGCATTGTACAATTTTAACATAACATTCCTCAATTTAAATTTACACTTTTAAATTGTATTTTATATTGCTTTCCTACTGTACATAATCTAGAAAATGTAAATGCTGTGTAAACCGAAACCCCTACTGTATGTTTTTTCATAAGTAGTCTCTTCTATTTCTCTGTCTCCCATTTTGCATTTATCTACAGTACATGGAAAACTGCACTCTGCGCATTTTATATAAAATGCCATCACCCAGCATTTCCCTAGTCTTGAATTTGATCTAAATCTTCAGGAGTTTAATTTGCTGCTTGTAGCTACAGTATTTGCTAATCTTTTTAATTTGGTATCTTCTGCAAACTTAACAAAATTACCAAAAACATCGGCATCTTGATTATTGACATAAATTAGGAAGATCAGTGGTCCTAGCGGAGGTCCCTGTGGTACTCCACTAATTACATCATTAAAACTTCACTATTCATCACTTATAGTGTCTGTACCCTAGGTTTTCTATTTAATGAGCTATTCTCAGTCTAAACACTCTTGTTTCCCTGATTGTCTACTGCCTGCAATTTAAGAATTAATTTGTTTATGAGGAAATTTATCAAAAGCCTTCTGAAAAACTAAATAAAACATATCATATGATCTACATGTATGCATTAATGATGTGGCATGCTCAAAGAACTCTAACAAGCTGGTTAGGCAACCTTTTTTAATTCCATGTTGACTATTTCCTAAGATATTATTTCCATATAGGTGATCATGTGGTTTAGTTCTTTTACTATAATTGCTTCCATAACCTTACATCTAATGGAAGTCAGACGTATTGGTCTATAATTACTTGATTCAGTAATTATAGACCAATATGTCTGACTGTTGTTGTTTTTATTATACTGATATGATGCTGTTGCTACTTCTGCTACAGCTACAATTTACTGCTGCTACTAACAATAATAATAATTTACACAACCAGGTCTTGTAAATAGAATATGGATTTTAAATAGAGGGATTATACTGAGAACACATAGAAAGGAGAAATAACATACTGAGCGAGGGCATAGCAGATAAAGAGAGAAAAAAAGACAGGAGGTTACTTCGCCAGCAGTGTGCAGATTTTCCTGGACATGTTCAGAATAAGGTTAGCATGGCAAATTAGTGGACTGCCCTGTTTGTTAATACTTATAAAGCAGAAGGTTTTGCATTTAAAAAGGAAAATTCGTTTAGATTTAAGGGCCGGAGATGTTATTTTTAATGCTGGATTTGTTCAACCAAATTGCTGTGCGGATGGCATTTCACAGGTGTTAATCACTTATTGTACCTGAGTACCAGCTGCATTCAGACATGGATTCCAACTGCAGGCTCAGAAACCCTCATAAGTAAACATGTAAAATATAGAGCAATAATGTGGCAATAAGAGCCCCCTAATTAGCAATAAGCGAACAAACTAAAACGAGTTGCTTGACGTGATGAAGCAACTGGTTATTTCCTCCAGCACTGCAATGGCAGCATTTTTGTTCATTCTAATAATTTGAATAAATCTATCAATTTTCAGTCTGCTTGTTCAAATGTGAGTGGCAAGCATAGGAATATTACATCTACTATATACAGTATATGCCACCTCACCCTGTGACACTGAGATTCCGAAGGTTTATGGTCCAGATTCAGAACTGCTGGTCACAAATGCACAGCTTTTCAAAGCAATACATCCGACCTCTCCTGTCTCTGTGCAGTTTGCCTGGATCACAGAGATGGCCCGGGATCGGTTTTTAAAGGAGTCAGTTTATAGACATATACTACTGAGCCACAGTATAATGTTCTGAAGGACTTCCAGACTTTTTCAGCGCAGGTTGGAAACCACGTTTCCACACACCACTGCTGGGGGAGTAGTTTGTTCGAGGCTTATTCCTCAGATACGATTCCAAGTTCTAATGCTGCAGTACCGCACGCTCGGGGTTCTATACTGATCTTGTACAAGTCCGACACTGGTTTTTAAATGTCTGTGTTACTGCAATTACAGTAAATCCCACTGCGGTATTTCACCATATTCTTTAAAGCAAAACGTGCAATGTTTTATGGTTAACCGACTCCCTTTCGGTTTTGAGATTTTGAGGATTTCTAAAACTACAAAATGGGACAGGAAATATTCCCTTGCCGAAGGAAGGCAGCAGAACATTCTAGAGGAAACGGGAGAGTTGGCAACCCTGCCATTATACAGCCAACTTGAACTCATGTGGCGGCTGGAAAAAAAACAAAACAAAAAACAAAACTTGCCTTTTTTCTTTAAACATGTCAAACGGCTAGACTACAACGTTAAGGTGGCTGGGCTCCGGGCTCGCTTAGTGCACAGCCGGCACGCGGACAGCCCCGCTCTCCCTGCCCAGCTCCACCGCTGTCACTCTTCCCCTCGCGTACTGTGCACGCGCACACCCCCCCCCCCCCCAGTCCCCCAGGAACGCGCGCGCGCGCGCTCCCGGCTTGCAAGGGGCTTGTGCCGGGCAGGCCGGCCACGTGACCGCGCGGCGAGCCCAGTAGTGGGAGAGCGAGCGGAACGCCAGTTTCATTGAGGAGCTCGGCTGCCGAGAGCGGAGAGGGACGGTCGCTGGTACTTGTGCACAGAAACATACAACACACACGGCAAGCTCTGGGGAACACGGGGGGAAAGAGGGACCTTAAAACGGCCTTAAGACACCCGATAAGGGTAAGACGAAGCAGAGAGACAGCGCCACTGCGACTGAAGGAAAAGTGAGCCACCCGGAGTTGGCTGTTCGTCCTGGGTTACTTGTGGAATTAGCGGCGCAACCAGTAATAATAAGAAACTACCTCCCCCCTTTTTTTTCCTCCGGTTTCCCCCCCCCCCTCCCCTTTTAAGCGTTTTCTTTTTTTTTCTTTTTTCTGTCCACTGGAACAACTGACAAGAAGGAGGAACAGAATCGCAGTGAGACTTGTGCGTTACAGAAACTGACGAGAGCCACCAGGAGGGTCTAGTAGCTGTCGGCTGGAAGAGATTTGAACCAAGGGGGGTGTGAAAAATACACACATCTCTTGCGTTTGGGGACTTTTTCGTTTTTATTTATTTTTAATTATTTTTATATAGATATTTATTTTTTCCCTCCTTCTTCTTTTCTGTCTGGGGTTAAAGTGGTTGTGTTTTTTTTTTTGGAATATGGTTGGGGAAATGGAAACTAAGGAGAAGCCGAAGCCGACCCCAGACTATCTGATGCAGCTCATGAACGATAAAAAACTAATGAGCAGCCTGCCTAACTTCTGTGGGATTTTCAACCACCTCGAAAGGCTGTTGGATGAAGGTAAAAAAAAAACAGCTAAGTGATTTTCAAACGTGCAGTCTTGAAGCAGAATTTGAAAATAAAACGCGAACCTGCACAAACATAGATGTATGTAATGTTTTACTTTGAAAACAGGAGCGTCACTCACTACACCAGTCCACTAAAAAAACGGATGTGTGGTGCAGCAGGTTTCGTGAATTCCTGCTGTTTGGGATAGAGCATGCAGCCGATTTTCAGCGATATTAATTATCGGCAGGATCTGTTTTTTGTAGAGTGGAGAAGATACTAGGTTTATATTCTTAAAAAAAATACTGGTTTGCATAAAATGCCATAAGGCTATACTGTAAGGCTAGGCAGATCTTCCTGAACTGAACGGGAGGTTTGATGTGCTCCTAGTTGTTCAGTTGACACCGAAAGAAAACCTAATACGCAACTGGAAATCGTTACAACAACATAGAATATGTTTCATTTAAAATTGGCATGGATCTGATATTAATTATACTTAAATTGACATTTTTCTGATCTCGGTTACAGCGGGTGCTGTTGTTTTGAGCAGTTGATGTGTTTTATGTAGCGTTTAGTCACTCAAACATCTAAATTCCTCATTTTTTACGCTTATTAAAACAACTGCTTAAACAGGCTTCCTGATTTTCTGTAATTTGTGAATTGTTTTGATAAACCCAGAGAATTCGGCCACATTGCCAGTAAACACGCAGCTTGGATCTTTAGAATGAGACTTTTTACAGAGCCTGGTTTTGTGCTGCAAGTGTACTGTATTATTATTATTATTATTATTATTATTGTTTGTTACCGTCAATGGATTATTTACATACAAGGCTAAAGCAAGACAGCTCTAGGTGCTACAACAATGACATTGTTTTAGATTAGCAGAAAGCTACTTGAGATTCATGTTAAAATGTATCTAAATGAAATCTGACAGAATCAATTCATTGAAGATTAGCCTCTGGGTTACTGGAGAATTTGAGTGGTACTTAGACCTATTGTGCTATAGAAACAGTGCAGTACGTACCCTTAAATCAGAGATCATGCAAGTCAATGCCACAGTTATAGCGCCCAACAGTCGTGTGCGACGCAGAATAGGTTAGAATCGAAAAAAAAGAGTAAAGAAAAAAATGTCCTTTCGAAACAGCGCCGAAGTTACCATCCAGTAGTTTTTGGATGCTGTACATTTATACGTGCAGTGACAAAACCGAATTAATGTACAAAACTTATTTAAACAACTAAACAAAACTAAAATACTTAATGATCGAGATCAGAATGAGGACAATTACGACTGTAGGATATGTGCGTTATCACTCTTTAATCATGTAAATAGAATCATAATACTTTTATAACTTTTTTTTGTTTGCAAATTGCAAGCACTGTGTGGTATGTGAATCGGGGTCCCGTGATGAGGCCTTTTGATATAAGAATTTAAATCACTGAACAACCGCTCCTGTTTGCGTTTTCGTATAAGGGTGGGGAAGAGATTACAACTTTCTGGAAATCTGTTCCCGTCCTGCAAAAAATGACAAACTTCCGAGAGTTGAACTAGTTTGAACGCTAGGGGGCTCCCCGACGCTCCGTTTAGAGTGATCCCGTCCTATTGCCAATAGGCAAAACCACATTCTAGTTCCTTTGCAACTGTAGCTGACTTTATTAAAGCGGGTCCCTAAATATGAACTTTCTCCAGAATAAACATGGCTTTTGTTCACCGAGAATGACTGAATGATTTACTAAGGGTGTGATTTATAGAAGACCCATCTTAGCCTTGAGCATTTGCACTTCAGTCAATAGTATTTACATGACAGACTTCAGTTCGCCGGCAGTAGTGCGGGAGTAGTTTTGTAATGTTTTCCGTCGCAAAAGTAACTTTAAAATGTTTTTTTTTGTGCCTTTGCATGTAGTCACTCCTGTTGTTGAAGCCATGTTCGTATGAGTCTCTTGTCATTTAGTCGTAATGTGTGGAAAGCATTGCTTGTCTGAGTGAACTACAGTCTCCGGGGTAACGTCGGCATAAAAATAGCAAAAAAGGATGTACACCATCCCTCGGAATTATGTTCTCTTTGTTATCATAATAAGGCTAACAGCCAAGCCAAAGGAAAGTAGTCTTTCCTGCCCGGCAGTGCGTTATGTTTTTCCTGGTATTGTGTGACCCCCTACTTTAAAAGAGGAATTTTTAGACCGCTTGAACTATATCTAAGCGCCCATGATATTTGTTTAAGAAATGCAGTTGTTTCACTGCTTATTTTACTTTCTCTGTAGGGTAAACAGTGTTAAGTAATGTTATATCGTGACATAAGTCAGAAAGTATCGTTTGAAGTGCGATTTTGTTTATATTCAATTATATTGTTTTGTTAATGTGCCGGTACTGCATGTGAAAATGAGATATTGCAGGAACCCTCTATGCAGTGACCATTTGCCTGTGTGGTCTCTGTTAATTAGTACTGCAGTTATTCATACTGTACATGCTGTATCGGCAAGATAAGACTCGGAAGGTGTCCCGTGGTGACGGCGACTGTACAGGAAGGCTCCCTGGTTTTCTCTGACCTTTACACCACCGCAAGGCTTCTTAAAGCTCACAAAATGTGTTGTGCGAAGTCTGGGAGCAGTCCCTAATCCTGCACACTTCAGCTCAGGAGTTTCGGGTTTCTCTTCAGCTGGCTTCTCCTTCTACAGAAAAAGAACCATCTGCGGTTGTGTTCAAGATCAACCAGCAAAAGGCAGGCAGCTGTGCCAGAGCCCCATGTCTTCAACCTGCGCTGATAATATGTAGTTTCAGATTTAGCAGGTCTGCTCTCTCTTTTATGGGCTGATTTGTGTAGTAGGCCTAATGCAGATATGGAGATTTTTCTAGTATTGAAAGTGGTAGGGTTTTCAATTATTCTGAAATGTCACATGTCATTTCTTTTTGTACAGGACAATAATGGTTCATACTGCTTTCAGTCTTTGTTGTCCATATTTTAACGGTAGGTTTTCATTGATTAGTTGCTTTTGCAGTAGGCCTACATGTTCTTGTACTGTAATGTTTTTACTCATAGTTATGTAGTTATTGATCGTAGCAGAGGTGGATGTGGTTGTTTTCCCAAACTGTATGTCTCCAAGGTTGTTCTGCTAATGTGTGCAGACAGTTGTTCTTTCAACATCTGGCTGGGGTTTTTTTAGGCAGGGCCTGTAGCTGTATTTGTTTCCTTTGCATTTACGATTAAATTACTAGCTACAGAGTAGTCCTATACGCAGACACACTAAAATATAATTAAAGTGCATTATCATACAGCATATAGGAAACAAAGCAGATAATAATAAAATTTTCGGCGAAGTGATGAAAATAACTTTAGTGAACTGTAAGGTTTCACTTCTGCATTATTGCTTGACGTCTACCTCAGCAGTAGCAGTACTGCACAGTAGTGGCATTATTTTCTTAAAAAAAGGAGAAACGTGAGATAAAAGTTCTCTAAAATACTGTCTTAATTTGAGTTTGCCAACAGAGTCGGTTTTGTTTTGTTTTGTTTTTCAGAAAGAGCAGAAATGTTCCTTTTTTTGACTGCATGCACGGTAGTATTCACTTTTAGATCTAAGCCTCTGTTAAAAGTGGCCTACTAATTACTATTCTGAAATGAACAAATATTATTTAAAATATTATGGAGATGCATTTCCGCATGTGAGTTTCTGCAGCCATTAGCAGTTCCGATGTAATTGCCATATGCTTACTAAAAACTGGTCAGTTAATTACTCCAACTATCTGTCACTGGTGGTGCTTCATTGTTCATGTCTTGGTAATAAGGCATAACATTAACACATGCTTTGTTTGTGACAGGAGGGCTCTCTACTATGCTGAACACCAGCCCATCTTGTCAGCTCTGATAGAGGTTATGCATGAGTGTTTTGCTGCCCATAAGTGTTTAGCTCAAAGTAGAGGTTGTTGTTAATGTAGTGGCAAAAACTCTGTGGGACTGTCAAACTCTTTTGCCCCTTTACGCTTTTCAAAACATAACACGGAGAGATTTTATAATTTACAGTCCCACTCTCTTAATTTCATTCAAAGCTGTAGCGTTCTGAATATTGTACAGGGGCCTCAAACCTAGAAACTTCTGTTTTTTGTTTTAGCGTGAATAATCAATTAATCACTTATCTCAATTTTGTTTTCAGGGTCAAAAAAGATTTTTCTTCAGACCTTTTACAGTTGGTTACTCAAAATAATTGGCTTCTTTGAAGGTACAGTTACCTATAAAGCACATCCAAGCCTTGACAGAAATATTACTGTTGTGAAGTTAATTAAATAATTTGACCATGTATGTAACTTAGAGCTCTGGGAGAGCAAAAACCAGTGGACACTAGGCCCTCCAGGAGCTCAGCCTGAGACCCCTGATATAGAGACACTGGTGTTTCAGCCCAAGTGTTAGGCCTGTCTGTTTATATTCGGAGGCTTGACCTTTAGATGAGTGGTGGAAAGTGACCGATATAAAAATTGTGATACATGCAAGCGAGCCAGCCAGTGTCTGGCCCTTCAAGACCTGCTTAATAAATTATGTGTGAGTTGTGATGGTTAAATCATTTAAAACAAACCTGTAGGACTTGAGTCTT
This sequence comes from Atractosteus spatula, assembly GCF_055471065.1. Lineage (NCBI taxonomy): Eukaryota > Metazoa > Chordata > Actinopteri > Semionotiformes > Lepisosteidae > Atractosteus > Atractosteus spatula. The sequence goes on from NC_142720.1 coordinate 18,770,805, forward strand.
TGTTTTACATTCACCGACATCATCCACCCCCCACCCCCCATGAAAAAAATTGACATATTTCTAGCACTATGTGCATATAGCAAATGTTATCATTTCCTCTCCCAAAACTACAAAATTTGACATTCATTTTTTAATACATTTTATTTTTTAAACAAAAAGTAAAATTGAGTTGATAGATTCCTTTTGTAAAACCTTTTGTAGGTTTGAGAGCTGAAATCGTTTTGATCAGCATATATGAGAATAAAATAATGTTTTTTTTAAAAAGAGATTTTAACTTGATTTAAATGGGTTGTTGGAGACTTCAGCTTTGTAAAATTATATCCGTTATGATGTGATGCTTTTATTATTAAATATGTTTCCTAAATTGTGCATTATTCATGGGTTTTTGTTTCTTGTTTTCTATCCAGCTGTATGATGTGAAAATATAATGGTATTGTAGTTCCTGGCTTTAGTTAGTCAAGTTTAATAATGCATATGATTAAACAGCAACTGCCTACTGTACATAACATTAATTCTCTTATTGCACTGGTTTCTTATTCTGTAGCATCCTGTCATTGTTTAATGCTCTGTTTCTGCATCACTGGATATATTTACATATATTCATCAGTATGCACATAATTTTATCAAAGACTTTACAGACCTTGCTTGTAATTTGGAAGGATTATGCATGTATTTTGTTCTCTTGTAACATGCAGAATGGTACAGCTACAATGCAAACCTAAGTACCCGTTTAAAATACACAGGTGAACATTTATTTAAAAACAAATGAGGTAATTAGGAGGTTGTAACACTGGCATATATTGAGATTCACAGCCAAGATTCTGGAAGCAGAATTGCAATTTGAATTACAAGTGAGTGCACGCACATTGATACTGTATTTCTTACTGACTTTTTATTAGCGGCAATAAAGTTGACAAAAATACTTGTGTACAGGATCAAAGGACTTGGGAATCTTGACCATAAGCTTTAAAAACTGGATATGTAGTCTTGAATGAGAAATTTCTTTAGTGTAATTTAGGTTACACTAAAAAAGTGCTTGATTTGTAACTTTTCATTTCAAGATCTTTTCAAGTTATAGAATTTTTTAGCAATATCATGCTTTGAGAACACCAGCTAATAAGGGTAAACATAAAGTAGTTCAGTTTGCAATTGAAATAAAAAATCTTTAAAAAAAAACAAACCTATAAAAAACTGTAACCTATACAAAAGTATTCAGGTCTTCATTTCTTTTGGAATTAATATAAAGGAAAATGGAAATACAGTGTACCAAATGGGAATTCTTCAACTGCCCGTAGGGACTCAAATATATAAATATAATTGAAAGTGAAAGTTTTAACTTTATTACGTCGTCATCTTATTTGAATAGAAACAGTTTTAAACTCGTCGATGCCCCTCTTTAACAAAACCTGAATACTGCAAAAGAACCTCTGTAGAGTTTTCTGTGACCTGAAATGAATAGCAGAAATCATAGGCAATTGTTATTGTAAAAAGAAAAAGAAGGAATGACCCAGTGGAGGACCCAGAGAACTATAGGCCTGTTTCCATACTAAACACTGTGCATAAACTAATTGAAAGAACATTTCTCAAGAGGCTAAAACTACTGTTCAGGGAGCACATTCCAGCAGGGCAGGCTGCATTCCTCTCCTCCTGTGGCATTTGTGACCAAGTATTTGCCTTGAACACCTATATTGAGACTGAGGTGACAGATTAAGGCTGGAATTCCATAAATGGATGATCAAGGACTCTCTGGCCTGTGGCTTTGATATTTAATGCCAAACAGTCTGCCACATTATTTAACAATGGCCCATATACACATACAGAGGAGACCTTATGGCGATCCATACTATGACTCAACAGCTCAGTCTCCTGGCTGACAGACACTGGTATTTCACAAAACAGTTGTCAGAAATACCACATGGAAGAAGACGACCACCAAACTTGAATTCATTTCACACATTTCTTCTATTTATATTCAGAAACTGTGAAAGTCCAGAGCACTAATGGCAGTATTCTTTTATATTCTATTCTATTTTATAATAATTTCAATTCTTTAAGTAGAGACCTTCGGTTTGTAAAAGAGTTTAGCTATTGAGGTGCTTTACTAACAGTATTTTTTGTAGCTATTCATTAAGAACAGAAAAACAATTACTTGTACCAAATGGGAAATGTAATATCCAGTGAGACTGCTGTGTGGTGGTGTAGACTTTTAATATTGCTAAGTGTCTCTCGTCTATAAAATGGTATATTTGCGTCAGCCGCAGATTAACATAGGGTGACTACCGGAGCAATTCATCACCCAGGCAGGCCTGAAGAGTGTCAGCAAGAAGGCTGACGATGATGAATTGGACAGGAGTGGATGGTGAAGGGGGTGGCCAGGGGAGCCCACTGCTATGGATGCTGGGGTGTGTGTGATAGTTTGTGCACTCCGAGGGGAGATGGTCTAATATCCAGAGCACCGCAGCTCAATTAGGCAAGAGGGAACCGCAGCCTCATGCCAGGAAACAAAAAAACCCTGCCTGCATCTTTCCTTTGTGCTGCGACCGGGATGGGCCACGTGCAGATTATTTAACGAAAAGCAACTAATTTCTGTTTCTAGATTTTGTGCCAGTTTGAATTTTTGGTTGTATTGCGTCTTTCCTAGGTATACAGACCTATGTGCTTTTTCATCTTATACATTACTAGTTTTCGGACAAACTTTATGTGCTATCATGCCACAGACTGTGATTGATGCCTGCTTTTGCTAAGAGTAGTATCTTTTCATAGAGGGAAGTGTTATTAGACTTTCAGTTCTATAGTTCTTGTATTGTTTTGTTTTACCAGAGATGTTAATAGGGAAGTAATTCTCTTTTACAATGACAACATGGAGACCCATTTATAGAGCAGGGCATTGACTGGAGCAATCTGAGTAAAGTGCAGTATTTGAGCCCTTAACTCTCTGCTATGGAGTTCAGAGCCTGTGTAATTAGTATAATTATTGAGCTTAAAAACATTTGGCCTAAGTTGTTCAAAGTCACTAGTAATATTCTTTAGCTAATGTTGCCTTACAAATACAGTGAAGATGCTGAAATGTCATTTTTCTTTAGACCGATATTGTCCTAAATTTATTTTTTATTATTCTAACATCACTTTCGGCTACCAAAGATGAGTGCATATGGAGCCCTGTTTCTACAAAAAAAAACTTTTCTGTTCTCTTTTGTTTTTGTCTAGGTGCGGCTGAACCTGGTCTTTATAGGCTTCTGTTCTGGGTTCAGATCATTACAAGGCACTGCTTAGAGAAAGAGCGTTTGGTAGAGTTCTCTGTTATAGGCCAAATGTCCGGAGCTCTGGTCCCGGTCCTGTGGTGTGTTTCGCTCCAGTAAAGCTCTAAATTGGGTCAATCATTCTCTTAATTTGGCGGCATTAAGTGCTTTCCAGATCTCTGCTGGATATTTAAGACTACCTATAACCTACACCTGCAGGACTGCGGCACTACAGGCTCAGGGTTACAGACCCTTGTTACATCTCATGGGCATGGTACTCATGGTACAGTCTTTCAGAATGAAGCAGTGAAATATGTTGTTTTGTTCAGACATGGGAATAGTGAAACTTGGAAAATCACCAAACCAGCAGCACCAAGAGGCTTTCAGTAACCAAAATTCATAATACAAACCGGTCATCACTTTAAACATCTCAGTTCTCTGTATTCATTAATCTTCTGTTTCTACCCTTTTTATTGACTTTTACATTAGCCAGTTATTAATAATTTGAAAACTGCAATAGTATTTGTGTTATCACTTGTTTCCTTATTAAATGCAGTAATGATTCAGCCCTCATTTTATAGGAACTTCCTTTATGTAACTCTATACAAATAAGATAGTTGCTGAAGAGAGATTTTTAATTGATAAAAAAAACATGGGAAAGGTTCTCACATATGTGCTTTTCACCATTCACTCGGTTCTTAACAGAAGCTAGAGGCAAAATTAGTACATAAACTGTGAAAGACCTTGTAAAAACACACTACTAATCCATATAGTAGAGTTGGTTGGAGTTCAGAATGTGTAATAGCAGTGTATAGTAGTCAGGCGGTTCAGCACAATGAATTATTCACAGAGCATGTCAGCGATGCTACTTAAAAAATTAAGTATCGAGAGTCTGTAGGATTTGGAATTACTGGAGTCCCAATTTGTCATTCTTAAGACCAGGAGATAGGTTTGTGTTCCAGTGATCCCACTTTGCTTTCCTGACATCTGATAAACACTAATGTTAACACATCAATAAAACTGTAATCCCTTATCTCTGCAATAAGAACATTTAGTTTAATAAATCCAAGCACAGTAAAACTCCACAGTATGTAACTTTAGGTGATGGAATGTGCTATTCAGAATTAGCAGGTGTTACATTAAATCTAAAAATTCAGGAGTTCAGTCCCCTGCAAATATACCAGTATGTTTTTTTAATCAATTTTTTATTTGTAAAACAGTTCAAATGCAAACCATGACTAAAAGTAAAATTAAACCAAATGTTTTTGATGTATTATTGCTAATGAGGAAAAATAACGGACCATCCTGAAGTTCAGACTTCACAATAAATTGCATTTACAAGCACTGTAGTTCACTAAAACAGATGGAAGCATTAGCCAGTTTGCAGCAAATGAGGGTGGGCACTGAATCCAGCATCTCTGGGAAAGTTCAACTGCTGTGCACTTTCAAGAGAGATTCAAAAAGGCCTTGTACAATATCTTTACCCTTCAGTAATGCCTGATTTTTAAGTCGTTTGGTTTTGCAAACCTCAGCACTATTACACATACTGGTGGGATAAAATATTGTCAACAGCTTGTGCTAGAGTGCGGCATTGATCATATGTGAAGCTTGAAGCTGGCGTTTTCTTCTTACAATCTGTTTTTTTTTTCCAGTCCTTGTGCACACATAGCAAAAATCAAAATCCTCAGTTGAACGGAATCAAAAGAGGTAATGCAAAAAAGCAACATTCTTTCAAGACAGTGGATGAGCATTTAGGTCAGGTTAGACAGTTGCAGATAATGTTCCCTGTCTGCTCAGTTTAAAACAAAAAGTTCAGAAGGCAGAATAGGGATGTGAAAATGAATATTTAGAGCAGCATTAATAAGAGGAAGGCATGAATTGAATGTTGATGCCCTGTAGTCTCTTTTCTGTAAGAAAACCATTTTACAGTGTAGAACAGAGTGGGCTTATTGGACTTCATTTCTATTTAATTATTTATTCATTTGTAATGTTTTATCTCAAGATGTAGCTTTAAGGAGCACCTAAATAAAGAAAGATACCTACTGAGTATGTGATTCCCAACAAAATGTGAATGGCTTGCTCTTTTGCCTGAGGGCTTTATTTTTTTTTCCTTTTTATGCCTATGAGATAATATTAATTTTATTTAAAAAAAACAATGTGTTCATAATTCCAACTATAACAAAAGCAAGAAAGGTGCAGAACATATTGAACATGAAATAACCTGATAACATGAATAAACATGAAATAACAATAACATATCTTTGAGAGTCATAGCTGTCGATGTTTTCACATGTCCGTACTTAAATAGGCATATGCAAGTAAAAGACTGAAAGATTGAAAAACATTCAGAATATACAGAAATACATTTATTTTTGGATGGTTTTTAATGACACACTTTCAGGGTTATTAGACCAACATTTCCGTCTTGTGTATCTGATAAATATTGTGAGGTGTAAAAATAAAAATATTTTAGATGTGCTGTATTCAATTACCCTTAGTGGGTTTCCAAATAGTGACACATAAATGTGTCAGAAGGCTGTATGTTGCAGAGACACTGCGGGCTTGTTCGACTGCTCAGTCATCGCCATTTACAGTAGTATAAGATGATCTGTCATTCTTCTTCTGACTTCAAGCATGTGGAGATGAAGTAAGTGTCAGGTGCGCACACTCCATGTGTTCAGTGCAGAAAACCAGAAAAAGGATCAGAAGACGCACATTTATAGTGGAGCACTTAAAAAACGCACAACTCCTCAGCAGTTTGTCATGGATTGTCTTAGAGGCTTATTTAAATATCTCTTGTGTCTCTGCTAGGTGAGCCCCACTGTATAATTTTGAGATTTCGTGTTTCCATTTTGATTAAATTGCTTTTGATCAACAGAACCAGCTTTATAGACCGAGAATCATGCATCACTTTTTCTTTTCGGTTTGTCTGGTGCCAACCCTAGGGTATTTACTGTCTGACAGTAAAATAGGAAGTGAGGTAGACAAGAAAATGAATGTGAAATAAACCACTTTCCCTTCTGATGATGTGATCATTTTTTAAAAGATTCGTGGCCATCAACAAACAGGGAAGAATGAAGAGAAGATACTGATTCAGAAATCAGTTGTGTATGAGGGTAGCCTGTGATGGTGGAGAGTGTGCATCTCCTTTTTGTAGGCTATTATAAAATTGAATGAGGTAAGGAGGGGTAGCTCACACACACTGCTGCCCTTTCCACGCTAGCCTGGCATCTGGCTGGCTACATTTGTGTTTGCTTTACAGTAAATCTGCTAATATCAGCATTCCTGATGGGTATCCATCATGAGGGAACTCGGAGAAAACGTAATGCTACTTTTATACTGCATTGCCCTGCTGTATCCGGTTTTATATCAGTTTCCACGCGGTTAAGTCTCTCGGAAGCAATTGTAACAGCCTTTTTTCTTACCTTTTTTATTTACTTTACCTTAAATGAAATCAGTGTCTATGGGTGGGTTGGGCTTGAAATGGTTTTTAATATGTAATGTAATTTTGGCCGTTTTCCAAGGCAGTGGGAAGAGAGATGCGGCTCTAAGCAGTGTTTTGGTGTCCCAAGGGTATTAGATTGTTCAGAGTTTGTCTCTTATGAATGATAGGTCTGTGCATTGGCCTAGAGAAGCTAATGTCTGAATGGATGTGGTGGCTGGCTGAGGTTGATGCCGCCGTTAGCACTGAGAAATGTATTCCCCCAGCCCTGTGTGCACCAAACCATGGAAAGCAGCGCCTCTTTTGTAATAAAGGTGATGAATTTAATCGCACAACCGGCAGCCAAATGGAAATTGCAGTCCTTGATATAGCATTGGGGAGGGGAAGTGGAATGCAAAAAGCATATTGAAGGAGTGGAGAATATTGCCCAAAAAAGTGAAAGGCAAGAATGAGGTGTAAATTTACTGCAGTACAGAGGAAGAAATAGGAGCTGTTTTTCTCAGACTAATTGGATTCCAGCAAACTGTACTTTACTATTTATGTAAAATAAGCAAAATGTTTTCCCAATTCCTTTTTTAAGAGGAGAGTCCCATCACCCAGCCAGCTGCATAAAATCCTTACAAAAGCATTCCTAAACCTGAATCAGCAAAATGGTATTTGTCATACGTACAGAGAGAGGTCATGGGAGCATTTTTCGCACCACAAGAAATCCCAAATAATGTTGCCTTGAAAACACTGTTGAAGGCTCCTTCTCAAATCGGGTTGGCTTGAAATGTATCTGCAAGATTCAACAAAACAGGTATAATTTAGTCTGGTTGGCAAATCTTTAGAATCAACAGCTGCCTGGTTCTGAGAGGAGGCTGGTATCAGTTAGCCATGTACTGTTGCAATAACTAGGTGACAATGTGAATGCATTTTCTGCATTTTTCTATTTTCCAGGTAATATGTGACAGATGTTCCTGCTTCAAGACTAAGTCTGCATCAGTGCTGACATACCATTGTCACATTTCTGCAGTTTTTCTAGTGGCAATTAATGTCTTAGGTTAATCTACTGTATATATCATAATCATTACATGGTGCTTTTATATCTGCTGTTCAAAAGAACTTAGAATATGTAAGAGGTTTTGAGATGACATATTGATGACTGTTGTAGAGCCACATTCCGCAAGACAACCAGCCCTAGAAGAATTTCACTCTGGGAAAAAAAGGCAAAAACTGTTAGCAGTCATTACAGTAAAAAAATTAAGCCATGACATTTTTATGGTTTTATGTTGCACAAGCCTTTGTGGAGGCTAAAATGGAGCTGAAGGTTCTGCAGGTTTCGCTCTCATAGCATCATTCATTCATGAAGCCATTGGTAAAAACCAATCGAGTTGTAATCTTTCACAGTGAAGTATTAATTTAAGGAACTGGCCCAGACAGAGTTCAACCGGCAGCCTTTCTAATCCAAAGGCTAATCTAATCCTTTTTTCTAACCACACAATTTCTCAGCCTGTGGGGTATGACACTGTGAGAAATGTGCAGAGGAAACAGACAGATACCTGCTCTTATTCTCTGAGTTGAGATCAGCAGTGATTACTGTCCTTGGTGACCAGTGCTGAGCTGTTGGAACAAATCAGTCACTTTTCAAGGGTCACATGCAAGAGAGCATGTGCCTGAAAACCATGCTTGTCATTCCTGGTGTCTTCTTAATCTAGTGGCATATTATTATTGACAAACCATTTATTAGTGCCATTCAACAACGTATTTAAAACATCATTAACACTGTGTGTAGGGTTTTTCAGAAACTATTATTCTGATGTTTTTCATTCGCTGTTTAATCTAGCATAAAATACTAGAATTATTTTTTGATAGTTACAGCATAGCGCAGTGTACAATCTTTAGTTTGTTTTTGATATTATTTTATGATTACATGTTTGTTGCAAGTAGTTTAATGAAAGAGAAAAAGACAATCTGCTTTTCATTAGTTTTAATAAAAGTGAGTGGGCAGATCAGATGAAGGTTTACTGCGCAACATGTGCTCAGCAGTTTTCAGTAATATTTGGTAATTAGCCACCTCTGAGCGTGTGTCAGCAGTAATATTTAATGCTTTCTTGATTTTATAGTTACACTTTTTAGATTAGGAATCACAGAGTTAGGTGTCTATACACACAAGGCTCACCTTCTTTTTCACAATCATCTTGAAGACTGAACAACAAGGAAGTTTCAAATAAATTCAGATGGTGTCCTAGACAGTATGGATAATCTTCACTGATGGCAAATGGTGATCCCAATAGGAAAATGAAAACGGGGAGCAGCCCAGTGGCTGCTGGATGAATTAATTATGTGAAGTCAATAAGATCTTGTTTTTCCTGCTAGGTCCTAAATTGATTTTTCAACTGTAAAGGTGAACTTGATTGCACGGAGATTGAAAATTCATCCTTTTAAATATTTTAAATTTCACCTCTAATTTTCAGTAACACTGTAGAAAAAATCCTGCTTCCTAAAATGCTTAAATGTTATGCATTATAATAAGTAGGTCAAACCAACATGTTTGGAATAAATGGATTATTTTTCTTATAGTTACAGTAGAAGAAAGGTTAACCTTCAATGCTTTCATATACTTTTAAAGAAGGCTGTCGTGAAGTCCCAGTTCCCCAGGAAAGGTTCCTGCTGTTCTAGAACAGAAAATGGGGTGTCCTGGAGCTATTCCTTTCTTTCCTGCTTCTCAGATGTCACCATACAGCCTCAAGCACGGAGAGACTATAGCTGCACAACTGCAGGTGGGGGGGAGATGGCACTAAATGTAAATCAGACTATTCAAACCTGAGAGAGAAAAGATTAGTGAAGACTCAGCTTTCCTTGTTGCTGCTTATATCGGCCCTGCCCAGATTGGTCTGCGTGTTCTTGACTTTCATAGCTATCGACAGGTAACGCTTACACTGTGCTCACTGCCTCCACACGCTGCAGAAGATTCTAAATGTGGAGATTTCCTCTGACTCACTCAGAAGAAGCAGGATTGGCATCTGAATGAGGCAATGTTTGTTTTTCCAGTTACTATTACTGTTGCTGAGAATTTCTTTTGATCTCTGTGTCTCAGAGGGAGTGAGAGGTCTCTCCTTGTGTTTTGCGAAGTCTAACACACTCCACATTTCAAAGCCTAGAGGCTTCACGCTAGTGCCAAAGCAACTTTGGTTGTCTTTTGAGAAAGAGGACATATGTTTGTCTGAGGTTTATGATGCACAGAGGCCTTCAGTTTGCTTCTGGCTTGGAGGCTCTTGTCATTATAGCCATCTCAGTGTTTGTTTTCCACTTTACGGCGAGATCAAGTTAATCTTCTTGGGATTTCAAATTTTGCTTCAGTTTATTATCCATTTGGAAGAAAAATGTAAATTAAAAAAGGTTCTGCTTTTTTTTAATCTGCAGTAGTAATGTAAGTAAATCAAATATGTATAAATCCCAGAGGGCACCAGTTTAAAGAAAAAAAAACCTAAATGATTCTTTTCTTTCTGAATGTGAACTTGTAGCCTTTAAGAATTTAGACTTCTTAAGAATTGAATGTCGTCTGAATTGTATTAGATTTTCTTATTACACCTGTCTCTAGTATTTCAAGGCAGGTAGGAAGTACAGAGAATGGTGAAGGGCTCTTATGCCACTTGTACTGTACATGCATGTTAGGGAACGTGGCAAACTGAGCATACCTCTAGGGCAGAGGTGCTAAGCAGTCTTCACAGCTTCCCAGTGGTTGAAGTCAGCAAGGGAGGTCACAGGCCAAGGCTGTAAGTTCTAACACTACTCCAGTCCTGTTGGCTTATTGTGACCTAGAGGAACGTGGCATTGGAGCCATCTGTGGTAATGTCAAAACAGTGGCAACACATGGCACATTCTCCCCACATGCAGGCTTGGTGCATTGTCTATGAGTGACGCTTCACTCCTCCAATTGCTGCTGCCTCTCCTGTAAAGCCGCGTGGTTTGGACATCTTGTCAGTTGATGAATGGTGAGGGAGTACAGTACATGCACAGGTCATTCTTCCCATGTTTCAGCAGTAAACCTAATTGTTGAACGTTTTCTGTTCCTACTGTAGATTGGAAGGGTATCAAAATAGAAGAATAATTGGTGATTCCAAGAAAAAAAAAGGAAAATTGTCCTCTAGAGCTGTGTGATTTTCTGCTACTCATTCTAACACCGGCTCTCAGTTACTTTTTTTATTTTTGGCTAGTTCATTTTGACTTTTTCAAGCTTTTTTAGTGTTAATGACTTATAGGGTGCAGTTGTTTTCCAGTACAATTACTTACTGACCTTTTCTGTTTTTTTGGCATGGAGATTTATTCACTTAGGTGTTCTCTATACAGCTATGAAACAAGCTCAGACGCCTTAGCCCTTAGAGCAGAGTTGTCCAGTCCTCGTCCTGGAGTTCAGGTGTGTGTGCAGCGTTCCAGGATCATTTAAAGCAGTAGCCCCTGAAATGTTTAGAGGGGTTATTAAGTTCACCCATTTAAGCTAGTATCCAGTTGATTTAATGCTTTAAGAGCTGAAGTGGAATGAAGACCTGCAGACGCACCCTGGCCCTCCAGGATCAGAGTAGGACAGCCATGCTATAGAGACAACAAAGCGTGGTGATTCCTGTGGTCTTTCTTCCCTATCCCTGTCTGCCCTCTGGACAGTTCCCTGCGGAACACACTCTGGGACAGCACATTGTTGAGAAGAACATTTGTGGATGTCAGATAATATGCACATCTGGAAAAGGAAAATGTGAAGCTTATAAGGAATGTTCCCTTCCCTTGCCTCGTTTACAACAGCTGTCCAAGAAAAGCCTTTCCACATGGCTTGTACAGCAGATCTTTACACTGAGAAAGGAGAGTACAGTCAGTTGGTGGTGTTGCACTTTTGACTCTTGATATCAAGCCCAGTTTGATTATCTGTGGAGTTATCCTAATGACCGTAGACCAGATGTGATCACATTCCTTTTCCTTCTTTTTATACAGTATGTATGGTGGATGCTTCTGAACAGGGTTAGGATTTATTTAATCATTTATTTTCTAGATTGTTACAGTACATTTGAAGATAGACTGCATTCTCACTGTGGTTTTTAATATTTTGTTGTTGGCTTCATTCATTAATAACCAGTATACTCATTTTTCTCTAGATTTACTTATTATCCAAGTCTACTTAAATCTAACAATTATTTTGAAATAATTCAGGTCAAGTTCAAGTTTATTGTCATTATACTCATATACAGGTATATGGTATAACGAAATGCTTTTTAGGTAGCTCTCAGATGGAGAAATAATTCAAACTGTAATTTGGAAAGAAAGCCCCTTTTCTTAAGGAAATAAACTTGCATGTGACTGTCCCTTGCACAACAGCTCAGAAACAACTGGAGGCTCAAGAGTGTCTGTTTAAATTGGGACATGAGTGTGCTTTACCTCCCATTGTCTTCCCTGCGCCTTCCTGTTCGCCCTTGTCTTACACTTCTCTGGGTCACAGCCACCACGCCGTCAGGGCGAGTCTGCTGTTTCTCTGCCCTCCGGCTTCGGAGCCAAATACAGCACCTGATAACATGTGACAGTTTGAGGAATTTCTGTCTGTTGTGCTGTCACTGCTTTCAGAACTGATCTTTAATTGTTGGATATCGAAAGTGTTATTGAACACGCTAATGAGTTTCTACAGAGGAAAGAAAAGCAAGATTCCTTTGTGGAAGAGCCATATGATTTAACCCGAATCTAAAATACAATCAGTGAAATAGTGTTATGAATTTGGTTGTGGTAGATTGCTCTCAAAGGCTGCAGAAATTGTTGCTCATTTGCACTATTCCTGAAGTTATAAAGGCATCTGCGTCAAACATTTGTCTCGCTTGGAGTCAATAAGCTGTAGCCGGATTGTTTACTGTTCATAGTTCCTAACTAACCATGCACATGTTTATTTGCGTCTTAGTTGTCAATAATGCAAGAAAAAAAACAGTGAAAACGCACTGAATTTCTGCTCCATTACAAGTATGTATGATAATATACAGCACAAGGAGTTCATTTTTTACAAGCGGCTGCATGTAGGGACAAGTTAACTGTTAACACTGTGACCGATTTTAGTCAGATGATTTCTGACATTCATTTATGTGCCCGAAAATGGGGCCCTGATTGCAAAAAAATATTCAGTCTCAGCCTTATTAGAGGCATTCGCAACAATGCACATGATTCCAGGGTTCTTCAGTGAGATTAAATAGAGTAAAGCTATGTGTAGATTTCCATTTTTTCCGTTGATTTTGTGAGGCAGGAAGCGGAATGATTTCTACCAGACCACACGTTCCTGAATTCAGTGTTCCTGAAATTAGCAGTGGAAAGGGTCCTGGAGAGATCAGACATATTCATCCAAACAAGCTGATAACAAGCTTAAAAGGGTTTCAGATATTTGTGAGTGTTGGCTCCAGTGCAATTTCAGTGTAACATGTGAGAAATTACAGAAATGTAGAAATGTTACAGAGCAATGGGTTTTGTGGCATATATTCACCTTTAGCGAACATTTTGCATTTCTCAACGTATTTTAGTAATAACCACATCAGAATTAAGTGCCTTTTTCACCAGTAACATTACCAGGGCTCTGGGGGAAAACTTTTTAATGTGCAGTAAAATCATTACCACAGGCAGATAAACAAAGTCGGTGTTTGGAATAAAAGCCTGAATGTAGTTATTTAAAGATCGTTTTTTTTAACGCTGAGATTAACGCAGCATTGTTTCCCAGCTCAGACAGTGTCTGTCAGAGTCAGTCACCTCTGCCTTCCATCAAACACGGCCCATCCTGAGGGACCGCTCGCTCTCTGGAGGGCCAGTCTGAAGCAGGAAGTGGGGAGGCTGGCTGACATCCTGAGCAGCATAAAATTCTGTGTGAAAGATGAGCCCTTCTCCAGTAACTTGGGGTCACAGGGTGCAGCTTTTGTTAAACAAATAGGATACGGGCTTAAGGGAACATTGGATGGTTACATGGGCTGTTTAAATTTTTAACTTGGAATCAAATTGATTTTTCTCCTCATTTTTGTTTTAAGAGCATAGGATTGGTTACCAGATAATTTACATTAACACATTCACATTTTTCTTGATTTTTCAAGGTTTTTTGTCTTATGAAATTCTTTCTTGAAAACGTGCCCATGTAATTGTATTTAAATGTGATTACATTAGTGTCTAAATTTGATTAGTGTTGCTATAGTTTTCAAAACATTCAAGAAGTTATTTGCAACCACGTTTGGCCTTTTCAGCTATCACTACCCTTTAGTAGGAGTAGTCCTAAATGTAGTAGTCAGTGAACCATTAAAACAAAGTTTCTTGGTCTAATTTGGGTGAATGTGATTTAAGATACAGCAGACTGTTATGCTTTGTGTTTTGTCTGGAATATATATGCATTGTTTTACCATTTGGTACAGTAAAAAACAGTATGCTGTGACTTTCTGGCATGCTTTGTTATTATGTGGGTGCACAGGACTGTAATGATGTAATATAAGATTATGTCAGTGCTGCATTTCTCAATGGGAGATACTGTAGCTTAGCTCAATGGGTGGGGGTTGGCATGCTTTAGATTCAAGCTCATACCTAACTTTGATAATGATGAAAGATGAGCGATCATGGTAGATTTTGATCCACTCAGGTAGTGTGTCCAAGTTGTTTTTTGGTATATTTTTTTTAGTTTGGAGGGTAAGCTATGCTTGAAATCTTGGTATATACTACATATATTGGAGCGTTTCTGGCCCTAGTCAACAGTCTGAAGAATGCTGTCGAAAGAATAGTTCTTCTGTAACACCGCAGTCCATCCAGTCAGATCCATCCAGAAACATTCATTTGGTGACTGGATATGACCTTTTGCCCCAAAGACATGTGACATCTGCTGAGCAACTGACTATACGCTTTTATGTTATTAACTTTGGTAGCGTGATCTTGTGACATGCAATATAATTATACCAACTTAAAAGAGTAAGAATTAGGAAAAAATGCAATTACAGAAATACTTTTGAGTTTTATGTACTGAGATTTTCATGAGGGAATGGTTCAAATAGGTGTACAATTTGTAGTATCTGGGTAGATTGCATATACTGTTGTAATAGTCTTACGTCACTTTCAAAGTTTGGGAGAAATGAATAGAAAAAAGTTATAGAAAACATAAGCTGTAAGAAACAGTTGTAAGCTTTGTGAGTCAATTGAAACATTTTTTTCTGTCATGTCAGTCATGAGGTCTTCACTGGGTTCAATTTTCTCTTGAAAAGGGGAAATGAAACCTCAAGCCACATACAGTATGTTAAATTAATTTAGTACAATATCAGCACCTTTACTGGATATTTGTTTGATACTGGTTTTGGCATAATGTACTGCATGGACTTGCCAAATAATGGCCGAATTCTTTCCTTCAATGGGAGAGGCAACTAAGTGCTATGTTGTTTGCAAATCCATGCTTCAGTTTCCTTCAGGTAAGACAGTTGTTGTGCCTCCCATGGTAACAGACTCCTAGTGAAATACTTTGGCTCCTGATTGGTCCATTATCAAAAACAGCAAGCCACCCCATGCTGGACTTTGAGTCTGTGCCTTTTCCTATACCTAGCTTCACAGTATTCCTTAGACATTAGCTTTGGTCACATACATTGATGATTATATTGGCTCATTACCAGCATTATTAAACTAAAGCACTTTAAACTATTGTAGCTCCAAATGAAGTCACCGTGTAGCTTGGGCTGCTGTAGTTTGATAGCTTGCTGGATCCACTTCAGTAATCTCCTCTGCACTATTAAAAAATGAAACGTACTGCATGCACTTCACCTTTAATTTTCTTTCTCTTTTTAAGTTAATTGGTATGCATGTGAACAGAACATTTTCACACTAAAACACATACTCACCACTTTTTTCTTCATAAGTGACTTAACACATTCCAATGTAGGGAGTTTTGTTTTTACAGATGTATGTTTGTGATCACAGTATTTGTTTTGGATATATTGACTAAAATGTTTTTCATGAATCTGTTAAACATAGACCAAAATATTTCTAAATAACAGTTTGAAATTTACTGGGAGCTTGCTTGTAATAGGAATATATTTCCTCAAACAATAACATGCAATTATGTAACCAGCTGCAGTTGAAGTCTGATATGTTATACTTTTGGGAGATGTATTTGCTTATTTCTGTTTCTCTGACATCTTAAAATATTTTTGTACGTAGAACAAAACATCCCTAAGTCGTGTTTGTAGCCAAATTTAACTGGTGCATGTTTGTGCCCAAGGTAAGATCTAATGCAGTGCTTTATGAAATAATTCTATTTCATGTGCTTGCATATATACTGTACCTATTAGCCAAAAATTCATTTATCATGAAAACCTCATTCTAATCCCCAGCCGTTTCTACACAGTGCTGGAGTAGCGGAGAGTTCCCTGGAGCCTTGTGCTTACTGCCTCCCAGTGTTTCCTCTGATTAGGGTGTTTTCCTTGGCTTTAAGTAAATGATGAGGTATCTTTGTTTGCTCCCTTGGATGGCAGGGTAAATCTCTCACCTGTCATGACCTGTGGGCAAAATCTGGTAGAGTAGTTCACATACTGAAAGAGTTATGTGAACATTGTGAAGCAACAAATAACTATTAGCTGTAGGAACTTACTCAAGAAAGGCTGAAGCTCGAGCATGTTTTTTAATGTAAACCTCTGATCCTTTTTTACCCTTTAGCCCATCCACACACTTGGATGAGAAATGGATGTTTTTCCTATCCCCTTTACCATGGTTTTCTATCACTGCATTTAATGTCTGACTTTTATGTTTGAAGGGCTTAATTTTCAGTGTACTGTATGATAGAATGGAAAATGCGATGCTTCATTATTATCTAGTGAAGATTATGTTTGTGGTCAGAATTCTAGATGGGTTCCCAAAGAATCAAGTTTATTTGCAGAGTCTGAATTTCACTGGTACAGGACTAAACATCAATTACCACTGTAATATACCAGTGCATATATCACAAGGACAGAGGCTTGAGAAACAGATTGTGACCATCTAGTTCACAGCAGTACTGTTTATCGGCTCATTTCTTTGAGCTTTGCCATAATTTTATGGCTGAGTGCATGACGTTACTGTATGTTCAAGTTTCTAAAACCGGATGTTCAACTGGTTTGTCTTTAGTTTTTTTGTTTAGTATGTTGCATATTCCTGTGACAAAACAAAATAAAATGTGCCTGAGACACAAGAAGTATTGCATATCTCAAAACAGGTTAAATATCAAGGGCAAGGACATGTTCAGTGGAACAAAAGTGCTGATGGGGGCACATTTGCTTGCTGATGACAACTCAATAGTGCCACTGCAAGCTCTTCCCCCTTTTATTAGGTGAATGTTAAATAGGAAGAGTGTGATCGGGCTATTGTAACTCAGTAAATTGTCTGGGTTTATTATAAACTGAATTGAGGATGTGAGAGAAGCTAGCGGATCCTGTTCAAACAGATTAGGCAGCAGATGAAATGATGAGCACTGTCAGCTCTGCCTCCCCTATGAAATTTCACCGCATGTACAGAAAGCAGCATGCATGTTTTTATAAATATTGAATTGGCTCTATTATCTTGCCATTCTGGCAGATTGAACTAATTGAAGCCTGGCTTTTTTCTCTCTCTCAGGCTCTGCCAATGACAGGATGTTACAGAGAGCAAAATTTGCTTTCTTATTCATGATAGCGATGTTCTTTGTTGAGGCATCCGTGTTAATTATTACTCTTTTGGTAGCTGAATCTAGGCAAGGATTTAGGTGACTACTAGTGCACAGAGAAGAAACAGCTGTGCCTTTTGTTTCTTACGGAGACGGAATCGGCAAAGCATGTTAAGCATCATTATGATACAGCTAAATGCGCCTTATAAAACTTCTGAAACAACTGCCTATAAATGAAGTTTCAATAAATACTAGTCATTGGAGAATTGAAAGCATCTGATTTATATTCTTTTTCATTTTCCCTTAACCAACTTCGAATGGCAGCAAATTGGCCAAGAGTTCATTTTAAATAATTGTCAAAATGAAGGTGGTGAGAGGGCAATGGCCGTTTAACCCACTTGTCTTTGTGAACAAGGAAGCAGGTCTCTTACAGTGGATGTGTATATCGATATGAAGGGGGAACAAGAACTGCTGTGTTCAAGCATAGTTTTTTTTTTATTTTACTCTCATTTAGGTTGATTTGCTAAGTGGGATGAGATGCTTTGGGTGTGCCTGAATGACATTGCTTTGGGATGTCCCTCCCTAGAAGCTGTAATACCCTGTCTCAGTCAGCCTTTGTTGTTAACTATTTGAAACCAAAGACTAGGTTCTGGTGGTTACTGAAATGGCAAATTGTACTGCAGTAAAAGTCAGAATTAATCTGTTGCTCTTACTCACTGCTAATTCTGTATTACTCTTACTCATTACTAATTCTGTCGGTCAGGCATCAGCAGTGCTTCCTTATTTTTGGGTTTGCCTCTTTGCACCAGGACAAGTAGGCCAGGAAATGAATGAATCATCCTTCTAACCCCCAATGCTGGTGAGGAAGCGGGTGATGCAAAATGGTGGAAAATCAACAAGGCAGTATGGTGACTATTTACAAATAGTGTTGGATCTCATTAGTAACACTTTTTATGTAGTCAGAGTCTACATTTTCTGTTCAGACTTATTGTTCATTGCAAACTCTGAATTGTTCTGGGAGAATGAAGCACTTCTCCACACTCCTCCAACACGCTTGAATGTCAGCGCCACTTGCCATGCGACCCACCAGATGCTCCACAGTTCCTCAGAGAGTTGCAGCAATTAGAGCACTGACTGGAAGAGTCAAGGTGAGCTTGCAGGCAGGGTTGAGGCTGGTTCCAGGAGTTGCTGTTTGGTGGCATGCTGAGGAAACCTTAGTGGGCTCGACCTCATGTAGCATTGCCTGCTTTTGTTTGGCAGATTGTCTCTCTGCTTGAAATGTCATTTGCTGTCAGTTAATGACATACCCCAAAAAGCAACTCACAACATGTGCCCAGTAGGGCTTAACCTGCTCTGAGCAAATACCATCAGTGCGAGTGCCACTCAGGTGTTCTGAGAAACTCTAGTTAGAATTTTTGTTTTGTAAAGTTGTAAAACATTTTCCATCAAACAGCAGGTTAATTATAATAAACCAAAGTGTTTTTTTGGAAAATACTCGAGATTGTAGCTCAGTTTTGGATCTTGCAGCAGCTTATCCTCTGCGGTGAATTTTTACCCAGCCCACCTGGCTTGAAAACAGATGCTTTTCCACAATTTCTGTGTTCAAATCTGCCAAATTGAAAAACAAACCTCAGGTGATTTCTTGTGAGGTGTGCCTCCTGTATGTTATAACTTGTAGTAAGTTTCTAATATATTTGCATACTGTAGAACAGCACTACTTTTTTTCTGAAATAATACCTAAACTAGTTGCATTTCTTTTATATGCTTAAATCAATACAAATTAATAAAGATGACTCAAGTTGTTATTTTAGTACCCTACAGATCCTTTCATGTTTTTTGATTTCTATATAATTACAACATTATTGTTAGGTGATTCCCTTTTATGGCCTGAGATTTTTGACGGGATTTTGATGAATTTTTATTCCCTTTATATGGTTTCCTTTTGAGAAACTGTGTTTAAATTTTAACAACATTTTTTATGTTGTATCATGGTGTTACTATATGAGAAGAACATAATTATCGAAGGATTTTTAAAAAGGAAATATTCACTAGAATTCTGTGATTGTATTTCCTATGTATTTTTAGCCATGCATACCACAACACACTCTGTGATGAGGGAAAATACATTGTGTATGAGCATTGACATTTTACAACATTATACATAAGACATACTGTATGTAGTTGTGTCTGCTAGGGTTGGTAGGAGATTACTTGTATTTCCACCACTACAAAATGTACTAGACATGGGCATTAAAATACATATATTCACTTGCATACAGTTAATTTCTTTGGATCAGTGTAAACAGAGCTGTATTTGAATTCTGTCCCACTGTCCTACAGCCCCACTCAGACCTCTTTAGCCAGGGCTGCAGACCCTGTGACACGGAGTGATCTGATCGAAGAACCTGGCACAGCCTCTTAATTAAGTCAGTCCGTTTCCCGCAGTGCATCCTAATGACGAAGAGCTGCAGAGAAGCCTCCATGGAGGGAGAGAGGTGGGGGATCCAGTAACATAAATATTCTCTGTTTGTGCAGACACCTGCACCTTGGCTGGGTCTCTCTCTAGCTCAGCTGTGAGTAAATGCTAAGCTGCATCACTGTCACTTTCTGTTTGTAGAAATGCGGGTGAGGACGCTATTAACATTCTTCCCATTTCCATCCTTTTTATTAGAGAATGAGTTTTATTTACGGTCCTGTCCTCGCACTTCCAGATTTTGTTTCGCCCCAGTGGTAGCCGTGAATTGTTTATATCTCTGTTCTTGAAATACTGCATATAAGGAGTGAATTTAAATCTCAGACAAGCTGTTTTTTCCCCCATTTTCTGATTTGCGCTTTCCTTTTTTTTTATTCACAGAAGTATTTTTTAAGCCTCAGAATGTAAATTGCTGGATTACAAAATCACTGAATTTAAGTCTTCTGATCAATCAAGGATGCCTTAAAAATGCATGGTGTTTCACAGTTGATGTCCTTTCATCATGAAAATCCATTTATTTGAGATAGAGATTAGTTGATTTTTTTTACCGTACATGCCCTCACAGTGGTAGTTCAATATTAGTTTTACTTGAACAGGCCAAACATTTATTGGTGTCCTTTGTTTAATGTCAGACTGGGGTATCTGTGATACACTTGTTGGATTTTTGAAGTTTGATAATGTTTAACTCTTGAATCATTTTCTGTGTTTACTTTGAGCACTTAGAGCCTCAGAATGGTTTTGGCTTCTTAACTATTAAAAAGAACCTGAAACTGTTATATAGAGAACTGTTATATGCTATCACAAAGTAAATTGTGCACACAGCAGTAATTATGAAGAATATTTCAATTACTTTTTTAATATACATTTGAATCATGTGTGAGTTAGCTCATCATTTATTCACTAATGAAGCATATACTGTAGATAACCCTGTGTTTGTATTGAATTTACTACAGCATGACTAAGTAAAATTATTGTTTATATGAGGCTCTAATTAGGATTATAACAGAATAGGTTCCTACTGTGATAAGCCCATAATGGTCATAATTGTTTCCACACAGAAATTTGCTTTTAACATCTAGTTAGAATGCTACAAATCAGTCAGGTAAGAAAATAGATGGACTTCTACTGTTTAATGTATGAGCTAAATGTCTCAAGATAAAAAATATATCTGATGCCATGGTACCAGTATCAAAGTATGATAGATGAAATGAGCTAGAATGGAAATCATATTGAGAATCTTGCCTTTCAGGATTAATGCTTTGAAATTTGACAAAATAATCATTTTTCTCTTACTTTTCCCAATAACATATTGCTGGCCACAATGCATGTGTACTTTTGTTAATGATACAAGGTTCAGAAAAAAATCATATGATTTGTGTTGTTTTTTTTAATTTAATTTGTTTTTCTGATGTTTCACTGTCAAAATGTGTACATTTTTGCTTCAGATTTATTTTTAAAATTATTTTGTATGGAAGCATTTAAAGACAATCATATTATTTTTTGTGTCTCCTAAACTTCACAAGATGGCTTTGTTTTGCATATTTACTACTGTGATCCCACTACTTTGAAAGTAGTTCAACACACGCATGCAATAGCCACTGCAAACAGTGTCAACATTTTTGAGTTTAAGGATAAACTTTGCTGACCTAGTTGGGTCAAAGCAATTTGATATTATACCTAATAAAGGAAACAAAAGTGAAAAGTCACTCTTTAAATGTCACATTGACCAATAAATGCCATAAATAAATTGCCGGCTTTTACTGGGAAACACTGGCAACTGTGCTATTAGCTGAGATTTTTCTAGTTCTGTATTTCAGCAATCTAATAAAACAGATGCTGCAATAGCTGGCACTAAACATATTGATTACGCTAAAGGGGTTTTGGTTTAGGTCATGACACCAAATTAATGGCCTGGTAAGTTTTAGTGATGCCACTGATGGTCATATAATTAATGGAGTGTCCGTTCTGGAGTATGGACTAGTAATGGAAGTGCTTGCACTTGTTATAAAAATGGTACTCCAGCGTCTTTTTAATTGTTTTATGTAGATGTTTAATAGAAGAGCAGAAAGAGTGAGATGGGAAACAGCCTTAGCCAGAAATATATAGAATTAACAAGCATTTCACAGTGAAGAAGAGAATGGGGTGGAGCAAACTACCTTGAAATTTACCTTGGGAGTATTCTGCCTTTATAGTACTGTGAAGCCAAGCAGCAAGTCTCACTGAATTAATTTTACAGAAACTCTGTTCATATTTCTCAAATCCAGAAGGGGTTGCTGTATAATACAGGAATGGAGTTAATTAAGGGAAAACAAACTGAATTTTCCCTGGCATGTTTTTTTTCTTTTAAGCTTTGTTTTACGGATATTGATTTGCAGGTCTTGAGGGTATTTCAAAACATATCCAAGGGAAATGAGCACTTCTTCATAGCTTTAAATTAAACTAAGATTGACTGAATGCAGTAATTATGACTGAATACCAATATATAAATAAAAATTAATTACTGGGCTACAAAGCACATCTTATTTTATAATATAGTGTGACTTCATTTTTCTTTTTTAATATTCTAGACAAATAACAGTTGCAGCCTAGTGCAACATCTTTAGAGCATAAATAAGTAGATTTCTCCATTTTGCAGGAGTCCTTTGTCATATGTTTTCTCCATGTACAGTACTGTATGTGTGTCATTTAATACCCACTAACAAAGTGCATCAGTGAATTATTACCAGGACTGTATGTACAGAAAGCAATAGGACTGTTAAATTAAAAAATAATGGATGTCTAATGATAACTGAAGAACCACATCAGAAGTGACTTTTTCCTTTATTCAGTTGCATGATACTTGTTTTATTTTGACAAGAGAAAGTGCAAATCATTTGTTGGCATTTCCTCACTGGCATTGTTTAAAATACTTAGGCCTAACTGCTCTGTCTCGTTATGCAGTGTGTGACAGCTTGAAGATGCCACAGCAATGACTGTCTGGTAGTGATGAATCAGTGTGCTGATTACTTATTATTATTGTGTTAGCAACGCCATTTGTTTCCTTGAAACATGAAAACCAGATTCTTTACCAGATCTTATCAGCAGAACAATTAAAAAAATGCAAAACACAACAGAAAAGTGAGTTTGTGAAAAGGTGACCTTGGTATAACTGAAGAACTATTTCTAACAAAAAATCTAATTAATGGTGAGATCAGTGTTCACCGTTCCGAGTATATGACATAAACATTGTGCAGGTAACACTTAAAGCTTGACGAGTAATTAACATGCCTTCTTCTCGTCATTCACATGAAAAAATGAAAAAAATAATTACTAACATAACATCATTTTCGTACACAGTGGGGGTTATAGCACACAATTTCAAAATAAGAAGCAATATTTTGCAAATGGTTATTTTGAAAAGTGCCATCTGCTCATCAAGTTGGCATCCCACATTTCTGTACTGAATGCAGATAATAGACCAGTATTTTTTTCATATATATTCCAATTCATAATTTTATTACAACCGCTCTTAGTGTTTTTTACTTTAACCTTGATTAGTTTTTTTTCAATCTAAAGATATACAGTAGATCATTTGTAATAAAGTTCATATCTATTCATTATGAAATGGCAGAAATTCCTCCAAATCAGTACAGTAGTTTAGAAAAGTAAAATCCTCTTTTGGAATTATGACTCATGATATTTTCAAGGCCTTACTCTTGTTTGTTACAAAAAGTATTCCATTACTTTTTTCTCAGTTCCACGCAAGATGTTTTTATTATTCTATCTGGCCTATGGGGTGGTATTACTTTTTCTAACCCTGTGATTTGCTTTTGAAATTACAGTAGGATTTTCTGTTGTGAATTGGGAGGCAGCGAAACGTTTCCAGAAATATGCCCTGATGTGATGGTGTGACTAAAACGGCGCTGATGACCTAATGAAGACAGTGCGTGTGCGTGTCAGGAGAGACAGAGGCCGGGGGGGCACAGCGTGTTTGTGTGTTGCAATGGGTGGTGGTGAGAAGAATGAGAAACTCCTGTCCTCTCTGCCTCTAATGACCTGTCTAAAAAGAGGAGAGTCAGCTGTTTAAAAATCTCCTCATGCTTATCAAATAAATCTGTTGTGTGCACGATTAGTATGGGGATAATGTGAGGGATGATTTATGTGGCGGGGTGGAAAGATCATTCCGAGGCCCAGCCCTGTTCAATGCTTTACTGTTTTACCAGTTTCCTGTGTTCCATCCTGGGGACCTGATAATGAGATCACCTGTAAAGGGCTCCTCTGATATACAGAAAGTCCAGAAAGGCAGCACCAGCCCCTGTGAGCTGTGTAACCTGCCATAATTTCGAGTGCAATGATTTCCAAATGTGTTTTTTCCCCAGTTGTTGTGATTGGCAGTAATTAAAATTCAGTTAAGGGGAGATAAAGGTTTAAACTTTTGAATTTGTTCAGTATATTCAACCAATATGTTTTGTAATTTATTGCTTTTTATTTTTTTGTTTTTTTCAGTGCCTGTCTAGGAATAGTTTTCCGCTTCGGAGTGTTATAAAACCGTTTTGTCACAGATGTGTTGTAGCTCAGGCGATTATCTTTTACCAATTAAAGCAAAAAGGTTACCGTCTTTGTACTTCCAAGTGCTTTTCAGGCTTTTTAAAGAGGCAGTCTTTAAAATGGATACCTAAAAAGAAAAATGTAAAAATGTAATTCAGAGTGCCAAAATAGTTTCTTCTTGGAAAAAGAATTTGGCAAATTGTGGAGGAAACAATTTTGCCGATAAGATTTGGCATTTTTAAGCCAATAAAATGTTAAATGAACGTTAATGGTAAGAAATATAGTACTCTGCCCATGGCATTGAATGCACTCAAATGTCAATTGAAAGCTCTTAGCAGGAGAAGAGCCTGTGGGTGTTCTCCTCCAGTCGCAGTTGACACAGGCTGTGCTGTAGTGTTCAGTGGCATAACTTGTGGGGATCTGTAGGCTAGCAACCCAAAGAAAATGATTGAATTCTCGGATCCGGAAAGCTGACAAATCACTAAAAGTGCTGTCCATTAATCACCTGTGTGACAGTTTAATCATCCTAAGACCTAGTCCTCAGCTGAACTCCTGGACACAACTATAATAAGAAAGAAAAAGAAATATGGAGAGTAATTTTTTATAAAAAGCTAGTTATCAGTTTATGGTAAAGCATTAAGGTGATGAAAATAATTTACCAAATCCTTCAAATCCTAAATTTTCAGGTATTTTGTATTCCACCTTATGGTACAAAAAAATGCTAAATGGGATTGTATAACTCACAATTACTGTATGTGTTGCTTATGAAGTCACCATGTCAGAAGTGAAACATACCAGCTAGTCTTTAAAATCAGTAAATACATTTAAAAAATCTTCAAAGGCGGACAGGAAGACTTAATACTTCATTAGTAAAATTTGTAATATTTTATATTCTATGGTAAATGTGCTGTTCATATCTTTGCCATAAACCTTTTTTTATCCATCCATCAATTTTTTCAGCTGCTTCATCAATTTTAGTTTCATGGGGAAGTCAGAGCTTATCCTGGCGAGCGGTGGGCACAAGGCAGGGAATACCTGGATTGGACACACACACACACCCACCAGTTTTCTCAGAAACCAATTAACCTACCAGTATTTTTTCAGACTGTGGAAGGAAACCAGAGCGCCCAGAGGAAACTTATGGTAATGCAGGGAGAACATACAAACTCGACATAGATAGCACCCCAGATCTGGAATTGAACCCAGGGCCCCAGCACTGCAAGCCAGTAATACTAACCAGTGTGCCACACTTCCACCCACCTGTGTTTACTTTTTAATTAAGTTTATGATTAAGGTTAGGCAGCCGTTTAAATTCTTGACAGCAGGCTTTGGAAGCAACAAAAGTATAACGGAAGAAACACTATTTTCATTATCTACATATTGCCTTAATGGAAAATTGTCATACATTGTATTAAACCTTAAGCTTTTAACAGCCTGTTAGATAATGGTTTTCAGTCTAGAGTGCCATATTAGAAAGGCCAAGGTGTTTTTGTGTTTTATGTAGAGGATGAAATAGACATAAAGGTAGGAAACCTTTCTGAAACCTGATCAAAGGCAGGATTTAAAATTTAAATGCGTGCTCATTTCTCTGTCGATTGTTGGCTTCATATAATGAACAGAGAAGATTAGGAATTCCTTCAGACAAAACGGTTGTGACCACATTCATTTTATAATTACGTATGTTCGCCAGGAGCGCTTTCTGGAAAAAGTACCACAGGGCAGGAGACTTCCTTTTTCACAAGGTTTTTGAAAACTGTTCTTGGGAAAAATACTTCTGTATGTTGTTGAGTTGCTGTCACAAGAGAGAGACCAGTGAAATGACTAAAAACAATGGAATAATAGTATAACTTAGAAGATAAAAAAAGAAGAGCGTATCATGTGTGGTCAGGAGGATGATGAGAATCTGCAGAAGGGAAACGGAAGAAACTAAAGAGGTGTTTAATTATTTTTCAAGGCTTCATTGCTTAGTTGCATCATTACAGTGCAGTGGTTTTGGGTGTTAAATGAAAATGAATGCCAGTGCTTAAACCTTTCTGTATTTCAGCCAGAGTGATTGAAATTACAAGATTGGAGCTTGAACATTTGCTATTAATTCACTACTTCACAGAGCAGGCCCCTTTAATGCTTCTACTTCAGTAAACCTAATGGGAATTAAAGGTTCCCATTAAACTTGAGGTTTAATTATGGTGTATATTTAGCCCAGACGGTGAGAGTTTTAAACATTGGTCGATCCTTCTGTGTCTTTAAATAGGTGATTGAGTGAAGTCCTTTAATATTGCTAGACGTGAGATTATTGCCACATGCGGCACACACACATACTGTAGCTTTTGTACCCAGATGAGCAAAGGATCAGTCTAGTAATCAGTTGTAAACTCACCTTGTTTTCACTGTCTTCCATCTCCCAGCCACTCCTCTCGCATATACTGTAGATCAAACATATTTCTGGTTCACCAGTGTGGTCTGACCTTGGCGTCGTTTCTGTGAGATTTAACCACATGGTGTTTTGTTTGCCAATCTCAGTTTTGGAAATGTGAAAAAATGTGATCGTATTCTCGGTTTATATTGCGTTTTGTGCTTAAATTCTGAACTAGTTTAATGTAAGCTATTACTCCGCCACTGAGGTGTCTGTTTCAATGAGGTGTGTGTGTGTTATCTTCCAGATGGGATTTTTTTCCCCCCAGTAGCTCATTTAAATGAATCTTAAATCATGATCTAATAAAAAGAGACTTGTGAACTAATCATATTATTGTTCATGAAAACCCACATGTACAAGTCCGTTTTTATTCACACATGTTGTAAACTCACACCGTTTACAGTATTTCATATAGTATCTTATGTCTGAAGTAATTAGTCCGTCCTATTGAACTGTAGACTGCGAGCCAGGGTGTCTCCTGTAGTTCAACTTCACTGTAATTAAACCATTTACCTCTCCAGTGTTTGCCCCTGTGAATTGCTGTGGAGAATTCATTTTTTAAAGTAATAGCATTATACAGTGCAGTGTAGCTGGGGACTTGGATATTTAAAGTCTTTTATGAAATATTAACTAAGTTGATGGTTTTAATTATCATTCCCACCTTATTAAAGCAGTCTCGTTCCTCCTCAGGGGAGGAATGCAGTTGATTTAAGAAATGGAAGTTATTACTCTTCTGTTAAATCAAAGATTAGATCACATGTAATTATAGTTATTATTACTCTCCAGTTTTTCAGTTTCCTGGTGTGACCTATGGGCAGTGGAGAGTCGCATAAAAAATGCAGTGTGTTGAAGGTCAGGTGAAATAGGTGCTGGTAAATATTGCATGGGTTTTATCATACACTTTAATGTTGTTCTGTTAGGAACTGCTTTAGTGCAGCTAGTGGAAAATCTTTGACACGCCTAGAAGTTCAAAATCTCTTCTATTAAGGTTATGTTGAGGTTATAGTTTTCATATAAATAAATAAACGTGCTGAATTCCTGTGAGAAGTTTATGGGGAGCACTTAACCTTTTATGGGCCATGCATGTTATACCATTTAGGAAGCCATTCAGTTGTATACAATGAGTTTGAAGGAATGTTATCTAATAAGCCCCTCTGGGAATCTTGTCAGACTGCTGTCGGCGATCATGACTTGTAGCCTTGTATCTGAATGGAGAAATCTCGTGCCCCAGTGCCACTTTGTCTGGACATGACATACAAAAGCAAATATAACACCTGTTCATTGACTTTGTGCCCTTGACTTACCTCACAGCTGGATGCCTAACTAGTAGAATAAGCTGCTAGCACTTGAGCAAACTGCTTCATCTATCATTCAGCTAAGCTTAGAATGCCTCTCAGGTACCCCAGTTGTTAAGGTTATAAGGTGAAATAATGTATTACAATTTATTTAGTTAGGCAGGAATACCTAATGTAAATAACAATGAAATCCATTATTTATCTGCACAGACTTCTCTTGCCAACATCTATCCTGTGCATAGAGCAGAGAGCAGTAGGGTGCTCAGCTGTGGAGGAAGGAGCCTCCTCAGCTGTGTGTGGTGGCTGCAAGGTGAATTCCTATGTTTTCCAGTGGTGACGGCTGATCCATCATTCTGCCTGGCTTGTCCTGGATGCTTCTAGCTGAAGGCAGCACCAGGACGCTTGAGAGAACGAGATAATAAGGGGAATGCATGTTGTGGAATGCATTCAGCTAAGCAAGAGAAACTAATCTCGCTTCGATAAATGGAAGTGTCTGTCTTTGATTGTATGTTTGCCTGCACAGGGGGGAACAGAACGTCAGTGGTGGCTTTTTGGAGTACAATGAAGGCATTGTAATTTCAGGATTATAGCTGAGTTATTTGTGTTTTTTGAAGAATGTTTTCGTCAAGATAAAGGCAACAGAGTAGGTTATTGTCTTGTCCTCAGGATGCAAACTGAGCTTATACCATAAACATTGCAAAGAAACCCTGCAGTTTGTAAAATTGTGCCAAATCCCTTAAATATTTGACATGTAAGTTTGTTGCTTGAGGAATTGGCTGAGTTCCAACCAAATTAATTGGATTGCCAAATATTAAGTGAAGGAACCTTTTGCTTGGCTTCGACATAATCACTACCTGTGACTTATAATGTTGGTCTGGGATGTGGTTACGTACACATGTTAAATGTAGGATCACATTTTATTGTTTTTGATATTCATAATGATAAATCAAGAAATAAGTATCCTCAGATTCCTTTTATTGATTTTTTTGTCAGATAGGAAACGTATCACATTTTATATTATGCAAGTTAGTAATATTGAGGTTTTTTCTCTTCTTTTTCAGAAATCAGCAGAGTACGAAAGGACATGTACAATGACACATTAAATGGCAGCACAGAGAAGAAGAGCTCAGAACTACCTGATGCTGTGGGGCCTATTGTACAATTGCAAGAAAAACTTTATGTGCCTGTAAAAGAATATCCTGATGTAAGTATCTTCCTTGCAAAATACCTTCTTTCTTAAAACCATTTCCTAATAAGATGGTGGTTGATCGCTACAGAAGCCTCAATTTGTTAGTTTTTAATTTTAAGGTTTTTTTTAAGTAGCTTAACTTAAACTTTTGCATGAACCTGTGCATCACTAAATCAGAAGTGGCTTGGAGCGGTTCCATTCTTACATCATCTTTAATTAGCCGTCAAAGTAAACACAATTTGTCACATGTCCCACAAAGGAAGAAAGACTGCTTTAACGTTCCCATGGCTGCTACACTGCTTTATTCCCTTTTTGATAAAAGAGGCCTTTGTGAGCTCATTTATTTCTAATGTTTCTGCAAACTGCCTGTTGGTCTTTGATCTTTGGATACACCTAGACCCCACAGGCGTGTGCGTAAGTGCAAGAGCAATGTATTCATTGCGAGACTTCAGGAAGAGTTGTTTTATCAGTTCAAAATGGGCTCCCTTTTTTAATTTACATAAAAATTGTTCACCTCAGGTTAGCGGCTCATGAAGGCAGTTGTTCTATTAAGACATGAAGTACAGAATAATAAGGATGATAATTCAGAATCGAGAGCTTCCTTATACTTCTGAGTGTGTTCCTTTGGAGAACCCTTTGCCAACCCAAATAGCAAGATTAATGTTAGAGAAGAGCATTTCCCAAAATATATGGATATACACATTTTCAGTGATTTCCTTTTATAGGCAGCATTATAGATACATGCGTTTGTCATTGTTGAAGTGTCTTTAGGAGTGTCTGCCTGCTTCTTTAATCTCTTTAATAATCAGCCCTGGCACATCTTTACTTAAGCCCTTTTACCCAGGGGAGCAAAGTGAGCTCAGAGCAGATTGATCCCAATTAACTCATTCCATTGCTATTGCTCCTCTGAAAGCAGCACTAATCAAGACATTTCACAAGGACGTAAACATTGATTAGGATTAGCCACTTGTGCTTTGCAAGAGGTTCCAAAGACATGGCGAGGGAGGATTTCTTCATGTAATGGGTGAGATAAACGTCATGTAAGACGGAAAAATCTTTTAGACCCACACAAATTAAATGGAATACACAACACAACATATATTTTGCACCAATGACCCTTTATGTCTGCAGAACAGAAAGACAGTTGTCAGTTTTAAAATACGTTAAACAGCTGCAGCATTGTGGATCTCTTTTAATTGGTGTTTACGGCTTTTACACAGTCATAAATTGTATTGGTTACTGATTTTAAAAAATGATTCCCTATCTATGTGTAAAAAAAGTGTTTTACAGATCCAAGCGTATGTTATTCATCACTAACAGTAAGACTTTTAAATTTGATTTGAATCAAATTTGAGACTTGAAAGAAGAATATGGAAACAAACTCCAAGCTTAAAGGAAATGTCTTACTCCAGGAGGGAATGTGGTCTTAATCCGTGGTTATATTACGAACAGGTAGCAAGTTGTTTTTTCGATTTTTAGATAAATGCAGTGCCCCAGAAGCAGCAGCAGGGCGGTATTGAGTAGTACTGGAGAGACAGTCGCTGCAGGGCTGTGGGAAGGAGACGGGCTTGAAGGTGGAGAGTTTCTCCCTTTCTCATTTGTGATGCAAAAAGGAGAAGGTTCACTTGAGGAGCTGAAGTCATTAAACATTTTGTATAGTACAAGCGGTTTTTTTATACCATGAGCATATTGCAATCTCCTCAGGGGTTTGAATGAGCTTTATATTCATTTCTGCTTGCCGTCATTATCTTGGAGGTTTTTTTTTCTGAATTAAAAAAATGTCAAAAACTCAGACTTTATTTTATGCTCCCTACCCTAGGATAAAGAGTTCCTTTTGGTCCCTTTTTTCAGCATGGCAGTTAGGATACTAAGCACCCTCGATGACAGTTGTTTTTTGATTACACTCAACCCTTGGTTTAGCGGAACTTCCCCCCCCCAACAGGCTTCGGATTTAATGGACAGAATCTGCAATGGAGATTTTTGTCTGTGAAAACAGAAACACTGGACTTTGCCCTCCATGATGGACAAAGTATAGAGCAATTGCTATAGGGGTAGGCGAATTACATATGATGGGTGTTGTTAGTGTTGTGTTTGCTTTAATGCTGTTTATTCAGTATATTTACAATACATGATATAAAAAGCTTGTTTTTATGGTAAAATGGCACATGAACAATAGACGCTGACTATATTTATTGTTCAGTAGTTGTTAACGTATATTATGATACAGATAATATACTGTAGATACAGTAGATTGTCCATACTGTGTTTTCTGGTTATTTATGTTTCTCATATAATAGTGTGTTTTGGTGCTGAAAAAACAATGATTTAATGAACATTCAACAATAATAGATGCCCTTTTCCCCACATTATTCTGTTAAACAGGAATTACTGTAATATTTAAATAGTTGGAATAAGTACTTTGAATCTAAGAAATGCTTAGATGCGTTATTGTGTTGTCTTGTGAGAAGTATTCTGTGTAATAGTGGCTTTCAAGATTGTTGTATTTGCGGAAATTCATATCTTTATCATTATGTTTCTATATATATAATTTCTTATACATCTTATCTTTATCTCTGTACTCTTCGCAGGGATGTAGTTCTGTGTAATGTAAGACTGTGAATGAAGTAGTGTTTACAGGCCTCACTAGTACTATTACCACAGCACATCAGATTTTAATAAGATTTCCTGTAAAATATTCTTGTTAATTAAACACTTTACTATCTTCACAATTCTTTTATTTGCCGAATACCATTATATCTCGGGGGGTATGTTTGTTTTTAATTTTAGAATAACTTAATTTTCTTATTTTTCGTGATATCCAGTGAAAATATAATTGTATCTAGTACAGATGTACAGTATTTGTTATACAATCTGGTTTGATATTAAGACAAATTAGGTGAAAACTCTCGGGTAACCCTTTTGTTAGGATTGATCTCCACTTTATCTGAAACATGTGTGTCAGCTGTGGATTCATCCTAGTTTTTCAGTGCATTTGCAAGCAAACTCATTAGGAGTTTGGAGCTTAATTCCATTTCAGACAGCACTTAATGAAGATGGATTCATTCATTAGATGACAATTTTAGCTACCACTGTTATTGTACACGGTATCAGGCAGCTAGACATATCTGCTTAAAATCCAGTTGCAGTTGTGAGTAGCACTTGAATAAGTTTGGATTCTGGATATCATTAATACTGGCGGTATGTTGTGAGCTCCGTGGCGCCTTATAGGAGAGTTGCTTTTAATTGGAGGAGTGTTGCCTCTGTCCCTGACACAATGACAGGTTTGTAAGCTCTGGACAGGTCTCGGGAGTTGCTGTTGCATGGCGAACTGGAACAAATCCTGGAATTGTCATGGTCACCCAACATTGATGGTGTCCAGGTAGTTGTGGACTTCTGCTTGGGCATTTTCATCTACTGTCAACTCATGAGGCCATCCAGACTCAAACCATCAACATCTGAGCTGTTGCTTTCCACCTGGTCAGAGTGAGTGCTTTCACTGGTTGAAGCCACTCAGAGCCCAGTAATTGTTTTGTAACTGAAACATTGTGTGTACAGCAAGGAAAACTAGTAACTATTTTAGTTTTGAAAGATGTTATTTCCCTTTAATATTCTAAATTTTCACTTGACATGCATAGCCATGAGTCTCATTCCCCTCCCTGGGGCTCCTTTTCAAATTAATCATCATCACAAGCATTTCTTCAGCAGAAAAAAACAGCGTAGCAAGAAGTAAAAATAACAGGTTACACTGAGGGCTTTTTCGCATTGGGTGCACTTGTAAATGTACTGAGTACAGTGTACTTGCCAAGTATACTCAGCACCTTCCAGGGGAAATGTCCTCAGATTGTTTCTCTTTCACATTGATCATGTACTGAGTACACTTGGAGTTGTACAGAGTACACTTCTGACTTTTCAAGTGCATGAGAACATTTGCCTTTCACACTATGTATCTGCAATAACACTGAGAACAGTACATTATTTACTCTTTTATTGTATTGCAGCAGTAATACATAGAAAGCTGAATGCAGAATATAAGTAACAATTGTGCACAACATCCTCTTTATATTGTAGGCGAGTATAAATCTTCTACAGTATATAATATTAAAAAAGACTAGAAGATATTATACAGCATAGCCAGCCATTGTTCTTTAATGAATGTGAGAGTTCAGCTTAAATCTGCATAAAAAGTAAAGGCAGAAATTAATCCAGAAATAGATGCAAAGAATTCAGAAGCTCATAAATAGGACCGTGCAGAGAACACCTCCCTCAGTTTGTCCAATGAGCTGTACTTGGAAACAAAATATCAAGCTGAATGGGGAGGGGAGTAAGAATTATTCATCCAAAAATGATTTCCTTTTGCATTGTGAAGTGCATTCATCATGAGCAGTTAGCACTCAGCACTCATGGATAGAGTGTGCTATACAGAGCATTGTTCGAGGACTTGCAGGTGAGCTTGCTGCAGGGCGGCTGCTACAGTATGTGCATTAGCAGCAATGCGGAAACCCCAGTTATACGAAGCACTGATAAGAGTCGGATGCAAACCTTCACTAACCCCAGCCTGTGGCATGGCAGTGACAAATGGTAGCTGAGAGGGATGGAGGTCATTGGCATAGAGTCTGTGCCTCCTTGTCAGATCATGCGAATATTACAAATGTCAAAAGCAACACAAGGAATAGAGCCCAGATTGAATTCCTTCAAGTATGGAACACATTTTGCTCTGTTCCCAATATATTTGTGTTTTGTATTTTGTAACGTACCAGGATCTTTGACCTAATAAGATAAAATCTGAAGATATGAGTGCCAAAATGAACTAATTGACAGGCCAATTCCACTGAACTTCACTTGCTGTCAAAAGCATTAAGCTACAAACAGAGGCTTGTCCAGTTCTGTAAGGGATGTGTTTTTAAGCCCAGATGTTGTGCGTTTTACCCCAGGGGTTTTGTTGTAATTGTAATGTTTAATCATTTTGGGGTTTTCTCCAGTAACAGTTGAATGTTTTATTTTTCTATGAATACTCAATCGCATCCAGCCCATGCATTTATCCACCTGTGACAAAAACAAAGGCTTAAGAGAAATCTAGAAATATTTAAGGGAATGATGTGAGGATAGCTGAATCTGTTAGTGTAAAATACATTTTTGTATTTCAGAAGGTTTTCAAACCGCAGTACGGACTTGGAACATATTTCTGCAAGCAACCAAAAATGTTTTCTGGATTATATAATAGTTAGGATTTAAGAAGTACAGTATTTATTAGCAACATTAAATTACTTTTTATATACCCTTTAAGGCTCTACTGTGCTGTGTTATTACATGGCCTTCATGGCAGATGACAATTTTTATAGTCTGTAATTTCTTTTAGAATTGGGAAGGTTGCTTTACTGTCTCCGAAAAGGTTGAGGAGGATTAAATGTCCATTTACAGTATGTCACAAGACTCCAGTTCTATTTCACTTGACTTCTTCACTCTTAGTTGTGAATGCAACTCTTTTGTCCCATCATCTGAGCATGACATATTTCACAGTAAAGAGGGGATTTAAATGCTGTACAATTCCTGGGAGGTTCTTCTTAATGAACGGCTTCCTCAGGCATTTTAAACCTTCTCAGAGTCTGAACCTCATTTTCTCAAGACCTTTATAAAATAAGGCATCAGAATTACTAGATCAGGGAGTATTTTCAAGTCCAGGAAAAAACATTGTTTTCTTCAATGCTGCAGTGTGAACATGTTACATTTAGTAACAAAGTATTTCCAGATGACAGAATATTATATTATTATTTTTTGTTGTTGTTGCTTTATTTGGTGTGTGGGGGAGGGATTTAAATCACAATACTGAACGAAATTCAGAGAATGTATTGCCAATAGCTTCCTTCAGGATCCTGATTAGCTAGTCAATTTGATAATTGCAAGAGGCCTGTTAGTACTGATTAATGCTAAACTATGGGCTCTTAAAGCTCTTTTGCGGCTCTTTCAGTAAATTCTAAGAGCTCCGCAATTATCTCATCCAAAGCTCTGTTGCCTCTCGAGGATTTGGGGAAGGAGAAGTAGGATCGGGGTTGGAAAGGCCATGAGCGATAAACAGCTTTTGCTTGTATTCTGGACTGTTTGCTTAAAAAGTGCTAATTAATCTAACTTGGTGATGAACTCAGGGATTACTTTTGGCGTCGGAGGTTTCTCAATAAACTGTCTTGTGTTTTATGCATTTCTAGGGCAGAACACTGCATAAATGGAATTAATTTGTTCTATCTGCTTGTACACTCTGTGTGCCCTTTGGTAGCCTGTTACCCCTGTTCCAGTTTAATGAGCCTCTTGTCTGGAGGGGAATAACAGTAAAGGAAAAAATTAGTACAATATTGCCTAATAGAAAGGATTTCTTTATGCATAAATTAGTTAATATCCATTTACAATATGCTAGTTTATTGTAGTTTGACGTAGTAGATTAACTGTACAACTTTAAGCGCCCATTAAGCAAAACTCCTTTATGTTTAAAATTTGGCATGATTTAAAATTTCATTTGTCACTTTTATTTAAGGTATTTAAAAAAATATTCAAGTTTTCAATTTGCATAGGTTTAATAAAGAGAGTAATGACTGATTACAGCTGTTCATATTAGTTTTGTTTCAGATTAAGTACTTGTTAATTACTTGTTGTCCATTAGCTAGTAATCATGACTGCTTATACTGTATATTTTGGATGCATTTTATATCAGCCTTAGGCAGTGCTCTGGTTTTAAGATGTAAAGATATCTGAAGATTTTGAGAGAAGCTGTGAAGTAACTATAAAACAAAACCATTAACAATCTAGAAAAGGTTTAAAAATAAATGCTTGAGAAAAGCCTTATATTCTGCTTGAACAGAGTTTTGTGACTGGAGCCAGCTGAACCACGTTACTGTATATGGTCTTATGAAGGGTTTTCATATGTTTTCCTACATATGAACAAGTCTCCACATCTACATTTTAAAATATTAAATTGGATGCATTTAAGTGCTGCTGTATATGTAATAGACTAGTTCGGTATTGTTATTATATGGTCAGGCACACTCATGAGTCTGTTTAAGTTCTTGTCTAATTGGGTTGATTGTATTTCATAAAATAGTCTTTTAGGTACAAACATGAATTAAGCATAGGTATAACAATTTTTGCAAATAAGGGTATATTTCAAAAGAGAGGTGTTTCATATCGGCAATTACAGGGAAAACTGTTTACTGAATACTGAAGAACTGCAGTGATAGTTCACACTATAAACTTTGCTTTGATTTGATTTTCTGAAGGTAAAAATATTTTAAAAGTTGAATGGAGGTGAAATATGTGTTGCAGTCTCAGTCCCTGTCCATGTGGTCGGCAGGATGATCTGCAGGAAAGAAAGCTGGCACAGTTTGCCACAGTAACTGAGACTTGCATGGCATGGTGTCCGCATGTCAGGGTTGACATGACCTTGCGCAAGTATAAAATAATACCTTCGTGGTGCCTTCTTGCACTGCACCAGACTCACGAGGAGCAAACAATTAATTCACAATACCGATCCACATACTGTATAAGCATGTTTTGTTCTCGCTAACAAAGGTGGGATTTATTTAAGAAGCATAATTTCCAGCAATGTTTAATTCCTGCCCTTTATAAAAAAGGAAATAAAGAGACTATCACTAAAATAATGCAGAAAACAATCCTCAAAGCTCCTCTCCAAAGCATGATAGAAGAACAACTAAAAAAGCAGATGGTACTTTCGGTAATAATGTTATCTTTAATTATATATATAATTGCAATAATAAGATTTGTAATAAGTGAAAGAAAAGATTTTCTGGTTGACTGACAAATGTGAAAGCCTTGCCACCTTGAATTCCAAATGAACATGCCCCTTGTCAGGCTCTGATTTGCCATGCTGTGGTGAAGGTCTGTGCTTGAGCTCAGGGGTTAATGAATGTTGTGATTTCTTTCCTTTGGCCTTAGCTCAGGCTGTTTGAAATGATTTCCTCTCCAAGTGTTGTGACATTGTTTTAATTGAATGAAGCTGCAGAACTGGCATGATAAATCAACAGAGAATGAATTTGTAATGAAATGCAAACGATATTAACTTAGAAATTGGTTGCAGTAGACAAAGCAGCTGGCTGTGATTAATTTTTTTTCATTTCCCTATGTAATCAGCATAAGAGTGAAGTGACCTTGGTTAGATATGGGAAATGCATGATAGTCATGCTTGTTCTAAGAGGTATTTTGGCAGATACATGAGAGCTGCTGCCTATGATGATGATATACGGTATTTTACAATAGTACATTTACATTAAAAAAACTAAAAAATAGTATGAAGCAGAAGCTAGGAACTGTGGATAATTCCTGTGCCGAAGAAGCTTAATGATCCTTAATTATACCAATGCTGAATGCTGAAGCAGCATTGCTATGATATAATGTTGTGACGCAATCAGTCCATTCCAGTCACTCTGTTGTAATTATTTAAAACTGAAAGCAACTAACTATTCATACAGACCTTTAAAGATCTTTAATGCAGTTTTCAAATATTAGATGTCTTGTACAGTATATCAGGGTGGGATTGTTTTAATGCCTAAAGCCCTAATTACAAAAAAAAGGTAATGGGTGTTCAGACCCCTGGAGGCAGTGGTGCCATTGCTATCACACATCAACCCAATAAAAACATAGAAAAATACTTTAATTTCCCTGTAATGGCTGCTGTTGGCTTTATATGCAGGACCTGTTTCTAAAAGTGGTTATTCTCATTAAATGTGTTAGCTGGGCTTTGTTCTCATATCCCAGTCTTTTGTCTTCCATGATAATGAAAACCAAAGGCATCCTGAGATGGAATTAGGACTGTGTGTTATTAAAATCCATGAAATAATTAATTTGCCTATTACCAGTACTTGCTCATTTATCTTCATAATAAGATCATTCTGAATAATTTAAAGTCCACCGCGCTTACATTTTAAACGACCATAATTAGATTTGGTCTGTGTTTTATTGCAGATGATGAAAAATATATTTAAGATCTATTGTGCAGATCGGATAAATAGTATGATTGCTTTTCAACCTGATATTAGGAATTGCGTGGTGTGCAAATGGTTTATACATTCTCTATTGATTTTCAAGACACTTTAGAGAACTAAAGCAGACTGTTTTCTTCTGTGCATAAATTCTAGAAAATTATTTTTCAATCTGTTTTCCTGTCTTTTAATTTTTCCCTTAGTTTTATCAGCAATTATCACTGTATCTCTGTAACAGAATATGAAATCTGGACTATTAGTGAAGAAGAAGTAAAAAACAAATTCTTTATTTGACATCACTGTATGTTTCTTCAATGAATGAGTGCTATACCTATACCATTTGCATCATATATAACTAGAAAAGAAAAAAATACTGTCTTAACTTTATTTAATGTGCAAAATTGAAAAAATAAAAATGTCTGTTTTCTCTAATTGTTTGTAGGAGTGTCAGTGTCATTTTTCTAATAACCAGAAATGTTCACATAAGAACATAAAGTCCTTTAGATATACTGGTCATGAGCTAGAGAAAGATTCTTTCTTTTGCTTTAATAATACATGATTCAATTATGAGTTTAGGCAGGATCTGGAATGATATGGCCTCTCAATGCCTATATTTGTCTTCAAAGATTTCTAAATTCCAAATAATAGAAAAGTCTCTCAAATATATTTGAAAGAAACTGTACAAGTTCTAATAAATGTCTAAGATAAATATGAAAAAGAATTTTAAAAGATTGAAGTTAAAAGGCCATTGGAAGATTGCGGAAGGGGCGGTTTACTGGTTACTTAGGAAAAATAACTTGCACACCATTTTCTGTTACTTTAAACAAGTAAAAAAAACTGCCTGTTTGTTTTTGTTCTGTAAATCAGAAAATTAATTTTGATGTCAATGTTTTTCATATTAAAGTCATTGCGTACTTAGTTACATAAATAATAAGATATTGCTAGACTTTCATTTATGAAGAAAACCAAGCCTTTCTTGATGTGGTCTGGGGTAAAGCTTTGTCTAAGTGTCTGTCTGTGTGTGTTCTTGTGCCTTTTAGTTTCAGCTCTAACTAATAGCGTTGTCAACATGTTGAGGAATGTTGACAGGCTGCAGCAGACAGGACACATGAGGCGTACACACACAGAGATAGGAATAAATGAGATCAGGGCTAAATATACTTGTGTGAGCTCTATACTGTTCTAGCAACTGCTTAAGCCCTGCTGTTTGATGGTGGGGGGCAGTGGCCTTAAAAAGGAAGAGAATGCATTGTGACCCTGAATAAAAAAAAAACAGCTGGTGGGCTTATCATTTCGGCCCGTGACAGATAAGGTCAAATGTTTTTGGAAGGACAAGGGCCAGGATCCAACAGACAATGCGTATTCCTGTCCTTAATGCAGCCACACTCACAGAGCAGCCTGACATTGGAATAGTGAGCAAGAAAAAAGAAGGCCAACTTGATTTTGCCCTATTTTAATTTTGCCAGTCATACAACAATATTGTAGTTTGAAACTACTTATAATTCTAGTCTTCAGTTTTTAGCTAAATGTGTGAACTTTCACTATAGACTAAAAAACAGGACAGAAAGAACAAAAAAATCCCTAGACCTGTTGTTGAGGTTTATTGAGTTCTGATTAAGCTGTGCATTATTGCTGAAATGTGAAGTACTGGCAAACACCGTAGAAGCAGCAAATGAAATGTAAAACGATTTTGATAAATTTTAAGACTAGTAAAACACCTGGCAGATCGTTTAATGTAGATAAGTACAGGGTTTTGCATGCAAGTAGCAAAAGCATTCTGAATGAAATTGGCAACACCAAGTCAGAAGAGGTTACTTATGAAAAATATTTAGGTTTTTATGTTAACACTTTCTAGATAAAGTGGGGAAGCAATTAAAACCAAATAAATTGTTAGGATAAATAGTTAAAAGTATGTAATTGAAACCAAGGAACATTGTTAAAATGGTATAATGCACTAGTCAAGTCTCTTTTATAATATTGTTTAATTTATGGTCACTACATCATAGAAAATATATTGCTTTTCTGAAATTAGTCCAGAGAAGAGCAACCAGATACATTCCAGGGCTTAAGGAAATATTATACACAGCAGGCTGAGGGAACTGAGCCTTTTCAGTCTTGATCAGAGAAGATTGCAAGGGGGCTTAATACAAGTTTTTTTAGAATCCTCAAGGGCATTTACAGTGTCAGCCCAGAGGACTTTTTCAGAATGAACAGTGAAACACGAACCAGAGGACACAAGTGGAAACTACATGGAAGTACAGGAGGCAGTTCTTCACCCTTAGGGTTGTGGGATTATGGAATAGGATACCCAGCCATGTTTATGAAGCTGTTATCCTGGCTTCTTTCAGGAAACATTTGGAAGAGACTCTTGGATCAGTTAACTACTACCAAATTGGTTAGATGGATTGAATGGCCCCTCGCGTTTGTAACTTTTCTTACGTTCTTACACGAGTCTGTCTACTAGTGACACTATTTGTGAGCAGGCTTAGTTTGAAAGGTGTTAGAGACTTAATTTACTCATGATTGTCATTTACTTGCTATTAATAGACTATAGGTTTTACTGTAGTAGTACAGGTGGGTAGCTGCGTCAGCATGCGTAGGCTGCAAAGGAACAAGTAATAGGTTTATTCCATGCTGAAAAAAAGAAGAAAGAGAACACAACGTTTCGGCCATGGAGCCTTCTTCAGGTGTGAGGCTCACACCTGAAGAAGGCTCCACGGCCGAAACATTGTGTTCTCTTTCTTCTTTTTTTCAGCATGGAATAAACCTATTACTTGTTCCTCTATAGGTTTTACTGTACTATTATTTCATTACAAGAACTGAATAAAATTACAAGAACTGAAAACATTATTTTAGCAGAAATCATGATTGTCTGTTACATATTTTACATATATAAAGACGAGCAGTTTTCGGGGGATCTGGTAATTTGCAGCTCTGCAACTCTAGAATTCTGGGATCAAATTAAATTATTTTATCCCTGCTAGTAATGTTTTTTTAAGTTATTTTAAGATACCCAGCATACTCCCTTCCTCCAGTTTTAAAGTGCTTTTACAATATTGAGGTACAAGGGTTGAGCTTTTTCTATTAATAATGTTCATGCAGCCAAATGTGCCCTTTTCAACTCTGCCAGGTGACAAATGATTTATGGACAGATGACAAATTGCTAAAACAAGTATGTGTTCTGTGTGTAAAAAGGAAACAATCCAATTTCAGCTGAAGCTCACTCACATCACATGCTTTCTAGAGGGTGAAATCTTGATTACATCCAGGTTAGCCAGTCCAGCTTTTGATTAATGAGATACATAGCATATTATCTCTCCTTATTTTAACACTGTTAGACCTTGCAGTAAACCTTTAATCAGTTTAAATAACTAAAAAGGCGTTGTGATGCTGTTTCAGACCTAGAGAAATATATATTTTGTCAATAGTTTTATGACTTGCAGTTTATATTTTTAAATTTTGGTTTTTGTAGTAAAATTCAGTAGTACCTTTTTTCTGTTAAGTTGTGAGATTTATAAAAACAACATTCTCCAATATTATATTTATTCACAGTATATTATGCCTTTTATTGTCTTTTGCTATTCATTAAATGTATTAATTATTAATGTGTTTTCTGTTCAAATGTTTTAATATATTCATTCTGGTATGAATGTGATCAAGTAAATACACTGTACACAGGTAGATTTCTGATATCAAGATAAGACTGGTTTTGTGTTCAATATATATGCATGTACATATGCTGAATTCAGATAGTACTAAGGCTTTATTTTTTCCAATTCATAAAACAGAATTGCACTGGAACTTGTTTGTCCTTCGACAGAAGCAAAATCAAATTTCCCAGCATTTGAGTGATATGTTAATATTACAGACTTTTTTTTTTAAAGAGGGTCTGTCATTTCTTCTATCAAAGTATTTCCACAACAGTTGTAGTCTTAATCTTGAGCAGTGCCTTTGAAGCTTAGATATATTACAGCAGGCTTTGAAAAGTATATCCACACCAGAACTATGTAAAGCCAATTTCTAATTCGGAAAAGCTGCTGAAATATCTGAGTGAGAGCAGTAACATCTTCTGCAAATGATTTTTTCTCTCTAGATATAAAGGGCATTTTACTATTTTTAAGTGACCCAAACATTTCTCAGTTCCTGAGCAGAATTGTTATTGTCACAGTATGCTAAACTGAGGAATGACAAGACACTGGGTGAATCTTCACCCAGCATTGATGCCTTGCTAAATGGTTTGTCTCTGGTTTGGTTGATTGAGCCAAGCATCAGTGTCTCTAAACACAGCTCTGAGTGGGAACTGACTGGTCCTGTCCTCATCTGAGACTTTGTCAGATCGTTATGGTCGAGACGCAGGTTTCTCTACTGTTCTGTAATTGGGTGGCTTAGGACAGTTAATTTCATTAACGTTTTTCAGAAAAAGCATGTGATGACTGGTGGGGAGCCCTGTAATTTTCTTTGTACTGAAAGTGGAATCAGCAGTATTCTTTGCTGTGTAGGTAAGAAAACCTAGTAGTTTTAGTACACAGATGCTGACAGGAGCCAATTTAAATATTAATTTATAAGGCAGTTATTCAGAAATGATTTTAAATAGCCCCCTGCCCTACAACTCGAAGATCTGTGCAACCAATGGTGTTACACCATTGATGTTATGGAAGTTAGGATGCCTTAGCTGAAATGAGGTTTTGGAAAAGTTGATATTTTTTGCAGAGTCTCCAGTTTTCAGTAGGAAGCAGTTGGGGGCTCTGTCTCTGTAATGAAGAGAGCAGCAGCACAAGGAGGCCACTTGTCCACATGTGGGGCTCCATGTAACTGTGAGGAGGAGAGGATGGCTGTGGGCGTTGGAACTAATTTTATTTTTCCAAGCTCAACCACTGCACAGTTAGTCAAAACGAAACCGCTCATTAAATATCCGCCTTTGCATTTTAGGATTATCCTGTCGGGTATTATGCAGCTGTACTAAAACAAAAGGTGGCTTTGTAAGGCCTCTGCACACAGTCACAGAAAGTTGTTGAGGTTCATTTTCATGTTGTTGATTTCAGTCGTGTTATGTGTTGAAATCTACAGGAATGCATTCCCTTCCTTGTAGTAATAATTAACTGCACACAGTCCTGAATTCTTGCACAACAGGAGCTGTTTGGTTTGGATAGAAAATTATATGAAAGATTTCATCAGTCTGTCATTCCAACTAGAAGCAGACCTACATGTAAAAAGGGCAGAGAGTTACTCAGCTTTCATAGTTTATTAGTAGGATGTTGTTGTATTGTTACTTTAAGATAAAGAGAGGCAGTTTTGTGCTGTCTTTGTTATACAGTATCTTTCATTTAACACGTTGTAAAATCTCTAGGAAGCTACCTGTGAAATTAAAGTATTTCACAATTAGAGAATTATTTAACTATAATGAAAGATATGCACATAAAATAACTGTTAGTAAACAGAGCTGAATCACTAAGAAATCAAAACTAGTCAAATTCTGATCTCTCTCTCCCCTGCATAGGTTATAAAGTTTCTTCATCCTGTATGTCACTGAGTCATATATCCTCATAGCAGAATATTTTTATTCCCATGCTTGTATTGAACACTTCTTCTTGTAGAAACTG
Source organism: Atractosteus spatula (assembly GCF_055471065.1). NCBI lineage: Eukaryota > Metazoa > Chordata > Actinopteri > Semionotiformes > Lepisosteidae > Atractosteus > Atractosteus spatula. The sequence continues at coordinate 18,814,588 of NC_142720.1, forward strand.
TGCTTCAAAAATGATTTTTCTGCTTTGTTTACATGTATTATCTTTAATCTGTTGTGGCAGCACAATAAAAATGCCTAAACATTATTAAACTAAGTTTACATTATCCAAAATACTTTTTATACAAGTTTTTATCGGTTGCTGTTGCCTTTTGTTTTGATTTGTAGAAGAGATATTGGATTCCTGTTACTTTAGCTTCTAAAGCCAAGACAATTTAATTTAATCAGATAAAGCTTGATCACTATAAATTAAAAAGAGAAATGGAAAGAATGACAAGATAAAAGAGTCTCATCTTTTTTCTTTTCAGAATCAATTAGGAAGTTAATGTTTAATTTGGAAAAATTCCACCTCACGGCAATTCATGGAAGATGTGTTTTTTATTGCAATCGGAAAACTTTAATTTTTTCAATCTACATATGGAAGCCAATAAGTGCAAAGTGCGACTTTCATAATCAGTACGCTCTGTTACACACTTGAGGATTTTCTGCCTTTAGAGCAATACATTACATATGGCAAATCTTCTGCAAAATAAATTATCAGAAACTTTGATTAAATATCCTTTTAATCAGAATAAATTACACTTAGATTGTTTTAGGTTTACTGTTTTGAAGGCTGTAGTCTATACAGTTTGTTGTTTAGTGGCTTTAAAGGTGTTCCATACAGTTCTTCAAAGGTAATTGTGGCTTTGAGATACAAACTGACTTCAGACCCATGTGCTGACTTTTCCCTAGGGTAATTCTGTGGCAAAATAAAAGGATACTGTATGTTATTTAAATTAACAGACTAACAGAACCAGGTAAATGTTGACTGTAGCTCTCCAAAGACCCTCATATTCCCAATAAACATTATTACAGCTGTGCTTTGCAAGATCTTTACAGATGACGGAAGTATATTTTATAAAGTATTTTACCTGCATATGGCTGAAACTGCACAGTTTTTATTCTTTTGATGAAGTTAATTGCATTGGTTGTACACATAATTTTGTGCTTTTGTTTATTTAAAATATTTCACTTTTTTCTCAGATGAGGAAACTAACCAAGCTGGGCTGTGGTTTTGATGATAACAGGCAAAACCAATATAAAAGACAGTAGATATTTCATGCAAAAGCTACAGCATTTATTTTTAAACACAGGTGGTGTGTTTTAAGTACAAAGTGCAAATAAACACTGTTAAAAACAGAGTGGTCTCTTTGTGACCAGTAAGTGAGGCGATTTTCACAAGATCAGACAGGTTCTTTTCAACAGGTAAATTGAAGTGTGAAACAAAATGTTTTTTCCCTTAACCTGTAGCTTGAGGACAAGTAATGCCTCCCAACATTTTACAACAGCATCCTATGTCCTTCAATCAGCTTTCAGCTTCTTTCTCCTTGTATTTTTGTCATCAACAAGGAGTATGGCAAATAAGACATGCCAATTAAAAAAAAACAATACTTAAACAATTGACAGACCTTATCTTGTTGCCTTCACTCTAGAATAGGTGTTGAGCATTCCCTGATAGAGCTAGCTATTCTGAGCTATTTAAGTGAATTGTCAGAGAAGCTCATGATTAAGGTCTGAGATTACGCTAAGGTGAGGGGTCAAATTAAGTGTTTTCATTTGCTGTTTTTTGCTCTGTGATGGCGAGTACTTGAATTTCCCCCTTGGGGAACGTTTTTTAAAATGCTTTCCTGAATATTGTACACTTTTTGGGAATTAAAAGCATCAAGGATCTAGCCATTCTTGGTTTAATTGGATTTTTTCCTCACATCTTCAGGCAGCTGTGCTGAATTAAAATTTAGGTTAAAGATGTAAGATGTATACAGTAGCTGAATATTGCCTTTTCCCTTACTTTACCCCCTACATAACAGATGCAAAGCTTGTTTTAATATGTGAGCACATTATTTATTAGCATCTAGACTATGGGTACTGCAATGGTATTACCAATCCTTCATCACTTATGCACAATTTAAAAAAAGCAGTGAAACCCACTAAATGAATCTTGTTGGAATTTGTATTAGCTGCGTTCATACTGCCAGAAGTCAATAGAATGTACTACAAGGTACTTAAGTATTCCCCTTTAGATCCCGACTCTGGAAGAATTTCTCATTAACCGAGTGGAATTCTCTATGACAGAATCTTTTTTTAACTTGCAGAACTGCAGGACTATCTCTGAAATTAGCCTATGTCAGGTGTTTATAGTACAATTTTGAATGATCTCCGTTTTTTTTAAAACAGATATAAGAGAAAATGTTCTGAGTCTTCTGAATAGACAATTACTATTTGCAAAGGCTGAGCTGTGTAAATCTATTAATTAACAGTTTCTAGAATGAAGTATTTAAAAAATGTGACATTTTTCATTTTATTGCTGGGCATGCATTTCATGGTTTCACCACAGTGAAAGTAAAGTGTGCTTTGCAGTGCAGATAATTATTGTATCTGTTAGGATATTTATAAGCTCTCACATCTTTTCCTATTATTAATTTTTAAATATAGAAAATGCTAATTGCCTCTCCAACTTTGGTTTTTAGTTTAATCCTCAGGCAAAATGCATCATCAATGTTTGCCTGATGCAAATAAATAAAGGCTTCATGGAATATGTGTGAATGATCTCGGGGCCTCCTCGGATTGCAGAGCCATAAGGGATGTCTTAAGGCAATGCCAGAGGCAGGTCTGAGGGCCTTTTGATAGCCTCCCACTCGAGGGCTTCATGATCGAGCTGTTCCTTGTCAAATCAGCCAAGTTCCTGGAAAATCTCCACTGCAGGATTTTGATTTTGCTAATATTTTGTGAAGTGACAAGTTTGCGGGGGACCTTAAAATTGAAAAACGAAATCGGTTATCAGCTCCTGGGTGATTTTTGTATGTATTGCATCTAAAGTAGAAGTGATAGCCCTTTCAGATAGCTTAGGTGTGCTCATAAATTAACTGACTTTCTGCTCTGCTCCTGTCTACCTGCTTTATGGTCTGATTTAATGACCTCACAAAAAGGCTTCAGAATGAAAGCATGGAAATTGGCCCCATGTTTGAAGGGCTGCAGCTCTTTGTGGGACACATTAACAAACATATTCTTAATGATCATGAATTGACTTGATAATCCCTGTCCTTCAAAGTATAAGAACTGTTCAAATACGATTAAAATACATTATTGTTCATTTGAATGTATTGTACATTATGACAAACTAACCACTCAAAAGGACCTTTATTGTGACATCTTCATAAGGTTTTAAAGATAATCTAAAAGTTATTTTACTAAATGCTTAACCTGAGGCTTACCAATGTGAAAATGCTAAACAAATTAAAAAAAATACCCAAAATTGATATTTCAAATAAACATTGTTAGACTCTAAAAATGGCAAGTGGTAGTGGAAATAGCAGAGCAAGATTTCTCTATCAAATTAATAGAAGGCAAAAAGTGCCATATAAAATTACCTGAAAGCGAGACAAAAGTTTACAACATAGTTTCAGAAAGAGAAGTCAAATTGTCAACTGAGATGACAACAGTCGTGTCAGTTTTTTCTAGCACTGAAGACAGCTGGCTGTGAAGATCTTGATGGAAGGACTGCTACCAAGAAACCCATGTTAAGGCATCAGAATAAAATGAAAGCTGTTTGCAAAAAAAATCCAAAATTTAGCATTACAGTCATGGAATGAAGTATTATACTCTAATCAGTTCAAAATGAAAGCTTTTCAGTCAGTATATGATACCAGATAGGAGAAGAGCTATTGGATGTTAGAATGCAGAATATCTGTAGGTAACTAAAACAGCCAACCCCCAAAGCAAGCTGTTATCCTTAAAATAATCCTGTGTGCATAACATTTAAAATAAAGGATGTAGTTTGATATGAAATTAAGTATGAACAAAAAGTAACAAGATTACTAAAATGCAATGCTGCAGTGTCTAAAATACGAGATGTAATACATTTGAAAAAGGTTGAAGAAATTGATTGTAGTTTTTGATTGATTTTCTTTTTGTTTCAACTTCTTTTTTTTTAAAGCAAAGTGAACCACTGTTGCAAGCCAGTTACCCAGTACCCAGTAGCTGTGTTGTTTCTTGAACAGACTCTCTTATTAGTTTATTGTGCTTTTGTGCAGTTCAACTTCGTGGGACGAATCCTGGGACCCAGAGGATTAACAGCGAAGCAGCTGGAGGCAGAGACGGGGTGCAAAATCATGGTTCGAGGAAAGGGCTCAATGAGGGACAAAAAGAAGGTAGGAGATTTTTTTTTAATTCCACTAATTCAGCCTGCAATTCATACGTCGGCTAATTTCCGAATAGAAAAGAACATAAGGGTACTTAAAAGCATAAATGTATAATTTTGTCATGCTTTTTGTTTGGCCATTTGCTTGATGTGCAGTTAATACTAAGCAATTATTAAACTACAGCTTTTTAGTTTGGAAGTGTTTGCCGAAAGACCCTATTACATTTGTGCGTCAATTCCCTGTTATTTGTGACTGTGAATTGCTCTGTTGGGTTAGTGTTGTAAAAAAGAATGGAATGTTGCATTTTGCTAATGTCTCTTCTACTTTCAGCAAGGCCATAGGTTAGAATATCCTAATGATGTTGAAATCAAAATGATTTAACTGTGTGCAAACTCGTCGTCAACTGTATGGTGCTGTAGAGCTTGCTCAAGGACAAAGAAACTAAAGATGCATTAAATCTTGGAATGTCATGTTAATGGTCCCCAAGGCGGTCTGATGTAGAAAAAGATTAGATGTATTCAAATCAAATTAAGCAAGATTAGATTGAATATACTGAGCAAATTGATACCACTTTCTTCTTCTCCTTCTCAAGTGACAGACTAGCATCCCAGCATGATGTACTGAATGCTCAGCAGTCAACAGTCATATACGCTGTTAAAATTCCATACCCTGGTATTTTTTTGCCATTTTCTGAGATTCACAGAGGAAATTACATTTTTTTAAATAGTTTAAAACTTCTGATATGCAGGAAACGCATGATTTTTCCTCATCTGCTTAGCAATTTGGTCATTTTTTTCATTAGCAAAAATGTCCCAAAAATCAGAACAAATCAGAACAAAATAAATGTTATCTTGATGTGAGCTCACACATTTTTGCAGCTTCTTATCTAATATTTACTAAAATGCAATGAAGACATTAGAAGGACGTTTTTTCAATGTTCCATGTGTTACCAGATTCATTGTCCAGTGTAATGGTTCTGGAGCAGCATGTCTGTCTAATTTCTAGAGACTGTAAAAATTACTCCGGTTGTACATGTGCCATGTTAGCTTTCACTCCCTTTCTATTGAACTTGTCATTGACTTCTCTTCTGCTGCACTTTCATGAGGGAATAGGCAATCTTCTGTGGATCAATCCTTATAGAAGTATAGACATGCAGTTTAGACCTGGCAGTGACAGGACTTTGACTTCGTAAATGTAATTGATACATGTTTGAATCATCAACAGCAGTGCAGAGACTCAGACTAGGAAGCTAAAACCCATTCTTCTGGTTAGTGGTTTGTTCTGCATTATTTTTAACCACTCTGGTTCTCTCTATGGTTCTATCTTGTAGTAGAGCAAAGAACAGCAACACAGTGCTGCCCTTGTGAACCCATCTCCGCCACTTAATGCTTCACTTGTAAAATACTGTATTATAATTCAAAGCATTGCATTTGCCTCCATTATTTAAATGAAAATTGATTTTTGCACGGGGTGGATGTGTGCGCAGAAAGCATAGTGCCCCACCTTGCCATTTGCACTGCCTTTTGACTTCATGCCAGCTGCCCCAGAGAAGTCAAACTGGATCACCTTCCAGAGAGACAAATCGTGTTCTCCTGCTCTGGCAGGGCCATGGCTGGCTGCTACAGAGACACAGACTCTGCTGTCTGCCTTCAGGATGCAGGGACTGAAGGCAGACAGCAGTGTTAAAGCATAAAAAAATATTTGTATTAGTTTAAAAAAATCCTTTTATTTAAAGTGACCATTCACAGATACCTGTGCAAAAAAAAAATTAAGGTTTGGCCAGTGCTCTGGAATTTCCTTGATAATAAATTCACAAGTACAGTTAATTCATAAGAGCACAGGTAGAAATTGCTTGGAAATATATATATCAGGTTATCCTTATACTGTATCTAGAAGTTATACTCTATATATACAGTAACCATATAGTTTTATATGGTTACATTAACTATAAAAGACTAGTGTTCTCTCCCGATTGAATATTAAACAATTCACAGATCTGCTAAATGTACAGCATACTGTATGTACTGCATCTATAAAAAAACAATAAATGATTTTTAATATCAAGTTGTTTTGGTTTTCATGCAAACGTTTTTTGGCATCTGCTTTCTCTCTCATTTACAGTCTAACATAGGTCTCTGTCTCTATAAATACTATTCATTGCCTAAAGAGCCAAAAAAATTGCTTTACTCTGGAGAATAGCAATCCAGCATCCTCCAGGCTGTCAAGCAATAGGGGACTGTGATGAAAAACTTGGCAAAGCAGATGAATTAAATGTAAAGCTGAAATCCTTATTACACATTTTTGTCGGCTTAGCGATAGAAAACAAAGCCTTAGAAAGCAGTTGAGTCAGTTGCATTTTTACAAAATTGCTAAAGATTGTGATAAAGGCAAGGAATTGTTTTTATATCAACTATTAAGGGTTGAGCTGTTCATTCTAGTTCTAGAATTTATTTCTAGTGCTAGAACATTTATGTTATTTAGTAGGTAAAAAGTCCAATCTAGGCATTCTTGAAATAATTAGGTAAGTAGTAAGTAATTTACTAATTTTACTAAAATAAATTTAATTTTAGGTAGAATATTTAGAAGACATAAATCAAAATTGGCATAATGAAACAGGCTCTGTGGGCTTACAGTATATGACTTCTTTTATGATAGTTTGTGCTAAAGTTTATCGTGATCCACCTGGCTACACTGTAATCATAATTACATAATGGACATAATTTCAGACATATGGAGTTAACAGTTGATTAAAATCAGGGTTGAAGCTGATTTAAACAAAACACAAAAGGGATTCAAGTATCTGACAGTGGTTGTAAAATTAATGCAGTAGGTACACTAGCAGTGCAATACAGTGCAATTGCAATATGGGTTGTAATACAGCCCATTTGAGGGGAGCAGAACATGTACAGTATATGTTGTATGTAAATGTGCAGATCACAGATAATCATTGTCTTTTATTGGTGTTTCAAATTATCTAAGTAAAGGATATGGGCAATATTTTGTAGTGTTTATCCATCCATAAATCATTCTATTTTAAATAATCACCTTATTCTTCGAGTTCTCAGTGATCCAGAGCCTGACCCCACAGACACGGTACGAGACAAACTGCGATCTGGATAAGTCATTAGTCCATCACAGGACACGTGCATACACACGTGTTCACTCACACCCACATACTGTATAAGGATCACTTCGCAGACTCCAGTTCACCTGAACAGCATGTCTTTGGATTGAGAAAAGACAATGAAGTACCTGGAGAAAACCCACACAGACATGGAGAGAATGAGCCAACTCCGCGCCTAAGACATTGCAGGCTGGAACAAAATCCAGGACCCCAGAGCGGTGAGGTCGTCGTGATAACTGCTGTGCCTCTATGCTCTCTAAATCACACAGTATGTGGGACTTTATGTTAAAAAAATATTTTTGTGCCAATTTTAAAACCATAAACTCAGATCTAAAATTCCTTTCTGATCATGGTGTTAAATGTTTAGGCACAGCTATAGGTTGGTAGTCTAATTCTTCTTTGCCCATTATTCCATTTATGGTTTAATTCCCTGCCTTCTGAATAATTATACAGTGCTCTTAGCTCACACAGAAAGTCCAGAATGCTACAATTTATGGGGAAGAATTGAATGCAGAACATTCTGAATGGTCAAATGAACCTCAAATAAACACACAACTCTCTCTAAATGAATCACAGACTATAAAGAAAAGGGCAGACAGTGACATTTATATATTGGCCCCAACTAATCTACCTTCTACAGCCAAAATTTGACCTTTATTCTTGAAATAGCAACTAGCAGAAATGGCCTGATCGGCCCACAGATTTATATTGCTTGTAAATCCAAACAGAAACAGCAGAAACACTAAATTGTTTTGCAAAGTCACCTTGATTCACGATCCCATAAGGATCAACAAAGCGCATCTTTTTATTGCACTTTATTAATGCCGTTTATACTGTACTGTGTTACATCCACCTGCAGTGCAGCAGCCAATTGTGTTTGTTCCCATCTTCACATCGCCCCTACAAACCTCTCACAGGGTAGAATGAGAATATGTAAGCAGGCTTATCTGACCCAACCACCTCCCAGCCAGTCGTCTTTTGACGATCACAGGTGACACACGACTGGAGGAGAGGCATTTCCTTCACCATCAGCACTGCGCGCCTGCAATGCTCAGTCAGAGGGCACTGTTTTTGGAGAGATCCAAGAGAGCGCTGGGCAATCTGATTGAATCCCATCGTAGCCTCAGTTGAGGACCATCGCTTGGGGGATATCGGTCACACTCCGGACGTGACATGACCCATGCGCGTACAGTACCTGCGATCATAGAGCTATTTTACTAGTTTAGCTGCTTGGGAGCCCCAACAGTTTTCATCTTGACACGGTATCTCATTTTTAAAAGAGTGGTCTTTTGTTATTCTAAACCATTTATTCAAAATGTGACATTTTCTGTAATTTTGTATAGGTTAGGAGACTTTTAGGAGAAGCTTTTGAGACATATGGCGAGCAGAGAACATCTGTTGCATGAGCTGTGAGCTAATGAAGCGTGGTTTGTGAGCACAGGCACAAGAAAGGAAGCCACATTGACTTAGGCTTTGTATTGAGGATGTATTGTTTAAGGGCCAAAGACAACCAGGATGGTAGCTGGAACATCCCAAGAAGCTGCCTTAGCTGAAAGTGGGTTGAAGAGTGGCATGGCAATTAGCATTGCTGCCTCACAGCTCTTTGGTCCCGGGTTTGATCCTGGACCTGGACACTTACGATGTGAATTTTGCATGTGCTTCCCGTGTTTTAAAGACATGCCGTCCACATCAAACAATGTCTCTACATCGTCTTCTTGTGTGTGTGCCCTGTGACAGACTGCTGTCCAGTGTGTAGTCTTGAAGCCTGGGCTGGCTCTGATCTGTTGTTACCAGGAATAAACAGCTTGGATGGATGGACTTGCATGTCTTGGTTTTATCTTTAAAACTCAATGTCATGGTAAAGGCCATCATTGTGTTATTGTACACATGTGTAGAATTTAATGTTGAAGCTCTGCCGGCAGCTGACACAGCAGATCTTTAGGACTTACAGTACTTCAAACACCCAAGTAGGGAGCTACAACAGGATTATGTGAAATAGAACTATGTAACACTGAAAAACAGAAATAAAACTCTTGACATCTGAAGAAGATTCAGCTGTCGAAACACTGGGTTTCTTCTTTTTGCCTTTCAGTGTGGAATTTTCCTTTACTTCATGTATTTACTTTATATATTTTAAAACCTTATATATTTTCATTTGTTCCCTTAATACCTTTGTATGACTGAGTACATGGAAGCTTATCCCTGGTGGCCTTCAAAAGCCTCCTAAAGTTATAGAAAAACAGCATAATATAAAAAAAGTATCCATGTGCCTTTATATAATTTTCAGATAGAAATAAGAAGAAATAGAAATGAGAGGCTTGATCAAATATTAAGAGGCACTGTTTCCTAACTACCATGAGCTTAAAAATGTTTCAGAGTTTTCCCAAGAAGTTTAACTAATGTTATATTTTGGTTTCTATATATGTATTTCCATATGAAAGTACAGTGGCAATAGTGTGAAAGCAGTGATTCCCTATTCAATAAAAATATCTGTTTCGCTTAGCGAAGCTTCAGTCAGCGTCCCAGATCCTTTTTCCATTTAAAGCTGACCTGTCTGAGAGCAACATGCATTATGAAATGATGTTATGAAAAGGAACTTTACCCAGTTATTTTAATTAATTCCGCATCCATGACCACTATTAATAAAAAAACAAGCCTGGGCTGACAGCCAGCTAGTGGCTACAGCATTGTCGCGCCGGTGTGGGTGATCAGGCCTCTTCCTCACTCTGGCATTCTGATGCTGTGTGCAGCTCGATCTCGGTAATTCACTTAGGCAGCATAATGCATGAGCCCCTCTCTTCAATTCCAGTGGGCAGTATAATGCATTGGCCAGCCTGAGCAATTCTGCTGTGTATACATACGTGTGAGCCAGTCTCATTTGGCAGTATCAGGTAGAACCAATTCCTGTATCCCACCGAGTGTTGTAAATCGGACTGCTTCCTCCTGTTTCCGGGAGAAATTAAGCAGTGAAGCACCAGACTGCAGAAAGGCAGTGCACTCTTGTAATTTATGGGCTCTTTTTATTGGACTGCAGCAAATCTGAGCTATTGCTAGTTTTATGAGGGACTGTGATTTGAATCTGTTGTCGAAGTGCTCCATAGTAAGATTTTACACAGATACTTTTTGTCTTTGATTGATATCTTTATATGTAACGTGTTTATCCTTTATGTGATTGCATATATAACCTGTGTTTTCTATATTGTGCACAAAACCCAAATTCCTAGAAGGACAAAATGAAAAAGCACCTTGGTCCTATATAGAATAGCTGCCAGGTGATCCTTTTGAAGTTCTGACACCTTTGCGTTTTGGGGGTGTATATTTGTTGGCATTGTGTTTCCCCAGGGCAGTTCTATTTATAAAATTAAGTTCTGCGTCAGGTTGCTGTGCTCTCTGGGGTGCGTGTACTCCGGATCTATTCCTGAAATGTTGCAGTCCCCCAATCTCTCATTTGGTTTCTGCTTATAAACCTCTTCCTTAGCCTCTCAAACACACAAAGGGATCAAAATCTTTCAAATAAAGTGCTTATCCCTTTCGTCACTTAGTGTCAGAAACAACCGAAGCATGAGAGAGACAATGAGATCAAAGCCTATTACTTTTGATCCCTGTGGCAAAGAGTATTGTTTAATGTGAAATTGGAAGATTATTAAATTCAGGATTCAAACAGGCTTTGTAAATGAAGAATAAATAAAATGTCTGCATTTTCAAATAAATTACAGTCTTGGATATAAACCAGTGTTTGGATATGTAATTGGAAAATGTTTGACTTATTTTTACTTATTCAAATTAGTTGACTGTTGTTTGGCTGTATCTGTTCAATGCATAAAATTATCATTTTTTCTCAACACCTTTCCCTTTTCCTGTCGTAAAATAATTTTAATGACCTTTTCAGCTTTGAAGCTCTTGCATTCTATTGGTTTTGAACATTGACAGTTATTTAAATGAAAGCAAATCATTTGCATTTTATTTTTAGTTATTATTTTAACTTTAAACATATTCCTGAAATTCACACTAGTTGTCTTCATCTGCATAACATAGCTACACATTAGTTTCTAAATCTTCTATGAGAAATCAGTAATGATATAGTATTGCATTATGGAAAGGAATCTCCACACTGTGGTTCCTAAGAGACAACTCATTGTTCTACAGTATACTTTGGTATTTGCTTTAGTGTTTAAGGTAAAAGCCTCTGAATAAAGTAACTTCAAAAGCCTAAGCTTTGCTGATGCAACCAGTAACAAACTCCTACTCCAGAGTTATGAAACAGATACTGCAGTGATTCATGCACACAGTGCCATGTAGAAAATCAGTATCAGAGCTTGCCACCCCTAGTGATGTGCTTCTGCAAAACTGCTGGCAACAGCAAAGAATAGAAAAGGGAACATGTTCTTTTTTTCATAGTGCTGGGTAGTGTAGCCCAGAAGCAGTTCTTTAATTAAATGGTGCTACATTTGATTCCACTGATATTTATAGTACATACGGGACTAGGTAATGTAGTTCAAGCTCCTGAGTTAGTGACTGGTCGGTGATGAAATGTTTCAGGTGTTTCTTTTATCTGTGTGCGAAATAACTTGTGTTTTCAATCAATTTAGCTAACTTGATTAAAACAATTTACTGTTGCTGTACTGTACATTATATCGCAGGTGAAGGGTAATAGGATTTGACTATGATGTAGTAAGTGATGTCCTTAATTTGTAGCTACAATCTAAACAGACAGGCTTATGCTAGGGTTTTAGAAATATATGTAATTCCTGCCAGGAACAACTTTATGATTAGATTTTATTTTGAAATCAGAGAATGCTTTGCATTTATTTGAGAGAGAAACAATTTCATGGTGGGAAATGTAGGCATATAGTATCTGCCTCCATGTGCTTGACAAAATCGTTTTCTGACAATGGCTGTCAGGGAAATTCTAGTCGCTCAGACGCTTTCTTTAGCAGTTATTAGAACTGTCAGAATCAGTTCACAGAAATCCATTTTCTGGTGCTCTAGCCTTCATCGCACATTGATTTCGGCTTCCCTGCTCCTAAGCACCAGGGCTGGATGGGGCCAGCGGGGGAGCATGCTTAAGCTGAGCTTCATGGGTCGAGCCCAGCGCGCCACTTGCGCCGGACGCGTCCTGTTACTGCCCTGCGTGCTGTGTGTGGAGGAGACACACTGCTGGTGCGGCTCACATGTCACCACTGCCGCATATTGTCAGCGGTGTTACCAGGCATCCAGAAGAGGAAAGCAGAGTGTCATTGTTCGAAAACAGCAAGATGAGTCTTCAGCTGGTTGAGTGATCTAACTGCATGTTTGTGATTTTATGGTGAATGGAAAAGATGCAGCAGAGTGGGAGGGTTTTTCATTTGTCAGACAATAGCAATTTAAATAACAGATTTCCTGTCTTTCCTTGGCCACATATTTGAAAAATAATCATACCCTTAGTGTTATGTAAAGTTGAAGGTTATTATTACACTATACATTATTATAATATCATTAAGTGCAAAACATTTGCGAGATCATCTGGAAACTGCACATCTGGAACTTTCCTATAGCTGAGACGTTTTAGAAAAGTCAGTCTCCCTATACTGTATCTCTTGCCTTCTGTTCAGAACTTACAGTATATAACTCCACATGTTATAAAAATCCATCTTCAAGTATCCCCGAATTATCAAAAGTTAACATTTTACAAATGTTAAATTCTCTCAGAATATACTGTTTTAAATGACTGATGTTTTACAATGCATTAGGAATATTTCAAAACTTCAAAACTATACAATATATATTAATATTTGTTTAAATAAGTGATCTAAAATTATTTTATGTAAATATATTAACATATCAGCAACTTAATATAAAATATCTTTGAATGGTGTTTGTCTAACATTGATACATTTGTGTCTTTTTTACACAATAAATGTGCAGTACCTTTCAACTGTAAGAAAACTGCAGTTGGAGACTGTTGTGCATAACACTTCATTGCCAGGCAATCAAGTATGGGCAATTAGTTACAGTCATCTTAAATCAAAATTCAGCACATAAAACAGTATTAAACCTGGCATTTAACTTTGCATATTGGTAACGATAAGCTTGTTGTTATGTGATATGCCATGAAGTACTCTTCATTAAAACATTAGCGTTCTCATTGAGCATTGGTGAGTACCTTTTAATTTGTTATACTAAGCTTTGAAAAGCCATCAGGGCTTCTCTGTTTGATCTACGGCAACACTCCAACACTGTGTATTCTTTGCTTGATTTGTTTCTCAGTTTAAAGATTGTGGTTTGTCTCTCTTTTTCTCTTTATATTACAAAGGGAAATTTGGTGTGTTTCTGCAATCTGCATCTTTAACAAATGCTACCCTAGAGCTGTCTTCCTTAGAAACAAGACAGGAAACAAAAGTTTATAGTCAGCCTCTATGATGTTTATTGTTTTCAAAATTCAAACAGATTTTGTTTCAAATATAATAATTGTGTTGCAATTTGCACCTTCTCATCCTTGTTTAAAAGAATATCTTATCCTATACAGTATCATGTAGTACCATTGTTTTGCTTTATTTAAGACTTTGCTTTGCAATGCTATGCGCACTGATTTATTTTTCCTTGTAAGTTTAAAAGTGATGATGATGACCTCTTCCCAGGGTTTTTCTGCTGAGCATGTGTCAAAATCCTCAAACATTAAATCTCGAGACTGTGAAAGTTAATTTAAGAGCCAAAACATGGGTTTTAATTATGGGTTGCAAATACGTTAATAAGATCCCGACTTTAAGTTAACGGTGAGGTTTACATTTTGTTGAGAAATGGAGATTTCTTGGGTAACTTCTTCTTCTTCTTGGAAAATAAGATATGACATTTTATACAGTTCTTTATCCAGTCTGCATTTGTTGTGAGGCACACTATCCATTTCACAGTCTTTGAATATAAATAGCATCGGTATATAACTATAGCCAGTATTTCCCATGCGTAGAGCCAGGAAATGTGCCGCTCAGATGGACTGCTATGTTCTCAGGTTAGTATAGGTAGTATGGGTAATACCTTAACCTTTTTCTTTTCAGTTTTGTCCTCAGTCCTGCCCCTGCTAAGAGTTTTAAAGGAGCCTACATGTTCTTCAGGGACTGGCTACCAGATATTCTAGGGCAGTGGTGGGGGGTTTCCAAGTACAATTTCAAAATAAAAAGAAACTTCAACTCACATCATAATGTAAACACAGAGCCAGCTAATTCAAGTGCAAATCAGGTGATGATCTGATGATGCAATGAATAATTGATAAGCTCAATTTTAAGTAGGATGTGTCAGACTACATTTCTGTTTGTATTTTTCAGTCTTTTTTTTTCCAATGGAGTACATTCAGGTGACCAAAATAAGATTTACAATGTAAAACTGTTATTGTATGATACAGGTATGACAAAGGAGAAGAAAACAGGAAAAAGAAAGACATGCAAACAAATATTAATTACAGTCTTCACAATATCAGTGGAAAATAATGCGCCCTAGTGTCATTGAAACACAAGCTTATTACCCTCTCTCTGATCAGACCTTGAGAGCGGTTAAAAAGCAGAGTCCATTTTATCTGTGTTTTTTGTTAATGAGCCTTTTTTTAATTAAGTCTTGATTAGATTACGGTTCTGCTGAAGAAATTGAACCACTCTTTGGCTGTATTGTTGGATGCAACAGCTTTCCCTTTGAAAGTCTTTAATCCTCTGAGCAGACAGAATTCAACGCTGGAATGTTGCATACGTGTGTTATATAACAAAGAAAATGTCAATTGATTTTTTTTCTTAATCCTTTAACAAGGGGCTTTGATTTGGAGGAGACTTTCACAATCATGAAGTAGGTCAGGAAAAAGTTGAATGTTGGTTCTTCAAAAACCTTCAACCTAAAATCTTAACTCACTGGCTAATGGATGAAGGCTTAGTCTTCTCTTATCCTCACAGATGATGTGGGCGAATTTCTCATGAACTGCACAGAAACTCATGAAAAGAATAACATGCATTTATGATTTTTTTTAGCACAGGACTAGAGGTTCACTATATATTTTTTTCGATTAAAATGACAATAGAACTTATGAAAGGGAGACTTAATGTAGGCAGTGTAGTCTTATTGCCGGATACAAACACCATTGTCTTCAGCATGTTAGCTGTATTTCCTATTCATTTAAGCTCTCTGTGTTTTTAGGGCTCCAAAAAAGAGGATCCTCATAAGAAGAAATTAGAATTTAACTCATTTTTTGGGAGCATTTATGTGGCTTTGGAAATGATTTGGAACTTTCTCTCAAGTGTTTAATATCTATCTTGATGGCAGAATAATAGTACCAGAAAAAATAATATCAAATAAAATTTTATTTTGCTTTTTGCTGCACACATTGTTTGATTGACAATGTGTATTTTGAATAAATGCTTTAAAGTTACTTCTCTTACCATAAGGTATCAGTGAATTATCCTTAATACAGTAGTTTTCCTATAACAGTCTGGAAGTGATGTTTCACATGGCTCATTATATGACATACTGTATATCCTTTTAGCTCATTGTTTGAGAGTTATATTTAAGGAGACCCTTTTGGCCCAAGACTAATACAGGAGACAGGAAGGTCTTTGATCAGGGGAACATGTTCGGGATGTTACACCAAAGTCAGGGAAGTCTCAATGTACAGAAAGGCTGTATAACCAGGAGGCAAGCTTTACAAATGCTGACTTGGGTAAAGATTACAGAAGTGAAAGTGCTGAGCTTGTTTTTTCAAATTGGAGTTACAACATTCAACAGCTGGTCTGTGCAGAATTTCTACAAGCTTATACTGAAATTTGAAAAGCACCCTCAGCATTGCATATGTAATGATATGTATGTTTGCAGCCAACTCCTGTGAAACCCCGCTTTCATGTTTGGTAACTATAAGCAAGATAAACAAGACTACAGGATTTTTTTTCTGTATTTGTTCTTCAGCTATAGTCTCAAGAAAGACATGTATGATGTATGATGTGAGGAAAGAGTACATCATGTGGTAATCACTCTATTCTAATCGTGTTATAAAAGAATGCAGAATGTAGGTATTTGCACAGAATTGAACATAGTATAGTTGAACAAATCACTGGAAGTTTTATCTCATTTGCCTCTCACTTGTAGGGGAATTTGTAAGTATTTCATCAAAGATAAAGTGTTCAGACCATAGGGGTAATTGGTATAAATGCATCCTCTCCTATTCAAGAAGAGATTGGGTTTATTTATCCTGTAAACAACACTAATTAATGTCCTTTGTGGGGCCCAAGTACAATACTGCTTGTATATTGTTACACTAGTGCTGTTGATCTGTTACATGGAATGTAATCAAGTTGCAGCCTAAAAGCATTTGTCACAGTTGATATATACTGCTGACTTATAGCCAACAGAATGCTCATCTACATAGAGTACTGAGTACGTTCAAGTCGCCCTTTCATGCCCTTTATGTTTGTGTTTAAACTCCATCATCATCTGTATGATTTGGGCTGCAGCAAACATTTAATTAGAAACATGACGTTAAATGTGACCAGGAATTGTGCTGCATTCCAGGAAACTTTTCAACACAAAAGGAGATATTATGGATTAGAAGTTAAATGTATTGATCAACATGATAACCTCCTCATATAAATGTTTAATTTTAAGTTTTGAAAAAAAAACTTTCAGAACTTATTTTTCAGTTACTCCTTTTTACTTCATCTGCAGGATAAGACGTTTAAAGAAGCTTCTGAGATGTACCCTACATAAGGTTTCAATGATAATTGTTGTACATATGCACATGGACACGTATATATGAAGTTCTTGTTACAATTTTTATGACCTTTGCATACAAAAGCGGGTGTGTGGACGTGTGGTAATTGGTTGTGCTTCGTACAATGGCTGTTCTTTTGCCTGAGCATGGGGTAAATATTGGCTTCATCTGAGGAAGCTCAGCAGGCAACAAAACATAAAGGCATGATTTTTTCTCTCAAAAGAACATTACCTAGACAACCAGTTTGTCATTTCATGTTAGGGTCATTGCATGCGGCTGCCATAAAATGAATTGACTGCTACCTGACCCTCGATGTAAACGCAGCCTTAACCGTTGTCACGGTGATTCCTCTGTGGATGCCATGTTTTTTCTGGAGGATTATTGATTGAGTGCCCTCTCTGAAGGCCTCTGTATTTTTCATTTTCACTATCTTGTGGGACGCAATTACAGCCTTTGTTGGATTTTGAAGATAAAGAGATATTTTAAGAAAAAAAAACGGAACTCTCATTGACCCAACTGTTGCTTAAAGCCTTTTCCGTTTATAGACAAAATGTGGACCTTCTGCAACTAATTGCACAGTAGACTCAAATTCATGCTTATCTAAGAAAATATTTTTTCTAGTTTTCTACATGGGTATTTGAATTTTATAAAACAAACAGTTTATGGATTATTTTGTCTCAGTTTTTACAAGATATTTAATGTGAGGCTACACAAAAGCAACAACATTTTAAAAAAGCAAGTTTATTAGCATTATTTCAAACCTAGCATGGTCCATAGGTCTGTAAGTTTACTTTAAAAAAATTAACAAGGACTAGTAAACAAAATGGAGGCTGATATCACACGGTCTATTTCTCAGTTTCATTTCAGTTTTTAAATCTGGTTCATGAAACAATCAATGATGGGCTCTATTTCATTTTTTTTTATTTAGGGTCTGTCGTGATTTCTAAGGTTTCATATTATTTTTTGACAGCTGTGGGCTCCTCTTTGTCCAGGTGTGTAATGAGTTTATAAATGTAATGTTATGTAATAATTATTAGTAGGCATGCCTGGATTATTTCATTTCATTGGTCATTCTTCTCAAAAGGGACAGAAGTCATTAACATAGGAGCTCCTTTGTTTTCTGTAGATAGGAAGCACACTTTTTCAAAACTTCATCTACAGAGCAGTCTGTCTGCTCTCTACAGATCATTGCCTTCCAAGACAAAAAAAGGTTATTCACTTTTGTTTTTTCTTCCTGCAGATGTCTTTGGAAGGATATCATTCACTGACAACACATCTTGTCTGTGCTTTTGTGTTTTCATTCATTTTTGATGTCCTGAGTCATCATGCAAGGAAGGGAGACGTTTATACTGTGTGATTACACTTTTCCTGAAAGTTATACAGTATCTGTGATATCACCATCTTGTTTTATTTAACTGAAGTTGTATCCTTTTAATGTTAAAGTTTTATTTTTTTCTTTCAACAAAAAAAAACACAACAATTGAAACTATTTTAAACATTGCTGTTCAGAATACCATTGTGTGCTTAGTAAAATCTTAGGTTAGCAAGGAAAGTCTTTTCAAATCTGGGTATTATGTTTGTAGACAAAACCAAAAAAAGATACATTTAGCAGTCAAAATAGTAAGAATCACTGCAAATTCTCAGTGGATCAGAAGGTTAACTTTGCACATTTTTTTCCTATGGAAAACAGTTTCCTTGGGATTGTTTGTGTGATTAGATTCTGACAGATGGATTGGATTAGAAAATATTGTTGAGTATCACATCTATAGCTCCACAGCAGATGGCTTAACAATCTTCTGGCTGGAGTGAAAAGACTCCAGAATGTGAGATAGGAAGTGTTTTTTGGCATTAGATGCAAGCTGTGGGGTGACACCCAGTTGTACAGTACATGTTTGTGAGAAAATACCTAGAGCTCTAATTGCAACTCTTTTAGTGTCTGATTTCAGTGAGCGTATTCTTCTTTTTTGGCAAATTACCAATCAAACATACAGTATAAGTTATAAATGATATACAAGGAAGGATTGAGGGTAGTAAGTTTTCATTTTGTATAGCCCTAACATTCAATAGCAATAACATTCAATAGTAGATTTTTCTTTTTTCAAAAAGTTGTGTTTCAAAGCTTTCAAATAATAGAGACCTGGATCCTAATAAATCTGCTTGATCTATGTTTACACGGTCTGCTTTTCCCTTAATCCTGGCACATTATAAGCACATATTGAAAATGGAAATATCGGTTTCTTGCCAAATCCCATAAACCACAACCTGTCCTTCAACAAACACCCTTAAGAAAAAGTCACATCTTTCTTATTGAGTTAACTTTCTATTCTGAATAGAATTCATAGATGTGATCTGCTAGGACATAGAGGAGAAGAGCTGTTTGTCTCACCCATTTAGTTTCATACTGGATATGCAACTGTGTATTTGGATATTGTTAAATCTCCTGACATCTGAAAGGGTATTTTAGTAATGCACAGAAAAATAGCAAAATCACTTAAAATCATCTTAAAATTTAATTGTATTTCACATTTAGTGCGATAGTTAACATTATATTGCTAAAATACACGCTAATAGGTTGACAGTATTTGTGTGAAACCTTTGAGGGTGCACCTGAACATCTTAAATGCTGAAAGCTAAATGTGTTTAATAAGCCGTTTTAGGTTGTTGGCAGTGGACTTACCATTTTTATTATGGTAGCTGTAGACATAGTGAATCATCCAGGCTTTGCCTGAATTTAGCTTGAAAATTGCTGCCCTGACACTTCTAGTGGGAATAGGTGTAAAGTGATCCAATGCCTGGCTGTTGATTGGCTGAAAAGCTTTAGGTATAAAAGCATCTTGGTAACCTGCTGTGTTAGGAGCTGCTGGTTGTGGAGTTAAATACATCCAAGACTCTGAGAACATAATCACGTTCCAGTGTGACCTGGACAGCACAGCAGTCAGTGAGGTTGGTGAGTATGCGCCTGGACGACAGCCATAGTTTCAGTGGGATATGGTGCAATAGTTAGATGTCAGGAAGAGCGAGTCACACAGTGGAAGAGAGTTGTGTTGATAAGATTTAGCCAGGAAAGCATAAATCAGAGGCAGCAGCTGGCAAGGCACTGTAGGCATGCGTTACCATATAGAGTACATTTAGTTAACCACTGTAGGCATGTATTTTCTTACATTTAGGTAATTTCAAGAATACCTGAATTGTGCAATAGGGTACTTCTTGTCTAGAATGAGTTTGTTGATCTAGTTAAAAAACCTAGAAAAAGTAGGAAAGTATTTAACAGCGTACCTTTGATCTCGGGAAGGGATTATTTAACTATTTCTGTATCACCATGACATGACATCATAAAGTTTCATTATCCTTTCTAAGATATTGATGTTCACTTTTCATTCTTAACAGTACAGTAAATCATTGTTCGATCTCTGCACTCTTCTCTCACGTTTGATTCTTTGAGAACCCACAGTGCAATGTGTAATTATTCTCTACCTTTAAAATCGGAGCAGCTACTGTAGATGTTCTATGCTGCTGAATTATCTAAAAGCACTATAGTAGTCCAAATAGCTATACATTACACCCCTCCTTGCATTTAGTTATGGATTGTTGAAGTAGATTTTACATAAGTAGTGCATAAATCAGTGCATAATAGTACATAAATCATGGTGGGTGATTGACTGTAAAATTAATAATGAAATGTACACATTCAGCAAAGCAGAATAAAATGCAAGCTTTCTTTGCATGTACCCTGTGCATAACATAAAGTTTTGCTTTACCTTTGCTTCTGAAAGGTAACTCTAGAAGCCTCTTTGCCAAAAAATGGTGAATGTTTATTGCAAAACCAGAGTGGATTAATCAAGAAAATAAAGTGGTGTATCTACTGTACAGTACAATAGCTCGGTAATGAAATTAACCATGCATAGTGGGCGAAATATGTGCATATTGATTGCTTTAAATCTTCTGTACTTATGGCAGAAAATGTTATCACAATTTAGATGTCTGATTGCTACATAATTAAAACTAATTAAATTGTATTTGGTGGGGGGGAGGGGGATAAAGTCGTAGAAAGCCAGGTGTCTTTTGTGTTTTCTGTTTTTGGGATAGTTATCATAAAATAATCATAAAATAGTTATACGATAGAATTTTGCATTGTAATGTTTTGTGTTTTAATTACAGACATCTCACTGAGCAGTAAATTAATGCCTATGTAATAAAGGAATGAATGTGACCCTCAAACGTCAGTTTTGTTTAGCAGTAGGAGAACCCTGGTGTTCAGGGAACTTTGTGCCGCTGTGTGTAACAGTGATAAGGACTGTGGCAGAAAAGCTGTTAATTACCTGTTTTATTTGATATGCAAAGTAATGGTGCTGCACTAGTCCTCTCACCAGTGAAAGTACTCCATTAAAACCAATACAAAATAGTGATAATGCTTCTCATTTATCGGATAAACTGGAAAGAAGTGATCTGAAGAAAATATAACAGGATATTTCCGAAGACTGAGCCAATTAAAATTTGTTTCCTTTTAAAATTTGTTTCCAGCCATGAGGCTGTTAGTACACGGATCAGTGCAGGGTGCGCCTACTAACTCATCTGTGTATCACTCCCAACCTTTGTAAAAGGATAAACATTGGTATCAAAAAGGGCATTCGGTTCCTGACTGTCAATTCTCAGAAAGTCATTCATGGGTGTTCAGATTTTAAAAAAAAGTTGCTCCATACCAGCGAATGCTGTTACAGGATTTGTCTTCACTTCAGAAACCTACTGATCTGTTTCAAAGGAACAGCTCTCTTGTAATATTCCAGTCGAGTGACTGTGTTGTGAATTACGTGTCATTTTGTCATCTTCCACTGAACCTAGCACCTTTTAACCCCTCTTAGTGACAATTTCCTTTTAATCTTTCAACTTCACAAAATTTTGTCTGAAAATGAAATAAATATGTACTGTAAACTTTGCATGGATTTGAAGTGTTAGTCTGGAGAAAGATGTCCATGCAGCTAAAAAAAACATTAGGAAGTGCTCTTAGTGCTGAGTTCCTTAAAGATGAAAAAAACTTCTCAAAGTAATGGTTGTTAAAAATATATAAAATAGTTCAAAGCTCTTCACCTTATAAATGGCTTTAAACGCAAGCATTTCTATTCACCTTCTCTAGGTGAATCTTTGCTTCTTCTGGTAGGACAGGGTCTTTTAAAAATATGTAAAGGGAAAATGTGTGCATGCCAGTCACTTCTTAAAAAACAAACTGTCTAAAGAGTCTAAATTCAGACTCTGTATATTACCATTTAGCTTAGATGCAATTCCCTCTGATTGGTTTTTCTAGATGTTTGAAAGTAACAATGCATGCACCTTCATGTGCGAGTTAGAAGATCTTTGGAGTTGACAGCACATATAAGATAATATGAATATGATTCTACAGTATATTAATATGAAGCTAGGCTGTTAATCTTCCCCAAGTTGTTAAAGGTGGCAGCAATATTTTTTATCTGATAGTTTGATTATGCTTTTTAAACACGTCCTGGAAGTTTTATTCATAATTTGTAAGGTAAATATACGTTTTTGGTATGACAGCCACTTGAAATTTCCCAATAACGTTTACCAGTGTAGGAGCAGGATGATGATGTCATCATATTCCAGCAATCCATGGAAACAAATATTGTATTAGATTAAATACACTATAAACATAAGGTGCAGACTGATACAAAGATATTTAATTATTTAGTAAGGTTGAGATTATGGATAATGAATGGTGGCTGGAAAAACACTGAGACAAGCACTGTCTGTGAGTTATCCGCGCAATGCTGTTCATCCCTGCTTGCAACCAGTACACGCAGCATATATTCTCTCGAACAGTCCTCCACGCTGTCTGTCGCAACAAACTCAAAACAAGCAAATTAAGGGAGTGCAAATACAAAACTACCTCTACAATATATCAAAATGCCATATTAGTTCTACAATCTGTTATCTGTTTCTTTTCAGCAAGCATCACAAATGACTAGAAGAAAATGTCCATGAGCATTTTTACATTAAATGATGCGTGTAAAATGTTCTGATTTTTTTTTCCATTTTGGAATCATTTGAAGAGAATTGAGAAAAAATGTGACAGATTCTGCAACTGGAAACACTTCAATCATTGTAGACTTCAGCAAATAGTTGTGTATACCTACTGTATGATTATTATAACTTTTATATAATTTGTATTGTATATTATTTGTATTGAACATTGCTGGGCTACTTGCATTTGATGCAGCCAGTAGTCTACAGTAGGTACTTTTCAACATTTTAATACATGTTGTACTTTCAGTAGCCAACTGAGTTGCTGCTTAGATGAATGTGTAAGAGTGGGGATCTGATTCAGCGTGAGGGCTACACTCCCATCTCTCAGCCAGAATGGGACTGTTTTTCTTTGAGTGCTAATATGATGAAGAAGCACACTCTCTTGGTGTTATCTTATATCATAGTCAGTCAGCGGTAGAGCAGCATAGTGCTGTGTTTTTTCTTTGCAGTGTTTCATAACTTGGCTTCATTACAGTTTTTAGCCTCAATGGACAGCAAAAGCTTTTTAACCATTTGTAAAATGTAAACTTGTACCAGGTGTTCTTATTCAGATGACATCTGATACAATGACTAGTGCTGGATGCATGCATATGGGGTCATAGTGTTAGCTTATGCTTTTGGTAATTGCATGCCTGAAGAAAGTTCCGTGGCAGAAAGTTATTTTTTCTTTTTACCTTTCAGCACAGAATTAACCTCTGCTTGTTCTTCTGTAGCTTCCCACTCTTGACCTCTAATGATTATCTCTTCCTCTTATTCCGCATAGGAATTTGGGGGTTAAATAGTTGTATCAGTTCAGAATTATTTTCATCAAGCCGAAAGATATGATTATAATAAAATGCTATATTATCTATGCCTCTGTTTCCCTAGAAGCCAGTTTCGTCATTCATGTAGTCCTAGTTTTAGTACAAGTGCTAGTATCCTCCAGATAAACATCAGGCCCCATGCTTTTATTTATACTGAATAAATATAACAAGAAATAAACAAGCAATCACAGGGAAGAAGAAAAATGTTAATGTATGAAATGATAAGCAAGAGCAAATTATTCTAATGACTCCCTGGTGCAGTGTGTGTGACTGACAGTGATCCTGGCAGGAGAGCAGTGGAGTCTTGCCCTGGTCTGAGGTCAAGAGCCAGGGACAGTCGGTGTCAGGGAGTTTTCAATAGCTCCTCAACGCAAGAGCTGCTTTGTACACATTTAGTAATTAAACCACTCCCACAGAACTGCACAAATACCTTTTTAGTATTTTAGTATGCAAAGAAGCAATTTTGACCACACATCAGCTTTTAAGTACATACAGTATGTAGTTTTGCATGGCTATTTATTAACCCACTTGGGTGATTACCGCAACCTTCGTATTAGGACAGGAGAATGAGTGTGATACAAAGTGCTTTCCTCTGGAACCTCCCCAACAGATCCACTTGCCATTTGATATGCTGCAGGTCAGAACGTGGCTTAGAAAAGAATTGGTATTGATTGGAGCACAGGTCTGCAAGCCCCCAGGAGCCTGGCAAATCCCAGGGGACTTGCTTGGGAATCTGAGGATAACCTGACTGAATCAAACCCAAGTAGCCAGAGTGCTGCTTGACCGGTTGCACATGTCTGTTTGGGCAATACTGATTCAGATGGTATAATTCAGATTCAGACCCGTGATGTCTGAACTACACTGGCTGTCTTTATTGGTTGGCCTACAGAGCCCCTTGCATATCTATTTTGTTACAGTCGATCATTTAAATTCACAGAGAGTTGAATCTGGTGCCAAATCTCATTCACAAGCAGTTTTGAGAAAAGTTTCTTTCCTTTCCGGCAGTGTACTTGAATGCAATTCAAGTTCAGTAAAAATATGTAATGTAATGATAAATGGCAAATAGCTTTGACAGCATTTCTTCCCAGTTTCTTTAATGTCAAGTCATTTTGAAAATAATCAAAGAGTAAAGAAGTACTGTATGCAGAACATTACTGTGTGTGTTATGCCCCATTGGGCTAATTCATTATTTCCTTAAGCTTTTATTCCTTTTCTAACTGAGTGTGAATCTTTGGAGCCGTCAATCTCATTCTCAAGACAAAAAGTAAGTAGCATTGCTGAGGAAGTACATGGGGAATACAGCCATCACAACTCAAATGTGTTTGTGGTGCTGGTTTATGTATCAGAAGCAGGTACTGTACATCTAGGTTTTACAGTAGGTCTACTTCTCAGTGACTGGCCGGCTTAGTAATGTGAATTTACCCAAATGGTTTAAGAGGACCTTCTTAATTTCCTCTTTGTTAAATCTCATTGATGAGCAGGGAGGTTAAGTTCCTGCTGAGTAAGAGAACAGCTTTTCTAATTATTGCCTAAAAGGAAATGGTTAAAGCAGCTGTATCCCCTCTCTGGTCTTAAAGAAGTCTGCCCCTGTAAGAGAGGCAGTGGGTGGTGGTCAGGCCTGTGAACATCCCAGAGCTGTTTGTAAGTAGTGGGGGAAAAGGTTAATAGTCATAGGCCTACCATAGAGGCCAGCTCCTTCTCTACATATGAACTCTGACCACAACACTTAACTGTCCCGGCCATGAGTGTTTCACTGGGAGCTGCTTTCAGCTGGTCTAGTAACGGGTTTGCTGTAGCTTCTCTATGAAAGCCTTGAAATATCTATGGCTAGGAAATAAAAAAATGAATCTCCATTACCAAGATGTGATTGTGGGTTTTTTATGATGTGGTCCAGCAGCAGCCTGGAAAAAACATTGTTTGCACATGTCATTATGGTCTGAGTGTTTAAGTTTGGCAGTAGACATATCTGACCGTTGCAAAAAAAAACAGATATATTATTCTACTTCTTCCAGTATTGTTACTGTTCAAATGCTTTATTTGGACACTTTAGGATAACTTAGCAGTGTGTCTTCTGGAATCAGGGATCTGTTAGTTTCCAGAGGTCTCATCACTAAAAGTAATTTCAGGATTCTCTCATCAGATCAGTGAAACACCCTTGATCCTGGATTCCCACAGAATTTCTTACCTGTGTTGTTATTGGCACCTGACCTGTTACAGTGACAGCACATATTAGAACTATTGATTGAAAAGATGTTGTGCTGAAATAACATTTTAAGTACTTGAAAACATCCATGGAACCTTCTTAATTTGCATGCAGAGACCTTCAAATCTTTTACAAATCTTTTCTCATTTAGGAAAAATTGTTGATGGTAAGTGTTGCAAAAATGCAGAGAATAGAAGTTTTAATAATGTTTCTGTTTTTATGTAACCATCTGGGCTATGTGACATGTGTGCATATATTTGCTTCTCGAGAGATTTTTGCTGACAAATTCCTTTCAGGAACTGGCTTGTCATATTTTGAGCAGTGTAGTTCCCAGAGCTAAATGGTACTGGGGATTAACAGCTTTCAGTACTGGGGTATTAATGATTTTTTTTCTTAACAGTCCATATGGTTTGTGGGAATGAGAAATCAAACATGCCTTCCTGTTTCTTCTTATAGTAACAGCCTAGTACTAAGTTTTTTTAGGCAGTGGGTTTTTGCTTCAAGCTTGATTATGTATTAATAAAACTGATGTGATAAAGGCTTCTTAAATACTGAGTAAAAATAATGTTTTTGATGGTTAAAGTATTATATTCTTGTTTTTGCTTTGTAGCAACCCACACGTAGGGATTGAATAGATCAAAGACTTCACTGTTTCTAATAGGAGGGGGTGGTTTCAGATATATTACATTTCTCCAGAGGTGCCATCAGTCAAAAGAAAGCAAATGAGAAGTGGAAGATCATAAATTCTCTGTTTCATTTAAATGTTTTTTATCCAGTTATCAAAATGTATAATCGTATGTCACGGTTTTGTAATGAAGAAAAAAACAAGTGATGTGTTTAATAACAAGTAGTTTTTTTTATTATAGTTATGCTTTGCAGTGCTATTATTTAAATATGTTAGATATTTAAGTAATATGCACTGTTATCTCTTAAGGGGATGGGATAAGGAATCTAGCAGATAAAGAGTTTCAGAAAATATTTTGTTTTTGTTCAGAAAAGTTTTTTTTGTACTGTATGTCCACGTCAACACCTTCCTAAAGAACAAACGCATCACTAGTACCTGCCAGTGTTATCTGTTCCCATCAGGACAGATAGACTTCTGGAAATAACAGATGTTGCTGATTCTCAGGTCCCAGGACTACATTCTAAAATTGTAAAATACAATTGAAAACGTATACGTATACAGCAAGCATTAATCTCAGTCTCTACCATGATGCATGGTTTACAGTAAAAGCTAACAAGGTGTGTCATGGATAGCATTTATTCTTGGAACACATACTTTTTTGGTATCAACAATTATTGGTATCCATCATTGGATTTATTGGCAATAATAAGTACAGTATTACAATTAGCTTGATTGCAAATAACAGTTTTAAGACTCCTTAAAATTAAAAAACAAACTTGGTATTACTGTACTCTTGAAAAAGGTTTGATAAGCTTTTAAAATGTCCTATCTTTAAAATAATTAGGTTTGATGGTTTTAATGAGCAAAGCAGCATGAACAAAGTCTTTGTTTTATGTAGAATAGTTTTTCTTTCTTATAAATGCAAATCTCTTAAGTGTTTCCTGTTATCTGCTATAATAGCTCTAAATTATTCTTGGGTTTTTATGACAAATTCAATTAAGATGTCTTAAGGGCAATTTTGTTGTACACAAGTATGAAAATTACAGAATGGGTTTTTTTTTACATGATTTTGAGTAAGAAAAACAAGGAAGTTGCTTTTTCAATCTAACTTTCAGTTTCTTGTTTTGCATCTGGTACAAGTATTAAAACCCTGTGCTGTTTATACAGGCTCATATTTTCATTTAAAGGTATTTAGTAGATTTATATACTGTATACGGTATATATTATTATGAAGGTCGGAATTTTGTTCTGATTAACATTCCCTGATAATCTCAACCTCATCAGATACAGTATCTATAGTATTAGACTGACAGCCTTTGTTCTTGACTGAGACAGAGCAAATAATTCCATCTGAAGCAGATACAGTATGTAGCAGGTACTGTAGTACATTCTACTTGTAGAAAGATAACATCTTAAAGCCTACCTGCTGCTTATTCAGAAGTATTCTGAAGTACACTTTTCACTGCTAGAGAAGCTTGTTAAATTTAACACATTGCTAATTTCACTCTAACTTCTTGATTTATTCTTATTATTTCCTTCCGTTCTGATAACACAGGGATCTCCTGCATTCATGAAGCACAGAGCTGTTTGTGGAACAAAACCAGTGAAACTGGTACAAAGGAGATGTGGCATAGAAAAAAGATACTTGTCACATTCCCCTTTTTTCAAATAAAAATCCCAGGTGGAAATTAGGCATTTTTAAAGAAACAAGATAGATTCCCTTTGTTGTACCTCTGTCCTTTTATAGTATGTAGGAAATTATTATGATAAAATGGAAAATTAATGTTATTTGTAATAAAAAAATTCCCTTGGCTTTAAAATACTTGTGTGTAAAAGAGAGAGTAAGAAATGTATGAGTTTTATGGTAATTTTTTATTTTTCCGAGTTTGTCGCAATGTTCAGTTGAGCCTGGCTGGTCCTTACTGTATTTACAAAGGCAAAAATGTCCTTGACCCATTGAAGGGAAATTTTTATCTTGGGTAGTAAGTGTGATTGAAATCAAAGATACTGTTAATCGTATCCAAATGTATTTTTAGTAGTGTATTGATGTCACAGCTGAAATCCTTTAAAATGTTGTCTTGTGTGCAGAGTGATTTATTCCTGGCTGCTTTAAGATGACATTTTGCGTTTCAACTGCTCAGAGTGGAAGTGGCCAACAGGCATTAGTTTTTGTCAATTTTCCTAATGGTATTGATTGATTATAATAGTGTAGGAAAATTACCTTAGTATTGATCAGCAGAATGCATTATTAACTCTATTTGAGTAAAGGGTTTGCATATGACAAGATGCAAAAGATTAACAAGATCTGTTTGTGTTTGCATTTTTAAATGAAAATTTCCAGCCTAGACTCTAAATTATTTTTTTCTTCTATGAGTCGTTGTAAAGATAGTTTATTTGAAGTGACCAACCCACTGTTAAGGATTGGTCAACTTGTTCTGCATCACTATTCACTTTTTTATAGTTAATTAGTGGTTCGTTGCTTTATTAGTTTAATTACCTAACCAAGACGAATTTAATATGTGCCACAAATTATTTAAACAATACACAAAGACAACCTGTTTGTCTGAATCCTAAAACTCTGTCTCTTAACATTAAGGCATATTTAAAAGTTATAATGAAATGGAAGTCCGAAGAATATACTAATGCACTGCTTTAAACGTCATGATTTGCTCTTAAAGTGTTTCAGTCCTTTAGGAAATACAGTAGTTTGACGATATGAGCAGGAGATATCAGACATTTTACATGGGATACTGTAATAACATTTCTGCAAATTATAGGCATTTCTTGCATATTAATTAACAAATATACAATATGTTTATTATGGAGCTTTGCAGACAAAGACTTTTGTGAAAGACCATGTTCACTTAAAATGAGAGGTAAATTTAGAATGCATAATGCATAATATGGAGAAGCCAAATGGCATTTATGACTAACTTTGTGGCTGCTGTTAAAAATGTTACTAATAAATAGAAGTGCAATGTGATTCTTTAGTAAACACTTAGAATATGAACTCTATTCAAAGGTGACTTAAGTGCTTTCGGTTTTGCCTGCATGCTGGGTTTATTCATGTATTATTTCCCACAGTTCTCTGCCTGGGTAGTCACCATCAGGTGCACAGTGGGAGAAGAACTTGCAGATAATGTGCTCTATGAGAGATGCAGTTATAGCAGTTCATCAGCGGGGGTTAGGATAATCAGTGTGTCATGATGCTTCAAGTTACAGCTCTCCTTGTGTTGTTCAAACAAATAATTAGTGCTTTATTGTAAATCTTTCTTAGCAAGGCAGTAGCTCATGTTCCATTTTATGTCTAATTATAAAAAAATCTCATTCTTTGTTTCATTAACTGTTGGAGTTGCATTTTGTGATGATCATTACTATAATTACAGCTATTTTATATGTCACCTAGACTGTGATGGATATGATGGTTTATATAATGCACAGCTCTTCCACCACTAGAATGTGTTCTTTGCAGCTTCAACCAACAATTTAAGTAGTAGAAAAACATTGCCAGCATTTCAGTTGGATTGAATCACTTCATTTAGTTTATCAATACCAGTATTGTCATTATGACCATTTTTACAGTATTTTTGAACTAATATCCTAATATGTTTAGGTAAAACATTGATGTAGTACACAATTAATCAAACATTCACAATGAACATGACAATTAACAAAACTTGAAAACAAACTGAACATTAATTATTTTTAAGGTATTGCTTTGAAAATATTCAAGTACATAGGAGTCCATTTACATAATCATTACAGTTTTTTAAAAAGAGTAAAGTTCAAACCGCTAGAAAAGCATTAAATGATTTTAAAGTTGAAATTTCCAAATCTGTGGGCAAACAGTTTTTGTACTCTACCTATAGGAAAGTGGAGCCTAGTAATGAACAGGGTTTTCTGCAGGTAGAACAGTTTCTTAGGTGCAGAAGTAACTGCTAGAGGTGTTATTGGAGAGGTCAGTGTGTTGACCTGAGCAAAGGTCTTCCGTGAGGAGATGAGGATTTAATAGGAGAAAAAGCTAAAGCAAATACCAAAAAATGTAAGTGAAAAGAAGATGATGGGAGGATCCCTAGAGGGAACTTTGCTTCAGTTTTGAACTTTGCCTATTAAATCTTACATATAGTTTTTCCAGTTGAATAGGTTTGGACCAGTGCCCAGCATATAAATGTGGGGCCTTTTAAATACAGCCCCCTTTCTTTCCATTGAAATTTGTTTAGTGCTTTTCAGGCATCTTTCTTAAAAGCATTTTTTTCTCCATTTTTATTTTGTATTTATTCAATTTTACTTTTAGATGTGTGCATTCTCTAAAAGTGCTGCCATTTGATGTTTTAAGATCACAGAGAAAAGAGTTCGGTTTGAGGAAATGAAACTCGGCACAGCTCTGCATAGAGACAGAAGAAAAGGTTTTTATGCCTGTCGGTCCAGCACAGCTGTAAAACCTAGAAACGGTGTGGGAAAGAGTGAGAAGACATTGTTCAGAGTTGGACACATTAGAGTACAAAGAAGAGATGCAGAGTTTGTCTTGTGTTTGCAGTCCTATTCAGCCATATCAGTCTTTGTCATGTCTCTCTGCAACCTGTTGTTTCACTTGAATCTCTGCTACTCCCAAGTGTGGGCTGCTGTATTATCTTTCTGCACAACAGTCTGGATTTGAAACTCTACTCTTGAAAATTGAAAATGCAGCTTGTGTTCATTGCCTGTTAACTACATTTCTCCACAGTATATTCTGAATGCTGCATCTCACAAAATTAAGCTTATTTTTAATTTATGACAACAGTTTCTTTCCCCACACCCCACAACGTTTTTGAAGGCAAAAGTCGCTGGAGATACTGAAATTCTTTGGCCTGCACTAATATGTACAAGGAGTGTCTGGATACATAACTGTGAGGCTAGGTTGATCATTTTAGGACCTTCCTTTGAGAACTCGACTATAGGAAAAGAGCAGCATTACATCACAGCACTAGTGTTGACTTGCAGACTCCACAGGCGGTCTATAGAATGAAAAAGCAACGCAGCACTCTTGACACCCAGAAGCACAGCCCATTACTTTTCCCCAAGAATCCTGGGTAGCAATTGTTCAAAAATGATAATTAGTGTGTGTGGGTGTGATGGAAGCACAAATGAAGAAGCTTTCACACTGACAAGCTGAGTGAACCAAAAATCACTGAAAACATCTTTTGGCAGATACTTTTGTCCTAGATTAAATGGTAGCATAGTGCACACTTGCAGTTCCTGTTAGAATGTGGCGGAAAGAGTAACTGCTATTTGAAACATCATTTTAAAAATAACTTTGATGAAATAGTGACTTCTTTTAGACTTTTAAACATGAAGCAATGGACTGTTTTTGGTTTGAAGTTTTGTCATAGGAGGTTATTGAGCTCAAAACCAACAGTATTGCGAGTTGGTGTTCAGTAATAATGATCTGAGATTTTGCCTGTAACAAAGAAGTCAGCCTCAGATGTTCAAAAAAGAACTTTGAGCAACACCTTTGCCCTCAAGAAGATGATGAGGATGTGTTCCAGCTCATTCAGATCTCGACTTCACGTGGAGTCTCTTGTTTTCAATGGTTTATCAGGAGAGTCTGTCTATCATCCACTGTCTTGAGACCAAGCACTTTGCGCATCTCCTTTGTGATTTATTTTTTAGCCTCCACAGATGACACACTGAACCTTTACAACAATCAATCAGTTTTCTTTTATGGGAGGCTTTTTGCTTGGTGAGCACCACTTCAAATGGGCTTCACAATGAGTCATATTACAGTATACCAGAGTAAAAGAAATGAAAATGATAGAATGTATCGGAAAGTAAACAGCCTTTAAAAATGTACACGAGGACAAAGTAGTTTAATGTCCTGCATAACTGGTTAGATACTTCTTAATCTATTTTAGCCTAATTTATATTTGTCTTTTTCTTGACCATTTAAGGAAGAACAAAACCGAGGGAAGCCGAACTGGGAGCACCTAAACGAAGATCTACATGTATTAATCACTGTGGAAGATGCCCAGAACAGAGCTGAAATCAAACTGAAAAGGGCTGTAGAGGAAGTCAAAAAGCTGCTGGTGCCAGCCGTAAGTATTTTGGTTGTTTTACCCATTGACCCTGGAGCGGTTTTCATCTAGAACATGTGATGCAAAATGACTTTTTTTTTTTCTCAGTCATATTCGTATGTGGAAATTTGTTTTTAAAGTCTCCAAATTTCAGGAGACTGATTATCACATACAGTAGGTTCCCGGAGATAGTTTTGACCGTTATCTTGCAGCTGTTGTTTTTTCTAAGGTGCTGAACAATTTAATGGGAGTTCATAATGTTCAGGAGAAGGACAAGCTTATTGCTGTCTAGATGGGGAAACATTTTGGTCTTTAGACCATTATTTCCAAGGGTTTACCATGCTCACAGCCCTCCACCACCATCACTTTCACAGGCCTTTGGTTTATTATAGGGGTGTTCTGAATTCCTCATCAGTATGTCCAGGCAGTCGTCCATCAAATCAAGCAAGTTAAGGCAACTTTCAGTTTTACAGTCTTGCTTTATCTGAATCATTATTGGGGTTTGTCTGTATCTGCTGTACATGCTGTTAACTCATTCTTGGCAGTAGTGCTTTTGCCCCTTGGGATAAACAATTGATTGTTACAATATAAAGACCTTGAATAATTCTGGTACAGTATGTTATAAGTTTGAGAAATCTGGAATGATATACCATTAGACCACCATTAAGGGGCTGCACTCAATCACTTCTGTCATAAAGCATATGTAGGTCAACACTAAAAATAAGAATTATACTGTATGTGCTTGACAGTGTTAATAAAATATGCTTATAATTGTCTCTTGCAATCATGTGGTTTTATTTCTTTAAGAAATTATAAAGCCTGAATTCAAAATATAATTTTAAAATATAATGCAAAATCCTTTTAAACCTTAAGCAATGTTTACTTTTTACACTATCCTGAATTTCATGGAAGTCTTATTGAAATCTCTAAAGACAAATCTTTAAGAAAATGGATTCCTTACAGTCTCATTCCTGTTTCAGTCTCATGATTAATGGTAGGATTAGTTCAGTTAGTACAATGAAGAAATGTAATTCAATCTTATCGTATACAATAGTAAGGTACTTGACCACAGTATTGGTTGTTGTTTTATACATGCCCTGAATGCTGTGAATTGACACAGATTAAACTCCTTGAGCTTGTCCTGTCATACAAACCTGGTTGATTTGAAAGTCCATCTATTTAGGAGGAAAGAATGTTGGTCATTATTAAGTTTGCCTAATGCCTTGATCTGGTGTTTTAGCCATCAACATCAGTTTGTGACTTTGCTACAGTTTTTCCTATTTTTAAAATCAGGAATCGGTATGATGATGAAAGAATCAGGTGTCCCCCTTACTGTTCTCTTTGGAATAGGTCTGGACTCGATGAGATACAATCAGAATACCATAAATGATAGTATAAGCTTTTTTCTGTAATATTGCGGTAACTTGTTTATTGTTCTTTTCTTTGCAATTAAAGCAATTCAGTCAGTTTCTTAGTGGAAAAACAACAGAAAGACTACTGACATTGTTCCTGGTTCTCATTATATATTTCACAGCCGAAAATCATGTTGTTGGAAAGACAAAGCAGTATTAGCCAGTTTCTTGCTAGCTCACAGCGTATGAAATATGGTCCCTGTCACAAGTTACCGACTGAGTAGTGTGTCACCAACCTGGTAAATGACAGTGTTTAATCTTTCCTTGAGATGGAGTTTGGGATCATTTTCCCTGTATATAGCATACTGTACTCTAAGGGTGTGTGTACAAATGAAAGTCAATTTCTTCTGTCCAGCCAGCACTGCAATTTCTCTTCTGGTCGTGTTTAATTCATGTTAGCAACACTAAATTCAACATAACTCCAATTAAGATCGGCCAACACATGGCAGACTTAAAAGCAAGATGAAAATGTTTTCAAATTGTTATTGTTTACCTTAAGGGCAGATGTGTTACATAGATCAATAACAAAAGATGTGTCGCTCACTTAGTTTCTTTTCTGTTGGAAAGAAACGTTTTTGAGTATTCCCATGTGTCTTCAAAGTATAATATACAATGTAGTGCCTAAAAATAAAAAGCCTTGCTTTGCTTTGAATATGCATCTTGATAAAACTCGCTGTATCTGTAATTCATATTTCGCTCTGCATGTAGCCACAATTTCCTTTAAACATGTGAAACCGTAATTGGGATAGATCATTTTGAAAATAACCTATAATTAAGTCTAATTGACTGCTCAAACTTACTGTTTTGAGTGCAGGAATACTGTGTTAGTCTTGGTGTACAGGGAATTCTGCATTTGCACTACTGTACTGCATGTTAGGCGGGGAACAAAGTGCAGTTCATGTGTATCAGTGGTTCGACATCAGTGCTTCTTTACCAGGAACCGAGCAAGCTCAGGTGGAAGAACAGAACAGAAGGGTCATTCAGGGAACTGGACAGTTGGGAAATGCAGTTAAATGACACAATACAGAACAATTAAGGTTAGGAACAGAGTTTTATCACTGCTAGAGAAATTAGTTAAAAAGTAAAGAAACTCATTTACCTCTGTAAGGGTAGAGGGCAACTCTTATAGAGGTAAACTAGTAGTATCTACCTTACATGCGTGGTATTTTCAGGGCAAATAAATGTTAAAAAGATAATGTATCTATAAAGCCAACATGTTAAAGGTGAATATGTTTGACTATAGATTGAATAAGGCTTCTAATCAGTTAACCAAGGCATTTGTGCTATATGTACTGCACTTTAGTGGTGGATGAAATGAGTCTCCCTCTATGTATAAAGCACTTCGAGATCCTTTGGGATGAAAAACAGTATATTAATGTAAGGAATTACCATTCTCATTATTTATATCTTCCTGATTAAAAGTCCCACGTAAAGATTTTAAGAATTCTTGATTCTCTCGTTTTCTGAATTATAACCAAAGACAGCATCTTTCTCTTTATTAGAGTCCGGTTTTTAAAAATGAATACAACAGAGCAGCATTCTAAACCTTTTGCCCTTTAAAGCCAATTATCACTAATTGCAGTGTCCAGTGATCTTGTACGTTGCAACAGAATGTCAGCAGTTATTCCTTCAGGAGACAGAAGATCTGACACATTTAATTTAAAGCAGTCAATAACAAAGGCTTTATGAGATTATTGTATTTAGTACAATGACTAGTGAGATCTCTGATATTTCAGTATTTTGTTTGTATGGGGGCTTTTTAGAGGGAATAGTATTTAAAATTTGTATGTCATCCTGTGAGTTCAGAACATCGTCTGTTGAAAGTTGAAAATGGTTGATCCGTATAATAATCAGAAAAAGGCTGTGCAAGTACAGTCAGTTAATTTCATGTAATTCAGTAAATGTTTAGCAGTGCTTGCTGACCTGTCTTTTCCAAGAACTTTTATAATGGCACAGACTGAATTTGTTTTTCACCATTCCACTATTGAGTTTGGACTTTAAGAACCTGTTTTTTCTTGCCGTGACTTGGGAAGTGAAAATGCAAAGGTTGATAAGTTGGAAAGAGGAATTTACATAGCAACATATGACAATCTCTGAGAACCTTTAAGAATTATCTTGCAACTACAGAAGTGGCGGATGGTCATTTGGTGAAAGATGAATCCACTTTAAAATCAGACTTTCTAACACCCTGTCCTTTTTGTGTGTCAGAGAAATCACTGTAACTTTCCATTACAAACTGTGTTTGCATGCGTTAGTGTAACCTGTCCTATTGTTAAAAATTTGAAATGTGTTCAGTCTAAAAATAACTTTAACAGTGTATTTGACCTTTATGTGAAGTAAATTGTGAATTGTGAGTTAAATCCTAACCAATAAGTAATTTACACCTTCAGCAGCAGATGGTTTACTTACTAAAACCATTAATTCTCTTCATTAATTGCTTATATTTGAGGGTGTAATGTTGTTTGCTGAGGGAATTCACAGAAGATAATTCTGCTTTTAAAAGTGCTTACACTTTAACACTTTCTTACAGTGAAGTGTACTGACAGTCTGCTCTAATTAGGGTGTCTGGTATAAAAGCATCTATTGAAACATTTAACATCTAACCTGATCACGCTCAAACTGTAGATGTCATTATAGTTTTCCACTTGTTTTGAAAATAACAGCATTTAAAACCTGTTTAAGCACCAACATTTTAATATAATTAACTTATGAGTTAATTTAAAGGAAACTGAACAAAAATCATACCTAAACATCATGTCCTAAACTTTGCATTGTCAGTAAAACTGTACATTATTCCTGAATGGGCTGTCCTGTTAAATTGTACATAGCTATTTCTTTTGACTTCAAACTCAGTGAATGGTTGCCAGTTGTGAAAACTGGTTCACAAACGCAGGCTATGACGGGAGCATTGTGACATCAACTGAAGTAACTCTCTTACCTGACTAGTGGAAAGCAGCACTGAAGCAAGGTTATCATTTTTTTTGCTGACCTCTGGTGTTAAACGGTTATCTTAACAGGTGAATGTTGCACGTGCAAGGAGTGAATGAACTTGTAGCTTGTTTTGTTTCTCTCTTTTTCATTCAGTATTATTACGGGGACATGGTGGGTATTTCCTATGAGGTAAGGAGTGCAAATAAATAAAATAAATTGTGGGAACAAATTGTGGGAGAGGGCAACAGCAGTTGGACACTATCATCCATCATTTTTCTCATGTTTCCAGGACGTCTTACTCATCTTGCTAAGCTCAAGTGTCAGTGCTCCCTTCCAAGGAAACCTGGAGTGGAAGCTACTAGGTATCTGTGAACTCGACTCCTGGTCAATGTAATGATTGCTGTTCGGTCTCCACTGTTCTGATTTCCTCTTCAGTTAAAACTTAACATAACCTGACGTTTTGCTTAACAACGCTGTGACGGGCATTTTTGCGTTTGTACTTTTCTGGCTTTTCTTAGTAGTCAGTATTTTTGAGTGGTTCAGTATGGTCACTTAGTGCTAAGTCCAACAGACGTCTAACATTCATCTGAAAATTGATTGATTAAAATTCAGCTCCCCCTCCCGCACAAATACGCAGTCATACATCACATGACATTTTTCTCTAAAATGAATCTTTTTAGGGGAAGCTCTATCTATAAAATGTGAGGAGCTGAAATTAAAAGAGAAAAGCTGACATGCATAGATACAGGCTAATACAGAATGCGTGACCTGCATTGCTGTCTTAATTGATTTAATTACTGGTTATAAATTAATGTAGAGCTCAAGACAGTAAGGTCAGGCCACAGGAACCTGACTGAATTCTTAAGTCTTGATGCCAACATTAAGCAAGTCATGAATGGTAATTAAATGTTAGCAGATAATTATGTGACAGTGGGTGATTAAAATATATAAAAGCTTTGAAAAGTTAAAGAACAGAAAATTATGGTGAATGTTTAATCGCTAAGATAAATGTGCCACCTCTGTATTCTTTGGCACAGAAATGAAAATTAGCCTCACTTCAGGAGACTGGTAACCCCAAAATATCTATTGGTAATATTAGGGATTAAAACACTTTGGTTAATATGACTTGCCATAGGCAGGCATTTGTTAAAGTCTGTATTGTTCTTAAAAGTGCTTCCTGTTTTATATAAAGTAATGTTAATACATTGTACATTTTCTAAAGTATTTTTAAATTTGGATATATTGTTCGTAATGTATTTGGCATGTTGACAGTACAAATCTTACATATTGCAGTATTTTTACTATGAATATCATTGTGCTGCTTTTATTCTGAGAAGATAAACATGGCGCTGATCTTTCAGCTACGTGAGCATGCCACTTTAAAAATAATGAACATATGAAAACTATTGAAAAAATTGTGACAGAATGAATTAAAAAAATAAAACGCAGTTGTTCATATTGCACTCACATGGCACTACCCTATGTAAAAGCAATTTTTAAAGCTCCCTGATCTGGAAAGGTTGTGCCACCAATGGACTGAGGTCTGGGCCTCCTACAGTAGTTCAATCCGTGAGAGGTGGAATCCAATAGGTTCCCTGGGTGTTTCTAAGATGTCATCACCTGGAGACCTGATTTAAAAGGCTTAACTGGCAAACGTAAGCCTCAACTGACCATCCTCTACAGGCCTGAGGCTGTTGTTGATTTAAACCTCAAAGAAAGCTTGTGTAAATGTCCTTCAGGACCTTCACCCAAGGCCATGGGTAGGCAAGTAATAAAAAGAATCCGTGCTTATATTGTAATATTGTGAAGTCTTTTTCAGGTAAATGTAAAATGTACCACTTAACTACTGATTGTTGCCTTTCTCCATACTGTATTCTGATGTGGTTTTGTGGAGATTCCATTTTCTCTAAAGTATATTAATAATTAAAAGCGAACTGCCTGAATGTAAGCATCCTTTCTTGGGTATCAGAGGAAGCATAGTAACATCCCATGGGGATACCACGGTAACAGCACCCCAGGGCTTTTCCTTCTAGCTTGGCAGTGGCTGAGTGACAGCCCTGCCCTTTCCTAATGATGGAAACCAGAGATGTGGGTGAATGTTTAATCTACTTTAATGCAATGTGTACTTTGTGAGTTTACAGTTTTCTTTCCCGGAGAAAAATTCATTACCATTGTCATGTTTGCCTCCAAGGCCTGTAACAGGTGAAGAAATGAGGATTTTTTTTTCTATTTGTGCAAAGATAACAGTCACTGCACTGCCATTTTTAACTTCCCTAAGGTGCTTAATAATCCTCAGTGAAATTTACATACAGATTGAACGCATGAAGTGACTTTTGAATTGCCTATATATACCTCCACGTTATGCAGTGGGATAGGTGCATGTTAATGTCATTTTTACTTCTATGTGACATACTTTCTTTGGGAATGATGTCTGTTTTGTGTACTGAAAAAAATTGTGCCAAAGTTTGAAACCAGTATATCATGTAGATTGCAACAAGTGAAATAAAAGACCAACACATTCAAGGAAAAGGATACAATAATCCTATAAAAAGATCCATTAGGAGTCATTTGTTCACTATGATATATTTGTTTGCTCCTAGAATGATGAATGTGTTGCAAAAAAGCAGAACATGTTTGTTTTCCTCACTAGTTTCAATAGTCTTTTGTTGTCTTTTTACAAACTACTTTCATATCACAAAATGCAATGCTTTTTGTTTTCATTGTTCTAATAATAAAAATGGATGCACCCTTCCATTTGTTGAAAGTTTGTAAGCGGAATAAT
The DNA here is from genome assembly GCF_055471065.1 of Atractosteus spatula. Taxonomy (NCBI): domain Eukaryota; kingdom Metazoa; phylum Chordata; class Actinopteri; order Semionotiformes; family Lepisosteidae; genus Atractosteus; species Atractosteus spatula. The sequence continues at coordinate 18,854,440 of NC_142720.1, forward strand.
ATTTTTACAATGTTCCCATGAGGAAGATGAAACCATTAATTTCAAAATGTCTTCTGGCTTCATAGCCTCTTGACACATCTGTGTAAGTCTAAAGTCGAAAGCTATAGTATCCATGTGGAAAAATTGTCTCTGCAAAGCCCACTGTCAGTTATTCAAGCATTTCTATACTGTATTTTAGAACTGAAAGTCTAAGTTGCTTCAAAAGAAAATAGATCACTATGCTCAATGGAGTTAAGCTTTTTCACAGTACTCTTTTTCTGTGCCTGTTCTTAACCATAGATTTGTTAGAATCCACTATGGAATAAGTCATTATACTGTATGTTTGCTTTATCATACACTGTTTTAAACTGAGCTGCCATTAGCAGTGTTCTTGCGTTCGAAAAGTATTAACTTTGCTGATAGCTGTGTACCTTGTAAAAAGAGTGTTTCTGCTCTTACTTGACTACTGATCCGCAGATACAGCCTATACTGTATATATTTTTTTTCTGACTAAGCAACATGCACATGCTTAATTGTTATAGTGATGTGCAGGTACAGTATCATCTTTCAGCTGTCTTGTCTGTGTGCACCATGACTGCTGACAGAGAGAATCTGTCTCCTTGGTCAATGTGTGGCAGCCAAGCTTGTCTATCACCACAGCTCGCACTAGTCTCCCCAGGAGCAAGGCACGGCTAACCACTGAAATGAGCTTTATTGACAGAATTGATTTTTGACACCGTATTTATTGCAAGCAATCTGGATTATTTATGACCAAATTCAATTAAACCTTTAATTCTGTGAAGACTTCCTCTGCTCCCCCCACATGTCCTGGACTAAAACAATTGTATCACCCTGTGTTCAGTTACAGGATGTCCTCCCAGTACAACAGTACAACCCCTGCACACTTTACTGATGCATATTTGCTTTATTAACCGCTAAACCACATTATAATGGTTTCTGTTACTCTGATGAAAAATAAACTAGAATAGAAGAAATACCTTTATTACAAATTATTACAAGCTAAATATTAAAGTGCAAATTAAAAATGACACATTATTGCAGTTAACATAACTGGGAGCTAAGGACCAGGAGAAGACTGTTAGTGTATTTTCTGGTGCCTGTGGACACAGTGCAAGGTGTGCATTGATAGAAACCAGTGAATTTAAATAAAGGTGCAGTTGAGCTGGTGATAGTGAAAGAGATCTGTGAATGACTTTCGTCACAAAAAACGGAAAGATTCATAGTAGTCAGTAGGAAAAAGCTGTATGTCTACCAAAGCACACTTTCTGATATTAAATAGTTACGTTTTGGCATGTTGTTCAGGTTTTCAGTCAGTAAATACTTCATTTGCAGTAGTCCATGAGTTAATTCATTTGGCACCTATCTCCCAAGTCAACCATTCAGGTCTCATGAGGCAGTAATAACTCCAGCATGCAGATAGTAAAGCCTCTGACCAGAGTCACGTGCCACCATTTCTAGCACAGCCTCCCTCTGTTGCATTTTTTTTTAATAGGAATTAAATTTTGTATTTTAATTTGTATTAGAAGTACAGGTTTACAACCAAGCTTTAAGAACTATACAGATCATTTTAATTATTTAGTGCTGTTGCTTTAAGTCATTTTCTTTTTTAAGGTGACATTTTGGAAAAATTAGTTAAATAAAGATGGACTGATATATTTATATAGTTATAATGTATATAGTTATAAAAATCCACTGGCAAATCTGTTTTCACCACATTGACTGGTTAAGTATTTTTACTGCTGTTCTATGAACAGGTGGATAGCTCAATATTTACCATTTCCTATTTTTAATAGGATGTCTGGCCATGTATAAACACAGTATTGCTGCTTCTTTCCACTTCTGTCTACCTTACAAGCTAGGCTCATTATTAATATACCTTGTGATACATTATATTTGAGAGTATCAACATCTGAATCGGTTAAAATAAAAAATGGCCAAGCAGTTTATATTAATCATGTCTTATGGTGGCACTGGTCCACTTTTAAGAGGCAGGTTTCCTGTGTGAATCACTGTTCTCTGACTCTACCCACTCTGTTCCTGATCACATGGCTGTCACTGCCTGCCGAGATTCCAACCTGCCCAATTACACAGTAAGAAGATTGTACAATAGTATCATGTGAGGGTAATTTTGGGCAAATTTCATGGCCTTACATAAGCATTTATGCCTTAGGAAAAGGCCACATAGGCACAGTATATCTGCACTTGAAGCCATCTTTGTGGTCTGGGTTTGATGCAGACCCTAAAGAACCCTTCGGATCTCATGGTAGAATGTTATTTATTAGATGTTTTACAGTATGTGTTTTTCTGTTTAGATTGATTAAAATGTTGGGTAAAAAGTTTTGTATGGATGAAATCCAGTAGAATATTGTCATAGCTGAAGAGATCATAAAATGTATAAACAAGTTCCAGTTGTCTCATTTCCAGCACCATCTTTATTTGATTTCATAAGAGTTCATTGTTTTGTTTCACTGCAGGAATACTCCCTTGCCATTAATTGTATACTCAACAGTAATTACAACATTCCTTAAATATTCAAATAGATTTTTTTCTAAACCAGTATATTTTTTTATTTACTTTTGATGAAGTACTGTGCAGTATGTCAGCATTAAAAGTCAAAACCTTATTTTGACATCAATGTAAGACTTACAAAAGTAATGCCAGAAAAAAAATCTGTTTCGTAGGAGAGCGTTCTTCAGACTTTTCTGTTCATGTTTCAATGTAAAGAGAGGTATTGTGAATAAATTAGGTTGGTGATTTGCAAGTTGATATAACACATATTTCGAACATTCTCATACACAATAGAGATATTTTGCAGGAGCGCTGAGGCTTGCTTGCTCCCTCTTCCCCTGAGACAATGACCAGAATTCTATTACACAGATCAGCTGTGATAAATGCAAATGACTGTGATAAATACCAGCACAGCCGCCATTTATCATCAGTGTTTTTTCTACTTTACTGGCCATCATCATTGATAAGTAAATAATAGAATTAAATTAACATCAGCAGTGATGGAAAATCTGTGTATGCAAATTCAACTGATTATATATGATAATGCAGTATATGGTAAATTGTTTTTTAACCTCATTTCATTCCTTTCAAACATCATTGCATTGCAATATCAGATTATAAAGAAAGGATTAAATGAACTGAAAGCGTCAGTGTTTATTTGGTTAATATTTTTTATGTCAAATAAAAAAAAGATGTGAATGGCAATTTGCTTTTTCTTCTGTCTAAATGCTGATGATCACTTGATTAAAGCTCAGTTTTCTATTTTCACAAAATGCATGTTAGCTATAAAACCTTTAATGTTGAAAACAGATTTCCCCATTCAGTGTCTATTTCATTATTAATGCTTTCTGTGGAATATTTAAAAGAAGGTTCTTCATTTAAAAAGGATAAACCAAAGTTGAGTTTAGGTCCCTTGATTGAAGTAAGTCAGTTAATGAGATTTTTTTACTCATGCCTACTGGAGCAAAATTTCATCTCAATACTCATTTTACTCAACAGTAGATATATTGAACCAAGTTGCTATTGTGTATCAGTAACATTTGTTTTAAAGAACCTGTTAAATTGTTGTCCAGCAGTTGTTGCCTTGAATCATGGTCTCTGTTGAATATATATATATTAGCACTTTAACCTACCTTAATCCAATTCACAAATGTTAGACTAACATTTTTCTTTTATATGTTGTATAATTGTAGATTCAGTCAGAAAAGATGTTAATAATATTTGCTAATTAATTTTATATAACAAGCTCATTTTACGACAGAGCAGCATGTGCTATAAATGAATATTTAGAGTCCATTTTCAAATCTTGTCCTTTTCTTTCCAGTAGTTACGACCTTTATCAGTTCATTGCTAGCAGTGATTATTTGGCACCTTTGAGTACAGGTGGCCTTCATTCGCTGTTTCCTTCTGAGCAGGAATTTCCAGATAGGCCTTATGTCCAGGAATAGCCCTGTTGCCTGCCTCATGCAGCACTCTCAGATTTAAATGGAAATGGATTTATTAGGATTCTAGTTAAATGGATGGTTGTTTGTTGTGTGGTGGTACGATATGTCATGTTTGGTTGCATTTGTTTCCATCACATACATCCCAAAAATGAATACTGTAACTTGAATTTTTAGTAGCTTTGCAATTCCGTTTTTTTTTTCTTCTACAGATACTATGTTATGAGTTGGCCTTTGAATGGTTTTGGGATGGAAATTAATGTTTACATATATAACAATGTTGTGACATTATAATCTGCTATGTTGTAGACTTCTCTTCCATACATTTACAATTTAGAACAAGCACTTCTAGAAGATCAACAAAAAGTATACACATTTGTATGTTAAAAGGTGAGAATCATAGGTTAGATATATGATGACTCTCACCCATAACTGCACTCAGTAGCGTTGTAGTTGTTATAAAACGATAAAAATGTCAGTAGCAATAAATGTTTTAACTTCATATTCAGTTTTGTACCATTAGCACAGTAGACAATACAAAACATCTGCATCCCAGATTTATTTATTATACTCATTAGCTGAGAATGTCGGCACAGTCTGCTAAACCTTACCAGACCATCAACAACAACTAAAAACATGAAATAGTAATAAAACAAAAAGAACATTGTTACACATGCATATTTGAAACTGAAAGCAAGCACAATAATCAAGATAAATAAAATTTGATTTTAAGGATTTAAATTTTGAATAAATATTTATTTTGTGCAGAACACCATGAGTGTAGCTTCTGAATTCTATGTGAGGAACCTTTTTGTCAGGCATACCATGCTTATAAACGTTTAGCAAAAGAGCAAACCATGGTGTTTGCAAATGTAGCATGTCATTGGCTTCTGTACAATTACAGTTAAAAACGCTATTTATTAAGATATATTACAATATAGGAACCACTTGGCTGCCTCAATCAACCCCTGTTGTAAATGTGTTGTTGAATGTTATGTGGGTACTTCACTCATTTAAAGTATTGAAGCAAAAGGTCATGGATTTTTAGTTACTGCAACTTTTATTGAGAGATCCAGATAAATTTGTGGCCATTTTTAAAATAGGTGTTGTACAGCACGTCTCTTTTAATCTGCGTTTCAGTTTTGAGGAACTGGAACTATTGAGTGTGCATGTGTGTCCATTACTCATTAAAAAAGGCCAGTGTCAGTAGAAAGTGTTGTCACATGCCAGCAGTGAGTCTCTGTAGTCTTCTGCAATGTTGCTATTGATAGCAATAAATTTTCTTAGACGGACCCCCCATCCACCCCCCAAAACCACCAGCACCAATACCAACCTCCTAAAGATGCTGAAGGGCTTCATTTAATTAAACTTCTGTCTATCAGTACAGCAGGTACTGGCACTTTGCCTAGGGTCTTTGCAAGATAGATGGAGTTTTAATTGTCAGTCCAAAGATAAACTGAAATTTAAATGGAAACATGCTCAAAAGCACGAGAACCAGTGGCTAGTCCACCAGCTTTGTAATGTTTATACTGTATGCAAACCTGTGCAAATAGACAACTAAGGTTTGGAGCTCTTGATAATCGTAATAAGCTCCCTTGTCCTGCCACTCATTGCTCATTGAGGAAATATCTCCCTCAAACATTTTTATTAAATGCTATCTATCTCCAGGGAAGCCGAAGCTGTTTGTTCCAGTTTTGCCCTATCCTCTCGCGTCTCGCCTCCTCTTCGATTTTCCCCTTGTTTTCTTAATTTAACCAATTCTACCAGGAGGATTCCAGCAGTTTTGTAAGAGTATAGAGAAGTAGACTGAGAGAGAAGGAAACAAAGCAGAGGGCAGATGCGTCCTGGTTTCCATGACAACCACCCTGCCAGGGACTGTGAAGGTAATTGTAATGAGGCCTACTGTAGGCAGTCTATAACCAGCTGTTAAGTCATTTTTCTAAGAGTAACTGTTATTCTTAACTAAGCCACAGTATCTTCATATGGCACAGCCTTTCTGACATGCTATTCTTTCTGGACTTCAGAAATATTAAGGAGTGGAAATGAAATTGAATTTTCATCTCTGGATTTATGCATTGTGGCACAAGGAGAAGGAATTTAACCTCCCTTCCTAGCTTAAGGAATTTTTAATAGAAGTTGGTAAACAGATAAGCTGTATTTATTTTTGTTCAAATGTAAAAAAAATTCTTGCTGACTCAGACCTATTTTGTTCTCTGCAGTGAAGTACTGTAAAAATATGTGACTTTTGTGTGGATGTAGTCCCTCTTTCCATTAGCTAAATTTTTAAAACATTTTTGGGAAACGTATTAAGGACTAATATCAAAGCAGGTTTCTGGTAGATCTGTTTTTAATGCTTTGAATGAAGGAAACAAATTCATGGATTCCAAAAACATCTTTTGTGCACCTAGCTGGAGCTTTTGAATTTAGTATAGACAGAAATGCAAAGAGTGATACACACTAATGCGAGCCAAGAAGAACTGGAAGGACCAGTAATGGGTACTTTCTGTCCTAGAGTTGAGGGAATCAAAAAGGTCAGAGGCTGTTCCCCGTCTTAGAGAATAAAACATTGTTCTTTCTTTGGCACAGTTAGGACTACCAGAAGTGATTTAGTCTAAGCATTGCCAGTGTTAATCTACGTGTGTGTTTTTGATAATGATGTCAGATGAGGAGATGAGGTTGTTTGACCATTTAAAAAAAAAAGTTTTATTTGCCTTAAATGGGGAAATCATTTGTGTTCCATCTGCTGTTGACAGCACTGTGGCTCAGCACATGGTAAGGTGCCACATTCAAGGGGCTCATTAGAATGAACCGTAATAACTACACCTCCTTCTGGGGTGACAACCTGCCCTTCAGCGTCCTGCAATGGCAGCCTTTCTGGAGAAGCCTCATAATTGCTATCTGCTGGGAGGAAGCTGCCTGAAGTAATTGCTTCTGTGGAGAAACTAAACATTGTTAAAACAGGAAAAAGTACAGAATGGTGAGAGTCTGAAAATACTGGAAGTCTGACGGAACTGAATTCAGGCTTGACTAGAGGGGGCTAATTGGGAAATGAAAATTTGACAAGTAAAAAAGATAAGTTCATATAAAAAGTGAAGAAAGGCAGTCTGATCCATCTGCAGTGTAACAATTAAACATGACACAGGACGTGGTTTCTAGCAAGAATCAGACTTTCTTTGTCAGTATTTCTGACTGGATGACTTTGCACTGTTAGTCTTTTCCTAGGTGTTGCAGTCTCTGTACTGCTTGGTTTCATTCTCTACAAATAACTACTGTATAGAAAGCATTATTCTAATTTAGCTTTATTTTTTAAAATCAAAATGTAGTGACTCAATCCATTGGTAAACAGTTACGCATTAAGAAGGCTTTTGGGTCCATTTAGGCATGTACAGTAGCATTAAAGAATTCGATCTAAAAATATCCTGCTGTTTGGTTTCTGCAAATATGTACTAGCTACAGTATACAGATTTTTGTATTTGTGAGACCCACCAATAGGGGGAAAGATTAATACAATGATAATTGTTCTTCTTCAGGAGCTGTTTGTGACATGTTACAAACACATAAAGTTGAATAAATTCTTATGGGTAATGGTCTCTATAACAATAAAATAAAAGCTCAGATGTTTTCATTGTTCCAAATTCAGTTTGCTGGAGGTCTTACTGTATTTTTCTGGCTATAAGCTATTTGCAAGACATTGCGACAAGACAACTGTTTTAAATTATTGCAGTTATTATAGATAATAGGTGATCTGGCACAGACAGAGGGAGAATGCGAATCAGAGCCAGCAGTAATGACATCTGAAGTTCCAGCTCCTTTCATAAATCATGACCTTTACCTGAAAACATGATATCTGCACTGGCCTCTCAGAGCTAACAGAAAGGAACTGGTTAGACCAAGCAGATTACAGATCTGGACAAATCCTAATGTAATAACACAGTATTAGTGTCTGCAGCCATGCTTCCTAGTATACTGCTCCTCTGGTCACCCTGTACAGCTGTGATGTGTGGATTGATAAAGATCCTTCCTACTAGTATCATTTCCCTCAAACTTTCTCATTCTCTTGGGTGTTTATTAACTACAGTAGGTTGAATTTCAGTAACTTTGCTAATGAGCAGCCTTGTTTAAAAGTCTTTTTATTGTATGAGAAGATTAAGGTGCATGGTATAAAATATATTGCACATAGGAAACAGCTGATTTTATCTAGCATTTTTATTAACTTTACTAACAGAGAAATTGCATATAAATAGCATAATAGCATTTGTCTAAAGATATATGTAACCAATATACTTTGTACATCTGGTGTATTTAATGTAAAGCTTATTAAGTAGCCATCTTATTTGAGATAGAAATATTGTCCCTACTATTTGATTAATATTTTGATGAGGAGGAGGAAAATGCAAATTCCTTTATAATGAACTGGACAAATAATTTATTATGTACATTTTATTCATTGACCTAAATGGATGTGGTTTCCCATAATAAACATAAGTTTGCAATTGAGAGAAGACCTCAAGATTACGTTCATTTTATCCAGCCACTTCTTGAAAAAGCCCAGTCTGGACCCAAGCACTTTGCTGGGAACACTGTCCCAGACACCTTCAACTCTTTGTGTAAAGAAGTGCTTCCTGTTTTCAGTCAAACATGATTTCTCTTGTAGTTTTGAGTGCTCTAGTTTCACTGCTGTTCTAAAAGCCCCCTTCATTGACCTTATCTGTACCCTTTGGGTTTTTAAATACTTGAATCAAATTTCCTTTAAAAGATTTATTTCTTTTTAAAATGTCAATTGTTCTTGTAGCTCTTCTTTGAATTACTTCTAACTGTATAATATCTTATTTGACCACAGTATTCTAAATGTCTTACTACTGCAATGTAAAGCTGGCACATAACTTCCTTGATATATCCATCATTGTTTGCTTGTTTATGGTGACTCTTATGGTGACTCTTCACAATTATAATTCAATAGCTTAATTAGTATATTATACCATTAATAGAAATGTAAACATTATGAGAGAATGCAATAAGAAGTTGTGAATTGCAAGAATTACAATAATGACACAGAGGTAAAAGTATGGTCTTCATGCAATGTAAAACCCATGTCTTTTTATCTGCTGTTGAAAAACAGGTCTGTCTCGCATCTTATTGAAAAAATAGTGACTATCATAGCAGTTGTCTGCATTAAGAGAAGTGTTATAAGTTATTTTTTATAGAAATAAGAAATCACCTATCAGATCTGTCTTTATGCCTCTTGCACTGCAGAAGTAGGAACTGCTCGCAAATTCACAGATTTCTTTGAGCTGCCCATTACAATTAGGTTATAGCAGTTCATCATATAGTGAAAGTAAAACAGAAATATTATTATTGTCTTGATTGTGTGTCATTCAGTTAAAAGCCAATAAATCCTAACAATTTTCTCTAATTTAAGATTTGTCAAAGTTTCTTATAGCCATGCAGTGCACCAGGAAAGTATGACTAAGTGAAGTTTCAATCTTCAATCAATGTAGTGTTATGAGATTTTTTGCACTAAGGTCCAGTTACACAACTTTGTGGAATGGTCCTTCCTTCCCTTTGATATGTATGGGAAAGAAACAGTTTTTTTCTGTCAGTCATAGAGCATTTTAATCTGAATGGAAATCTGTCTGGGGACTTCAAGTGTAGTAATTAGCAGTTTCTTCAGCATGTCAGAACAGAATTACTGTTGTAATGGTTTTGCTCTAGGATAAAGCGATTAAGTTGGGCTCTGCCTGCCTGCCAAACAAAATGAGTTTCCATGGTTTTTGTTTTTTTTTTCCCAAGTAAGAAAGAAAGTGTGTTTACTTGGTTTTACTGGTTGTTTCACCGTCGGAAATGAATGATGTGCAAAGACGAAAGTTAGAAGGAGCCCTGTGATCTTAATGAGGGCGCAGTGATCTGTGCTTCTGTCTGATGAGGAGCTTATTAAGGCTAAACTGTTTCAGCTGAATGCAGTACAGTAAGCACATTTTCAGCACCGTGAGACAGTTTGTTTCAAATCCCTCGAGCAAACAGTAAAATCTGATTGTTCTAAAAGAAAATTGAATTTCCACTTGCAAAATTGGATCCATTCTTGAAGTAATGCTGTTTAAAAATGGCTCTACCATGTGTTTAGTTTCAACAAACATGAACCCTTTATTGAATTTATTAAACTTTCTCCTCTCATGTAATATTTATTAAAACACTTGTTGAGTATTATGTGAAGTTAGGTGGGGTGAGTGGTAGGGGAGAGGCTTACTGTCCCAGTAAGATTTATTTTGCCGATGTACTGTATATATACATGTGATCTTTGACATCCAAATCCACAGCGTTTTCATTTGCTGAAAACTACTGTCTCTCCATTCTGCTGAGGGACTCTGGCCTGCTGACTTGTTTTGCAGCACGCGTGTCACAGAGAAGTGAGAAGATGTGCTTGATGCTTTCACATGACGCCTGAAGAGATGAGCATCACTTATGCTTGTTTAACCTTCAGTCTTGCACCACAAGCCAGCTGATGCAGTAGGAGCTAGAGTGTAAGCATTTGGTGGTGGCTGTCAGAAGAATACACCTGATAGATCTTGAACTTTCCTGTTAGATTCCTTCATAAGAGGCCTGCAGTGACGTCTCTCAGGATGGCTGTACATCTAAATAAACAGGCTGTGACAGGAAAGACCCTTGTGATTTCACTGCCTTAGGCAACTTCTGCCTGCGATTTCTGCACTGCGCACAATATTTGCTAGTCATATTCAAGTGGATTATCATGCCGCCATGCATTCAATAATCACTCCCTAGTAGTAGTTTGTTCATTCATTCAGGATTTACATTTCTTTGCTTTTGGTGAAAAAGAACTAGTGGAAAATCTAAGTAATTCTTTCTGCCTTTTTATTTTACTTTCCTCACTTCTAAAGTACATGTATTGTGTATATTTTAGTTTTATGGAAATGCTTCCAGTTAATTTATTACGCCTCTAAGCCTGTGCTGGAAATACAGGAAACTGGTCATTGTGTTAAGCTCCTATTAACCTATTAAAAATGAGCTTTATTTCAGCTGCTGCTTTGAGTACAACAGTGTCAGTATTCAGTCTTCTGAGTTTTCATCCCTCCTGTATGTATACCATAAAGGTCAGGGATTGCCTGTAGTGTTTTTTTATGAATCCTTTGTACAACTTAAACAGAGATATGGTACTTAATTATTAACATGATTCCCTTCTTCTGAGATTCAATATAGACATTTCTCAGGCAAGGTTTAACTACTGTCTTTCTTAAAATATTTAAAATAAAATCACACTTTATTAAGTGCATGAAAATATTTTCAATCTCAGATGCTAATGTTCTGTATTTAGCCATTTTGACTACTTTTACCAAGGCTAAAACATTTTACTGCTAGTGAAATAACTGTTTGAACTCATCATAAATTAATCTAACAGCTGTGAGTGTCCCATGTAAATTCCTAATGTCTTTGTAATGATACAGCTGGGAGCCACTGGAATCCTTAAGGATCTTTTTCTGGAACTTGAAGTTACACAGAAAAGGGTAGGCAGGGAAAAAGGTATTAAGTGTTCCTTGCTGACTGTACCATCTAGTCCCGCAAGGATTGATACAATTTTGTGAGATATTCCATATTACAGTAATATTGTTATGGAGTCTATAATTATGTTCTGTGTGAAAGATGACATTGTCCCCAGAAAATTAGTATATACTGTAGCTGTACCGCACCTAACCCTAGTGGCAGAGCAGTTAATCATTGCTTATACTGGCACACCAATGTTACCAGTGTACACTTTAACTTTTGTTTAAATGGAGTAACTCCTAGCGATTGAACAGCACTCTTTAGTTACCACAGGCCAACTTCCCAGCTGAAGAAACGTAATCTGTATGAAACAGATCACCAATCAGCAGCTTCTGTCTAATCATGTGCTGATTGTGACAGATGTGTAGCAACTTAAATTTGGTATGAGAGAGCATTCTCTTTCATCTTCTCATATCTGACTTCTTAAAGTCAGAATAAGGCTTTCTGTGATTGTCCTTTAATAAGTTAAGCACGGTGTCTTTAAAAAAATCTTTATACATTTAATGATTTAAGATCAGACATGACTGCCTTTAATGTTTTCCCTCACATAAGTTAAAGGGGTTTCTCCTTTGGGATTAACCTCCGGTGAGTACACCTCAATAGTTACCAGGCTTTTTATTTTCATCCATATTTCTTGGAGGCATCCTTTCAAAACCATGCATTTGTGTGCTAATTCAAACTACTCACCTCACAGGCTGGCTCATACCAAAAACAGAGCGCTTGACCTTGTGACAGTTTCTCAGATGCACGCAATCCTGACTTAAACATAAAGTGCCTCAAGAAGTCTACCTTTGTGCATCTTTGTCCTTATGCATGGTTGGTAAACATGCTAAATATTTCAGCAGAAACGTGGATTATATTTGTGGCACTCAGGGATCCAGTGACTGTGTAATGACACTGAGTACTTCAGTTTATGGTAGTTGCACAAGCTTAACTTCTTGATTTGCAAGCTAGGGGAAATAAAAGGTGGCTGTGGTTTGAAGCCTGTGGCATTCCACTCCTTAGTGCTGTGTTTTATGTCCACAGGAAAAGATATTTCTGCCCTTTCAGCTGGAAACAGAATTGTTGAGTGCCCAGTGTAAATGTTCATACCATAAAGAGTTTATTTTTAAATGTCTAATATTGAATAAGTAATAAGCATCATGTACAGCAGATGATGGCTAGGATAACATACAGTACTCACTTAAAGCCCCCAAGTTTCATCTTTTGCACTTTGGAAATATCATATGGAACCTCTTAAGCTTGAAAAACAGTTGATCTAATGTTTAGGTTTGTGTAATTATTTCACCATAAATATCCTGGCCCCTAAGTTTATTATTTTGAACTTGAGAGATTGTCACTGCAGGAAGTCAAGAATCTGGGTATTTCCTAAAGAATCTATTCACTGCAAAGAAGAAAAAAAAATATTTGACAGATAGATTGATATTCCAGGTGCTTGTAATGTGGTCTTTTCAAAAGACACCTCTACAGTATGTTGTCTAACAGCACAGTTCAAGTAGAAACAAACTAGCTTAATGATGGAAGAGGAAATCAGTGCCATGCCTGTGATTGTCATCTGAATTCACATTAGGCGTCACCAAAAAATTGAGAGGCAATGCTTTGTTCACGTAAAAATGGTGATTATATATATTGTCTTGTAAATAAAATACATTCTGTATTTTTGAATGTATGTAGAAAACAAATCAATGTAACTAAATCAAAACACCTGTTTATTTTTGAGCCATGCACAGTGCTGTACAAGGCTAATATTGTGTAACACCTTTACGCATCAAACAGTCCTGTTTCGTGAGATTATAGCCCTTTTCTGGCAGAGCATCTCTTCAGGGTTTCTCAGGAAGTTAGTTTTCCGGGACACCTTAGTAGAGATGATCAAAATCAGTGGTAGGAGAGCCATGTTTTAATTTAATTCCTTTTTGTGCTATACAGGAGGGATCAGTTTGTATCTATTTTCTGATTTCTGTTGATGCATCTGTATCATTATATTAACCCTTTCAGAAGAAAGGGTTTAGGAAAGCAGCATGATTTAGATTTCTTGTTAATGGAGTTGAGCATGTTTCAGTTTCAGAGTCTTAGAGCGGGGAGTTGCATTGGAATGTGAGCCGCAAAGGCACAAAAAGACATAGATTCTATTATGAAGAGTAGAAAAAAAAACAACTGTGACACCTGAATGTTGTGCTCTTTCTTCATTGTTAATTTTCTGCAAGGAATTATCCACTGCTTTATTTTTTTTGTTGTACTGTGAATGGTTTTCTCAAAGCAACTGATAAAATTTATCTAACTACTAAAGGTATTTTATTTTAGTGTAGAGCACATCAGGGAAGAATTGCATTGTGATTTTAGCTGACTATCAATCAAAGCAATGTGATGCATTAATGACTAAAATATGATTAAAATCATGATTTGTCTGAGTTTCCATCTGTTCCCTTCTCTGTACAACAACACAGCAGACTATCTCATGCACAGCATGTTTGTCTGTTGTTAGAAATTGCTGGTGAAAAAAGTAAAACCCCGCTATTCTTTCAGTTTTGCCAGAAATCTTTCAGAGTGGGAGAATTTTGCCCCGGGATTATGCCTGAATAAAGAATGTGATGCCTGGTGTTTTTTGCTGTTTTCCTTTTGAGATCTCCCAGTGAGGCACATTTGCTTCCAAGCATATCATTTATGTTTGTCTTGAGATTCTGAAAGCAGTGCCTCGCTCTGACTTTTAATCCTGCTTAAAGCGTGGTGTAGGAAAACAACTGCATTCAAGTTTATGTGTTTATGTTTTTTAGCCACAGAGATTCTCTTTGAAATAATAATGCTTGTAACTGTATCTTTCGTCTCTCTGGTGAAGAAATTCTAATGAAATGAAATGAATTTAAGTTCTCTCAGTCATCTCCCAGAGATGATCAACTTACAAACGTAATGTGAGAAATACTTGTGCGGTCAATGTGCTTCTATTAGTGTCCTGTTTGTAAGGTATTCACCTTTCAGCAGTGTGTTCTTCAGTTTCTACCACATGGAAAAGTATCTGGATTTGTTTGTATCAGGAAATGCTAGTATGTTTATAAGTAAAGTAAATTGATATATTTAAATAATTAAGCCTTAATTTGTAAGTAAAATGAAAAATAAAATAGAATAAACAGAAAAATGCCCAAGCAGTTAAACTTAATTTTGTGTCTGATTAGTCATGATGTTTTTATGTTTCCTCATGATTGATTTTACACATTCAGCATACTGTATGTAAAAAAAAACTGGTACAAATTTTTCACTCCATCACTATGTGAGAGCGGTTCTCTAAGATTAAAGCTTTTTGGGGATTATTTTAGTGTTAAAACAAACACTTATGTTTACTGTGATTTAGTATTGTGCCAAAAGAATTGTCAAATACTAATGTCTTAGCCTTGGTAGCTTGGTAGATTGTGTGCCATTTATTGAGTCTGTTACTGTTCAAGTTAGCAATTTATTGTGGGTTTCTCTGTTAACAGGTGATAGATTTGCTCTTTGTGATTCTTTCCAGGATTAAATGCTAAGGCAGAGTAGCAAGACATAAGTGGTATTTTTGGTGAAGCTTGACTCTAAAGACAAGCAGTTTAATGTTGTCGCTTAAAGAGGTGCCATCCTTCAGACGAGACATTAAGCCAAGGTGCTGACTATTTGGTGCTGTAAATACCCCATGGCACTGTGTGTAAAACAGCAGAGTTCTGAACCCTGATGTCCCAGTCTCTAAGTTCATTATTTTGAAGAGCGTCAAGAATCGAGATGTTTTTTTAAATTCCATTCCAGGATTGCACATTCTGTTCAAAAGTTCCCTCTTAATTCAACTGGTGATGCAATTTCTCATTTGTACTGGTGCATAACCATGGCTGTACTGTACGTCACTCAATCGGTGCTGCTCTTCGGTGGTGCAAGACGTAGGTACACTGCTGTATGTAAGGCTATTGGAATCTTTGGGAGGAAAATGCCCATAAACATTTAATTTGTGTTTATTTTATCGCATTATTAGTAGCAGTAGCAGTGCAAGTATTAAATATTACCCGGATTCTTGGCTGTAATAAGTCACATTGTTAAATATTTCAAAGCAGGTTGATATAAGCCACTTAAACTACAGTGAACCTGTTTTTTATTTATGCTTGGATACCTGCCAAAACCTAAAATATGCCACTGTGATACGAATTTCTCAAACGTTCACTTGTGCAATTACGTTGCGGATATTTTTAGAGTATGTATTGGAGGCCAAAGGAGACCAGAAACTTACTATAATGTTTGTTTATATAATTTCACAGGTATGTAGGAATACATACCTTGTCATTGCATGTATAGCATTGCTGACTTTCGGTTGTGTTGGTGAAGAAAAGGAACAGCTAGATATGGTTAATTAGCTACCAACTACTAAATGGGATAGATGAGCCAAGCAGGCAACCACTGTACTACTAAAGGTATAAGTGAACAATCTGAGTGCTGCCCAATCTTTTTTCTGATGTACTGTATGCAGTGTATCAGGATCAGCAAAGGATCAGCAAAATGTAAAAGCTCAAGGTGTTAATTGGAGTTTGGGTATTAATATTTTTATGATTTTTGTTTTTTACAATTGTTTCAGATCATACTGTATGCATGACATGTTATATATGTCATAAAAACGTTCTTCCAATGGTTAATGAAGCACTGCATTAACAGTAATCGTATGAAGGGAAAGTGGACAGCAATTACTGTTCTCATCGTTTTAATGATTAACGCATACAGTATACAGTATAGTAAATACAAGTCCTGTGATTTAAATCATACACCAAGACTTGAACATGAACAATTAGCAATGTTTTCTACAAAAAAGCACCTAATTATTGTTATGGTAGTTTATACCTTTAAGTATCAAATTAGTTGAAAAAAACACCCATATTTGATTTGCCAGTACTATAGGCATCATGAGATCCTGCTACATTGTACTATATTACACATAAAAAATAAATATAACTTGCATATTTTACATATTACATACAGTGCCATAGAACATCATGGTAATTATTTTCATTTTATTTATTTTCATGTTTTTGTTACAATGCATTTTCTTTACTTTCAACTTTATGAATCTAAACAAAGCTGTGTCATAATGATATAAAAAATTGTGTATATGCAGAAGTAACAGACACTGCCCATCTTAACCAAAAGGATTTGTGTGTGTTCTGGGCTCTTGGCTTTCAATCCTGTGGTTCAGTCAACCTTTTGTGGTATTTTGATGCATTCTAATGCAGCACATTTCGTGTCTGAAAAGCCTATTATAGAAAGTGCTGCTTATGTGATTTTTATGTTTATGAAGAATTACTTTACACAGAGTTATTTTAAGGGACCCCTAAAAAAGTGCTGTGCTTGATTGCTTGTTAATAAGATAGGTAACGGTGCCTCTGTTTCTGTGCCTCAAGTCTCTTATTCCTTGGGTAAGTGTAACACACAGTACAGTGCATTAGTTTCCAGGGCATGGGTGCAGAAAGCATTGAAAATCAACTGTAATTACCAAAGAAATCCCAGGATAGAGAAAGCACATCTGCACTCTGTTGTTATGTAAAGTATGATCTACGGTGTAGCTGGCATTGAAGATTGCATTTCCAGTTAGGTTGGTGTGTTAGGCAGTTTACGTCAGTAGGGGTCACTATGGTACAACAATGCTTATCAGTCCTAATCAGTGTTAACTATGAAACTCATGAGGATCACCAGTCAATATTCCCTGAGTGTCCCGTGTCTTGTACTGAGCCCATGATTTGCCTTTTAGATTGCATTGCTGACTTACTGTACCCAGCCAACAGGACCACTCGTCACTGCATTTCAGTTACTCTCCAGCTCTCTGTTTTCTATTAGTCATTGCTTGATTACCCCCATAACTTAATTTGCATTGTTTCTGAGCTTTTATCAAGACCCAGATGGAGATAATACTGTATACAGTATATAGCTTGTGCTTTTAGTAGTGACAATCTGCAATAAACTGTAACTTCTTATTTTTTCTTCTACTCAAAAGCTCAAAATTCTACCAATACAGTGGTCGAAACGGCATTCATCCTTCATTCTGAGAAACATACAGGACGATGAGGAGTATGTTGGGTTCTCATGACTCTGAGTGCCCAATGACAATGAAAACCAAGTACGTTTTCGGAGCCCTGTTGATGGTATTGGTTAGAGCTGTAGTGTACATGTGAATAACAAAGTAATTTGCTGGTCACATGATTGTGTAGTCATCCAGCACTTTGAGGCCATTCAACCATCAATAGAGCCTTTGTTTACAATCTCGGTCTGGAAATCCTGCGCCTCCGTTTTTATCCCAGGCTCTGTAAAATAATAGGCCACTAGTGTGGTGCAGGCTGAAAAGGAAAGCTCAGTAAATGGGAAAGAAAGCCTGCTCCCTGGCAACATGCTGTCTGGAGCTGCTCAGGCCTTCAAAGAGAAGGTCATATGACTGACATGCTTGTCCCCTGGAAAAAAGGCAGCTATAATTCTTCATCTTAGTTTCCTGTATTTTTTAAATGGCGAGTGAATGCAAATCCCAGACAGCTGTAGGACAAGCTGGGACAAGCCATCCATCTTAATTCACCATTTCTTTCTTTTTCCTTTTTATCAAGGGAGGGGGTTGGGGGGGGGGATGTTAAAAAGCCTTGAAAAGTAGTGATTCAACAACTGTTTTCTCCTTGGAGGTCATAATTCATAGTTCTGAAATACTTTATTTGAATATATATGAATGCATGACCTTTAGGCATTTTTTAGGCAATTTTTTTTACTATTGTAGAATTTACAGATACAAATTCTGCCTTCCCTCAAATGCTGTGTTTTTGTAATACTTGATATTTTATTACTGATAATTTAGTTTGGATGACAACTGTCTTTCCTACCTTTAAAGCTTGAATTCAAGCCATTCTTATTTTGCTTTTTAAAACAGAACCACATTAAGCAGACTAAAATAGACAGTGGAAGATACAGGGTATCTAAACAGTTAAAAAATTACTTATGCTTGAATTTTTTTTATTTTCTGACATTTTTGTTTATGTTATTGTGCATTTTCAAAACATGTCATGAAATGTATACTATTAGTATTATTATATTTAGGAGTTCAGTATTAAGGAGTATTTTATTTTGCTGTTAGGCCAACAGTGAGCCAGCATCTTCTATTTTTTTTTACGTAAGGTAATGCCCAGTACTATTGAGCAAAATCCAACAAAGTAAACTAAAAAAAAATTGGTGAAATTGATTTAAAACAATCACCACTGAGATTTCTTATGTCTGTTTCTATAGTGACAGAGATTTGCCATATTTTCGTTACAGAGTTTGACTTGAAACACATTTTGGCATACAGAAAGTCACCTGCTGAGATTTTGTTTCCCCAGAAAAAGTCAGATCTATCGACTATAATCTGCGAGTTTGCAGGAAGCCCATGACATAAATTGAATAAGTCTCACACAGGGCGAGATACCACAGACCGAGAAACCTGTAAAAGCTGTATAAGGATACATCAATCAGGAATAAAAAAGAGGGACAAGTGTTGTGCAGATATTCTGTAAATATCTAACTTCACTAATGGGTTGTCATTATTCCCTTAACAGTGTTGTCCTCATTGAGTTCAGGTTGTCAACATTGACAAATGGAATAGCCCCCTGACCCAGCTGGACATGTATTACTTAAAGGTTCTGGAACTGTGATACTGCCATGTTAAATGTGAGTGGACTTACAGTACACATGAGCCAAAGGGCCTGTGTTTTTGTTATTGTTCTGCCAGTCTATGTTATATTGTAATAAAAGTGTAGTAGCGATCTGTTAAGTGTTTTAAAGAGCAAATTAATAACTGAAGGTGTTTATTAATGCATATCTGAAAAAAAAAATTACAAACCAGAAGAATTGATTAAAAATGAATGCTACAGTTTCTCAAGCTGGCTAACAATACTAATTCAATAAGACTGAAAGTTGAGTAAGAAAAGATAGGAAGATCAGGAAATGTTGGCAAGATCTTTTCCCTAGTGTATCTTTAACATTGTGACCCACAAATTTGTCAAGCGAAACAGTACAGCCATCTTTGCATATCGTTTGAGCTGAGGGCTTGCTTTCAAGAAGATAAGCAAGCTGTATAGCCCAGAAGAAATAATGATGCTAATTCATCTTGTCTGTCTCACAAGGTGTGCAGAAGTGCCGTGTCTGTAAACAGCTCTCTGCAAAGGCCTGAAAAATAAACCCTTTCAAAAACCAGATGAGTAAATAGATTCATGCTCATCAAGGCAGATCATTGCATTTTTAACTTCTGCAGCCATAAGCTTGCGAGTTCTTTATGGCCCAAAGATAGGCTGTGTCACAGTTCCAGGTGGTCCTCAGCAGCAGTCCATTCTGTACTCTCCAAAACTCCTTTAAAATTTATAAAACCCACAATATTCATATAAAAGTAAATGGTTTGTGTGCAAAACCACTGGCATTTGTATTCCTCTGTGCATAAAAAAGTTTTTATTTTCTTTCATGTCAGTGTGAAGGGGTGCTTCTGTGCAAGTGAGGTAACCTAGCAACAGAAGATGCAACCTGTCTTCACACTCTGAACAACTGTGACAAGCATTTTTGGTTTCATATGGATTGATTTATTTTTAGTAAACAAGAGGGTGCACTGGTGAGTAAGAACTCACGTATGAGTATGAACATACTCAACTTCAACCGACCGGTAAAAAATGTCATGGTAAGGGAGTCAGAAAAAACAGTGAAGCTTATTTAAGTTTAGATTTTTCTGTACTGGATTAAGTGAGTTCTGTGTGCATTACATGCAGTGAAACATTGTCTAAAAATGGTTGTAGAAAGTCTTCCAATTTCACTGGTATCAAAAATTTTATATTGACAAATTAACCTAGTTTCTTTATGTTGAGCTTTCTTTAGGTATGAGGTGTTGAATCCTTCCGTTCTTTTTCTGTTTTCTGCATTTCAATGTATAAAAACCCTCTGCTCAAAACTCATTTTAATGCATTGAGCTGAGTTCAGTACTAGATGAAAGCACAACACAAATTGAAAAGAGTTTAAAAATGTCTATCTTAGATGAACTGAAAATAACAAAACCCTGTCTAAAATCTTGACCTCAAGCTATTTTGCACAGGAGTATTTGAGAAGAGGTTCTTTGTCAAGAAACTACAAAGAAATCAAGAATTATATCACTCAAAACACCGTCGGCCAATGAATCAGTAAAATGAGATTTAATGTGAAACATTAGCTTACTGAGGTGGTGTGTGATTCCGGTTTTTGTATTGCAGCTGAACAAATCTACTATCAAAATAGCACACTTCTGTTTATGTGAGATTTAGCAAAAAAACTCTCAAACTTTCATCCTGGAAAGACTTACCATTGGATCTACTGGTTGATTGTTGAGACCAGTTAGTGAAAGATATTATTACCTCAAATTACCCATGTTAATGAGATACAATTAATTAGTCAAATAGGAATGTTCAGAGGAATGTATGAAAATATATTTCAAATAATTTTCATCACAATGGGTACATTTGAGATTGTATTTTCCAAAAGAACTTTGTTCTTTTATTACCCCATATTGTTTGAAAACAGGTTAGTTTAGGTTGAAATACTAACATGCAAATATAGATGCATATTGTGTTAAAATACGTTTACGTTTGCAAAAAACTTTTAAAAGAATATTTGATGATTTTAAAACAAAATTGTTGTTCCTTCTTGAACACCATTTTCTTTAATCGTAATTAAAACTAGTTTAAATTGTATTTACAACTTAATGTGTTTTTTTCCATTTCAGGCCCTAGGGATTTTTTGCATTGCAAGTACTGGAATTCAAATGAAGAAAGGAATGTAAATAAACTGCAATTGGATTGCTTAAACGCTTGGAATGTTTTTTTCAAAAATAAGTGTTAATATTGGTTCCCAGTGCACAGCTGCAGTACAGCTGGGCCTTAAGGTTGGGAACCCCTGGTTTAACTGACTTGTATTTTCCTTGGCAAAAGCATGGTCTGTAACCCATTGTGTTCATGAACTTTGAGTCACGTGTATCCTTAATACACCTACAGTATAAGCAGCACACAGTGGCTGCAGTACTTCTACTATTGTGGCTCTCTCTCAATAACACAGATGATTGATTTATAAGAAGCCTAGAAAACAAAACACACTTAAAATCTACTGTAAAACCAAAAACTGTTTGATATTGTTCTTTTATAACACCGTAAATTTCATGTGAACTGCAGAGTACAGCTTATCTTCAAAAAATCTATTGCCAACTTTATAATACAGCAAGACTTTGCTTTTATGATTTGTCTTTTCATGACATATAAATAGATGGTGGGAAGTCTTACATATGACCATATGACATGTTGACATTCAGGACACTACTGTTTCTCCAAGAAATTCTGAGACAAAGCTTGCTGTCATTGACTCCTTTAAAGTGTCTTATCTTTAACTCATATTTACATACGAGAATTCTATTACAAAAATGATCTAAAGGATTCTGTAGACATATTTCAAATCTTTATTGAAACAAGGATAAATCTATAGACACCAATAGGTTATTTTCATTAGGGTTTAGGAATCTTCCAAATGAAGAGCATCGAAAATTGGAAACAAAAATATTAAACTGTATATTGACACAGTCATTCTTCAGAGCTTGTTTTAATTTACGTTTTCTGTTTAGTACTACAGTAGTTTGAACTGTGGTTATCTTAATGCAGCAAGATTGATCCTAATTATAATTCTGATTATTTGTACAGTGTTTTATTTTTAATTCCTGTCCCTTTTATTTGTGTGTTTATTAAAATAGGTGAAAACATTTGTAGCCACGCATATGTCAAACTGACATTTGAATCAACTGCAATGAGTTATAAAACACTTTTTTAAAAATATGTTTCAGCTCATAAAAGAACAACAAAATAGACTTTGGGATGTAAAACTGAAACTCTCCTAATAAAAAAGTTTATTGCACACTTATTACTAGGACTTTACAGTTCCATGCATGTACTCTGTTATAAATTTGCTCTTAGGATTTTTCTAGTTAACACTAGTATTTCCAGTAAGAAGTGATCAACACCACAAGCTTTGCATATGTTTGCAAGCATGCCATTGTAAATTCGGCAAAACAAACTATTAGTAATAATATACTGGGAGGTGATGATTTCTCTGCTTCTCTGTCTTTTTTGATCTATGCTTTCAATCCAGTTCAATCCTAATATAATTGAACCTCAAACAAAACAAAGTGTTTATTTTTAAATTACCTCAAGGATGTATTTGCAAAGGTAGATCCCCTGAGAAAACACAGGTTTGTTTGTCCTCTTATAGCATTTCCTTTTGAGTTGTTGTGCACATTAGGTTTATGTTCGATGAAACAGTCTCTTATTGGTATCTGTTGTTAATTCAGTATTTCCCCTGCACTGGGAAAAGCTCAAGCTGTTTTTGGAGGCAATTAAGATGAAAGTTATATGTGCCAGAAAGGAACTAGGAAACTTTCCTAGAAAATCAGTTGAATCATATTGTGCTTCCTACCATTCCTTGACTTTGAATTACATACTGCTCTGTATACTTCCTTTAACTAAAGTCAGCTGCAGGTCAGGCAGGAAAAACAGTCTAACACACACCCAGAAAAGGCTCAAAATAACTAGCAGTCTATTTTTAAAAAGTATTATCTTCTAAATGTTTAGTAAAATGACAATTTGGACAACTATACTGTGCTTTATTTCTGAATCTATTCAGCGGAGTAAGCAAATTGTAAGCATGTTGGGTATTGCAATAATTATTTAGCTGATGTCTGACACAAAAAAGAACTATAAACATTAATAGTACAATGTGATATAAACAGCAAAAATAAGTTAATACAATAATTTAACATAATATTTATAAGATATAGTAAAAACACTGTAACTGAACAGTAACAATGTGCAGCTGCAGTTGGCAACTAAAAAGTCTAGTAAAAAAGACAAGAAGCACTTTCTCCTGTATAATGATGAACGGTCATGTTCACATTAGCTCAAATTGTTTTGGTGACATGTAAAAAGTATATTATCACATTAAACCTACTAATGTCTTTAGCTCAAAGCTACCATAGTGAATACTCCTTCAAACTCACAACCAGATTGTATGCTTTTTGGCTTTTCATATGCACTGAAATCTTGTGTGTTTTCAGCCACTAGAAAATAGTTTCGTGTTGTGAATATAGTGAAGTAAAATATTGGTTATTTTCATATGTTACAAATACTCTTGAGTTATTTCTTAGGTCAGTTCATTATCTGGTACCCAGGGAACCAAGACCTTTGCTGTACAGAAACTTAGTCTACTAAGATTGATTTAAGTTATTGATTTATATTAACTCATTTTACAGAGTAAACTGTATTGTTTCAAAGTAGCACATACTTCTTTTAATCAGACATTTTTGCCAAGTAAATTGATACGCACTCTGAGGGAGATGCAGGTTTCTAGATTGCTTTCCAAGACATGACCGTAATAGGCCACAGAAGAGCATACAGTTGTGCAAGTGATGAAGGAAAGAGGCAGTTGAATGCTTTCTGTCTTAAAGCAATATTTGGTCAAAGCAGGTGTGGAATGTAAGCTGGGCAAGGGTGACTGATATTTAAATCATTACAAGTCAAGTGTGATAAGATGCATGTTTTCTCATGATATTTCAGTCAAGCCACAGTGCACACTGCATTACAGCCTTATCCCTCTTTCACAATGCACCACATGAAGCAGAACTCTTGTGTTTCGAACAGAGGTCTGGACAAACGCTTTACCGTGTTAAATTGTAACGTACTCTATATTGTACAATGTGTGCAATTTGAATATACGAACGTTTCTCTACGGTCAGCTTGCATTGTTTTCAGGTTCACACTGATCTCATATTGAGTAGCTATGGAGTTATGTTTTCTTTATGCAGGCTAAGATAAAAAGCATTCCGTGCAAACCAGTGTGAGTGAGCACTTGAGGGGACCAGCCAATGAGATGGCGGCCGCACACAGGACTGTATAGTGATAAGTGGAGGAGGAGGCCAAGCACAGGAAGGGTGAAGGGAAACACAGAGAAGCTCCCTCTGGCTCAGAGGGGCTGACTGCAACACAGCCCATCTGCAGGAGAGCGTTAAACCAGTGCCGCCTCTGTGTGCTTGTGTGATGTAGCCTTCACTAATCAGTCTGAAGGGACCTTTTTATTTGGTATTTCAGGAACCATGCAGTCTTTTATATATAATACATAATGTCCTATACCGGGGCTTTCAGCATACTGTATAAGGGCACAATTTCTATCTTAGCGGCCAAGTTGCAAGTATAAGCGTTATAATTATTGTTATCCACAATAAGTGAAATCAGGACAAGCATTAAGCCCCAGATTTGCAGGGTTTTAGTTTCTTTCAATGATAATTACATGAAAGAGAGGGCCTTGCCCTCGTTTCAAGGTTAATATTCAAATATAATGGGTATTAAAGGTAAAAAATTAAACTGTTAAAATATTTTAGCCTTTAGTTCCACTGGAGGGAATGGCATACAGAAAAAAAGAAAAAACTATTCAAAATAATGAGATGAAATAGGTTTATCACTTGGGCATTTGCTAGCCAATGTAAATTTCACTTTAATCGACCTTATTGATGTCTGCTTAAAGCGCCTTTCCCTTTGTACAAATGGCCAAGCTTTGCTGTTGATCTTATACAGGTGCTGAGTGCTCCTTTTTGTGTCTCTGGCACAACCTTCCTGTGCCTGAACAGAGACTGCCTGCAGCAGTGCCTGCAGCTAAGATAGAATGCATTGGCATGCTTCACTTGATCAGCTGTCAGCTGTGTTTGCAAGAAAGATGACAGAGGAGAGAGGGAGGCAAGGGATAGCCAGATTGAGGGGACAGGTCACAGGAAGGTATACGATATGTTTCCTTAACCTCCTGCTCTGTGCGGTCTGTAAGCCAAGGCCTGTTTGGAAAGCTTGGGTAAATCATTTGCAACAGTACCAGATAGTTAACACAGGCCCAGCCTACCTCTGTAGTTTAACAGTTGAAAAGGAGAAGGAGGTAGGCAATATTGACAAGTTATTCAGTTAGCTATCAAATGTGTATGTGCTGAGCACTACAGCAGACAGAGCTGAGGTGGTGATGAGAGAACCACCGGTCTGGTGGTGTATTTCAGCCCATTGTGTAACAAACAGCACCACCCACTGGCACAGGACAGGTATTTCAACCTCAATATCAAATCCGAAGACGAAATTGATTTAGTCTAGAGAGGGCCCTTTTGTTGTTAGCTTGTTTCAAAGGGTTACTACTGCTGCATATTTGTACAATCGGAGTAACTTATGTTTGAGTAGGTATCTTTTTTCTTCAAATGATAGCTTATAAAAAATTATTCACTAGCGTGATAATAATGGGTGTTTCTTTGCTGTATTAAACATGAATAAAATAAGAATTTTTGCTACAAAAAACTGAATGCAAATGATTTTGCTTATTTCTTATTTCTTTTGCTTAAGTCAGATTGAAGGAAGGTAATAATAGGGTTATTCAGTCATACAGGTTTATGTACACTGCTCATGGTTAATAGTGAAACTGAGAATAGCTCTAGGTACCTCAACCCAGTTCCTTATTATTCAGCTAATTATTGAATCAAAAGTACTGAAAAACCTTTTTTTAGATGGTTTCTGCAAAATACTTGAAAGAACTTGAAAATTAACAGATTTTATTAAATGCACAAGCTAAAAACAACACAATCCAAATCTATATGATAATTATTAAATGATATTATTGTTCCTACTTCAATAGCAGCGATGTGTGTTTATTAAAAGTTTCATAATCAAGTAATGTGTTAATGAATTTTAATATAGGTAGATTTCATGCAGGTGATTATTTCCAGCTAGTCAAAGTCAAAGCTAGTTGTTTAATAGAGTAAAAGTGCCCTTCAGCAGATCCAAGAGTCTGTAGCTCTGTCTTCCTGTCCATGATTTGGAAGAATAGCTCCACTTTTAGTACATTTTTGTACCATGACACCACTTCTTCCTAGCTGTGGATTGTAGTATACCTCTGCATTACATCTCTTACATTTTATCTGTTCAACTCCTTTCTTTGCAGTGGTATTCATCGGGTTGAGAATTTGAAGACAAACGAATCATATGAAAAGCCTGTGATTGTATTGCTTTTACTGGTTTTGATTATAGCTTTTAGCCTAAAAGTTCTGTGTTTGCTTCATTACTGTAACTACTTATAGATGCTACTTTTCTTTATGCTTAGTTCTACCTGGCCAGCTGTACCCAGTTTTGCCCTTTTCCAATGAAAGGAATACTAGACTGAAAAACAGTTGGGAAAAAAGCAAAATGCTGGAGAATTCTGTCCTCTGAATGGCTGTGGCACTATTCAAAGGTCATTGGCCCTGTCTGTGTTTTTTAAAAGAAACAATAGCCTGCCACCATTTGCCCTTTTATTCAACGTTACTTTTTTTTTCCCTTTCAAAGTAAAACGTTGGTATCTGAACAGATTCTTAAGCCCGTCTGACAGTAAGCTGAAATGGTGTCATGCAGAATGACTAAACAAAACATTTCTCCGACAATGAGCTGTTTATTTGGATGCAGAATTTTCCACGCCACTGGCTGTGTCATTAGGTGAACTCTGAAGATGATACAGTCACTTGTTCTGGCTTACAGAATTATCCTGAGTGCCAGAGGTGTTTGTGAGAAATTGTAACAATGAAATTGTCTCCTCGCCATACACATGCATGTGTAAGTGCAAAGCCTGCTGCTCATGCTTACAAAACATTAGAAAATCTTTCTCTTCAGAAAGCTGTCACACTTGTCAAGCACATGTGCTGGATTGGAATTTGTTTACACTACCAGAGTGCAAGGACAAGTGAATAATGTTTCCTGTTCACAGTACTGCACTTTGTGAGCTGTCTGAACAACATGTTATGGAGCAAATGAAACTTGTAAATTGTTAACCCAAAAATTCTATAATTTGAATAAATCTTTGGATGTGGAGTCTGTGATTCATAGAACACTTACCTGGGGGGATCTGTCAGGAATGAAGGATGGTAAAGAAATCACTAGAAATGGCATGTAGTGGAAGGGTAAACTCCTACTGCAGAAGTAGATGCTAATTAATAGCTGTGAAATATGTCAGAATCTTTTTCTCTTGTGTTGTCACATGTTTGAATGTTTCCTAACAATGTTGTTGAAAAATTCAAGTGCTTTCCAAATATTTATCATCTATCTCACTGTTTCTTGAACACCCAATGTGGAGTGCCTGGATGTGTGTTTTTAATAGGGAAATTCGCAGGATATTTGCTCTTGTGAGTGGGCTTTTTTTCACCCAACAGCTTTGCAGAATTATCCCAGTAGCTGTCAAAATGGAAGGTAAAACATACAATACAGTTTATGCAATCTTTGTGTTTCAGCAGACAAAAAAGGAAAGAAAGTAAAAACAGAAACCATGTACTACATTATAGTAAGAACAGGCTGTGCCCTTGGAATATTTCTGTCTCCAAATCCAGTACAGTATATTGCCTACTTTCTAATCAGTGATAGTGAAGAAAATAATCTGTGCTTTTTACAACATTTTGTACATTTAATTAGAACAGAAATCAAATGCAAAATCATTTTTCTTAATATTAGACTCTAGGCTTGGTCATAATATTAGACTCTAGTCTTGGGGTTTAATACGTTTTTTAACCGGATAAGTATTTTTTATTTCAGTTGTTGTGTTTTGCACATTAGATAGTACAAGCTTAATCGATTTTCCCATTAGGAACAAGGACCCACCACAGTGTAGCAGAACGTTTCTGTGTTTCATTCTGTTCACCCACAGAGCAGCGTGTGTCTTTGGATATCCTTTTTCACAGTACGTAAACAATGCTCTAACTCTTGCTTTCCTGTTCCGCTCCCCCTTGCAGGCAGAGGGTGAAGACAGCCTTAAAAAGATGCAGCTGATGGAACTTGCGATTCTCAATGGCACCTACAGAGACGCCAACATCAAATCACGTAAGGATGCCTAAATTCACCTTTATTACAGGAGTCGAGAGTAAATGCCTATATACCATCTCATTTCTAGTTCATAAGGGAAAGCAGTTTTACCCTAATAGATTTATGTATATCATTTGGTTCCAATTTTGATTTCTCATGGCTGAATATTGAAACTGAACTCCTAAGTGTCTGAAGAAGATTGTATATACAGTATGTATTAAAGTCACTATCGTTTATCTGTAATGAAGCTAATTCTTATCAAACTCAAGGGCACATAGCTCATAATCAGATATTTTGAAAAAATAGGAACTAGCCTCTCTGTTTCATTAAGCAATTCATATTTGTGGTAAGAAATAGCATCATATTCTTGGAAAGGCTAGTACAATGCCCATAACAATTAAAGTAACACTTATAACCTATTAATTTACCTCTGCCTAAATAATGTAGACATACCCAGTGACCCAGATGAATAAAATAATCCCACATATACATTTGATCACTTTTTAATTAGCTACAAAGTAAATAAAATTGCACTAGCCAGTCTAGAACAGATAATGGAGCTCTGTGCACAGCACATCTAGGTAAGACAACGGTGATGACTCACGCTGTATCTTTATTGCTAATGGCACCCAGCATTGTGGGCTGAGTAGATTCTCTGGGTCTTGCCTACTCTGCTTGTTACTCATGATTGCACTAATATGGACATTCGCTGTGTGTGTCACTTAGGGGAGGGAGTAAGTGGCATTGGAAACAATTTTCTCCAAAACCAAGTCTAGGCTTTTAAATTAAGGACCTCTGTTGGGTTGTGTGCATTATCTTTAAATATATTAAATGAAAATTGCATATTCAGAATCAGGAATTATATTTAGTAAATGTAACCTCACTTGAAGGCAGAATGCTTCCTACATAAGTACATGCAGTGATGACTTCCTTTCTGGTCAAAAAGGCTAAAGAGAAATGCGGAAATGTAGATTCATGGGCTAGTCAGTGAAGTAGCATGCCTCTTTTTAAAAAGAAGCATTCCCCTTGTTAAGAGGATTATAGAGACATCTTTCCACTTAAAGTATTTTTACATGGATGAAATGTGAAGTTTATGAAGCCCCCCACAAAAGAGCAAATTTTTCTAAATCAATCTAGTTGACTTGAGTAATGAAAAAAACAATAAATAGTGCATGCATACTGTATATTTTGTATATGTTTATCAAGTTCTGAAAGGAGAATTCTTCTGTTTTGTTCTTTATGAAACCCGATGGGGTAAGGAGCTTGCAGCTTCTTGCGTCTGTATGATTTGCTTTGACGCTCTGTAAAATCAGGGCACGGTACTAATTATTTTTTTTCTCCCCCCCCACCCCTCTCCTCTTGCTTTTCTTTTTCTTCTGCTGCTGCTTCTTCTGTTATTTTTATTTTCTTCCTCCTCCTCCTTCAAACTGCCCCTCCTGCTGCTGCCGCCCCCCCCCCCCCACCACTCCCCTCCGTCCCCTCTCGGTTTCCTTGCTTACTGTAGCTGCCCTTGCCTTTTCTCTTGCAGCAACGGCCCAGGCACCCCGGATCATCACGGGGCCCACGCCAGTCCTCCCTCCCGCCGCCCTGAGAACGCCCACGCCAGCAGGCCCTACCATAATGCCTTTGATCAGACAGATCCAAACAGCCGCTGTCATGCCAAACGGAACCCCTCACCCTACAGCTACCATTGTCCCACCTGGGCCTGAGTCCGGACTCATCTACACACCCTATGAGTATCCTTACACGCTGGCACCCGCGACATCCATCCTGGAGTACCCCATCGAGCCCAGCGGTGTATTAGGTAAGCACCCTTCCCTCTGCCTTAATGCCCCAGATATATTGTGCCCTTTTGCAAAGCATTTCTATCCTGCTAGCCCCCAGCAGTGGGACCTTCCTGAGAAGTGAGATAAGCCTGAAGTATTTCTCGGCTAATTATTTTTACAGTACAGTAATAAAATAAACTGACTTTGACATTGCAGAGGTACAGGTTCTGTCAAAAGCTTTTTAAAAGCTGTGGAGAAGTCCTGTGAAGATAATTGAAAAATATGAATGATTTGTTTTGCACAATACTTGTTAATTTTCCATAGTACGTGTATAAAAAAGCCTGGATGCAACCAGTGTTATTTTTAGATGTTTAAGAAGCTTTTCCAGTCTGTCTAATAGCATCAGCGCTATATGGGTTTCACTCAATTTTAAAACAGTTACAAATTGAAAAAGTAAGAATATATAAAAAACGACTGGTGCAAAATTGCAGATAAGATTTAAAAAGTTTAAAGTTTTGCACCCTTTTTACTTGATGTATGTGGCATTTCCAAACAAATTATTTGTTAAATGTTGAATATTGATCCCTGTCCAAGCTATGGACTCTTCTGAATAACAAAATGTTGGTTGATTAGTAGTGAGCACATGATTGTGCAAGCCTTCAATTATTTGCATAATAAGCATTTGTTCTTTTGTGAAACCTGTCAGCAATTTGGTAGGCATAAATTGCAGTTCTTTTGTGTAATCACAGCTGCATGATAATCAAAACAAAAATCAATTTGGAAGGCCCAGCTTTTATTATTATACAGAGCTTTTAACAGAACCAGTAAATATAATCAGATCAGACTTTAATTCATGAAGAAATTACAGTATTTCAGTCTTTGCAAATGCAGTTTGTTAGGATGTTAACAGATATGTTTGTAAAGATAAAATTCTGATTGATTGATAATTACCACATGAGAATGCTCAAAGTAGGTGAATTTCATATTTTTTGTAAACTATTATCAAGATTGAACTTTAAATATTTTTTTCCTTAGCATTTAGAGATGTATTAAACTGTTCAACCTGATTGATGAATGTGGTTTGTAGCATATACTGTATATTACAGCTGGTTTTAGTGGGAAGGGTGTAATAGGAGTGCTACAGTGTTCAGGAGCCATCTCAATGTTCTCTTAATGCTCTATTCTTTCTTGTGTAACCTATACAGCATCCTCAAAGGCTGAAGAACTGCCACTGTACTTTGGGTTCCATACTTGTCACATTCCAGTCACATTCCATCGAGGAGAACCCTCCTCCAGGGTCCCCTTTTAAAGAGCACAGGCTGCACACACTGTTTAAACTGCCCAGACTCCCCTTGGGGGACTTTTTGAGGAGCTTCCAGCCTCACCCATAGACCATGATGCTCTTGCATCATTTCACTTCGGTGAATGTTTACAAAAAAGAAACTGGCCCTTTTTCCCGTAGTGTCTGCAGCCTGAAGTGATTTTTTTGTTTAATTTGTGTGCATGCCTGGTTAAAAAAAAACAGCACAGAGAACCATTGCTTCAGATACTCGAGGATTCAACTGTGGATGAGGTTAACTTGTGATGGGGATCTTTTTTTGCATTGGGTTAAACATGAAGACAATGCAGTATGTGTATAACTACACAGAGGATGGACTTCTCCAGAGACTAATTCACATTCCCTTCCTTTATTCTTTAGGTATGGCTTTCCCCACGAAAGGCTAAGCATTCAAGAATGGTCTTACCCAACCCTCATCTGATCTGAGTTTTAACAAATGCTTAGTTTCACAGCTGCCTTGAACAATATGAGCTCAGCCTAGCAGTCAGTCAGACACTTGCCTTAGATACCCTGAAGATATTTTTACTACTGAAGTTTACACTGGCAATATATTTTGCAGAAAAAAATAATGATGCAATTTTATCCTATATACCTATGTTAACAGGTGTTTCACTGACTGCTATGTTTTGGTAAAACAATAAACTGTTTTGCTTTACTAATCACCTAATTCACTGCCAACTGTGATTATTGGCTTATAGCCTCAATCTAAAATTTTAAAGAAACTACTGCAAAACGTTCTTACAAAACTGGATTGTGTCTCAGACCATTTCAGAGAATA
This sequence comes from Atractosteus spatula, assembly GCF_055471065.1. Classification (NCBI taxonomy): domain Eukaryota; kingdom Metazoa; phylum Chordata; class Actinopteri; order Semionotiformes; family Lepisosteidae; genus Atractosteus; species Atractosteus spatula. Next base: position 18,886,719 of record NC_142720.1, read on the forward strand.
ATCAGTATTATTATTTAAGAGAAAAACTGGAAACATGGTTCTATTCTTGCTGCACTCCATTGATTATGTGACTAGTAAAGCCCACTTTGTGCTTGTCTGATCAATGTCATTAATACTGTTCTTTGGGATATTATAACTTTGGATCCATCAGGTTAAGGCAACATAATGGAAGTGACTGCTACTATGTTAGAAACAATATAGATATACTTTTAAAAACAAACTATTGTGCCTTAACTTGTATTTTTATTGCGTAACTTGTAGATACCATGAGTCATTTTTGATAAACCTGCTGTTGTTGATAAACTGCTAATGGAATATTTCTAGGCTGAATAATCTAACCTTGTTTTGGTAATGTTGCAATTTAACCAGGTGCGGTGGCTACTAAAGTTCGAAGGCACGATATGCGGGTCCATCCTTACCAAAGGGTTGTGACCGCAGACCGAGGTTAGTTTAGCTCCAGTGTTCGTGTTTATGAGAAATGCTATGGTTGGTTATGATCCACTTTGCAACACATGGACATATTCACAGACTTTTAACTCAAACTATACAGTATACATATTTTTTTTTATTCTATGAAGGGTTATTTTATTATAAAACCAGTATTCCCTCAACAGATTTAGATCTTACCACTCTTTTGGAAAGTGACATGAACATCGATCATGAATTAAACTGTCCACACACACTGAAAAACTGTAATGTGCTGACAATGGGTTAAAGCTGATGGATAGTGTCCACCATGCACTATGTAACAGGTCATTTTTTCTATACAAATGAAAAACTATATATATATTCGATTTTCATCTCTTCTGCATTTACTTCTCCATTATTTTGATGACTATGTGATGCGTGTGCTGTTAATGATAAATAATGGATTCCTCTAACCAACGTTTCAGTTTCCCCACTGCTTAGAAAAGAAAGATACAGAATTATGGTGTATTATGTTATTTTAACAGGTGTTGACTTCCTTTATTTTGAAGCTTTTATATGGGTTAAAGTGTAAGCATTTAAAGTATTTAAAAGAATTTATTCTTATGCTAAACATTTAGGAAAAATCTGACATGTTACAATTAAGTTTTGGCTGTCTTTGTTCTGTGAAAGTCAGTTTCCTTCAGACTTAGAGTTTCAAATGTCACTTCTAAGGTTATGTGAGCAAATCACATAAAAGTTTGTTAGCGTTAAAATACAAAGACACTGAAAAGAGTTTAAAAATCAAGATTGATGTCCTTAATTACACTTCTGCCTTTTCAGCTTGAGACAAAAAACTTTTGAATGCATTCCCTAATAAAAGTCATTCATTATATCTTTCTGAATTTTGGCATTTAACATTAAGAAAGTTATTATATGTAAATTCCTTGAATTATTTTTTGTAAAAAAGTATGGTATTTATAGAGTTGAAAGTTGAATATGGAGCAATAAGAAGCAGTTGGGGTGGTGTTACTGAAATGGAATAAGCTATTTCGAGTGCCTTATTAGTGGATATTAGAGTGGACTCCATCAGCTTGTTTTAGTAGAACACATCATTCACAAAAGAATGAATACAGCAGGACTTTACCAATGCCTTACCCAGCTGGGGAAACTGAAACCAAATGATGATGTATACCAGCACAAATACCACCTAGACCTTTAATTTGGTTGGTTGCTGTTGCAAATGAACGTAAAGTATTTCTTCTTGTGATCTTTTTCAGTGAGAGTTCTTTGTATGAAATACATTATTTTTTAAAATGTGTTCTATGATGAACAGGCAGAAAAAAATGAAGATTTGGTTTTCTGTTCAAATTAAATGAGACTATCAATATTTCATGTATTTCAAGCCTGAAGACTGTCGTTTTGAAGGGTCCAATCTGGTTAATCTAAAGGTGATCAAATTCAGTGTTTGACCACGTGACAAAGCAAATGAATTAATGCATTACCCCATAATTATTGGTCTGCCATCTGTATTCTTAAAATGTGCAGAGGGCAAACATGCTATTATGTCAGCAAATCCTTGCAGTGTCTAAAAAGACAAAAATAAAGTGAAACATAATTATGTCATCAATACTTCATCCCAGTTACTGCAAGAATATATTTTAAAGATGCAAAACAGTATTGTAAATATAATGGACTGTCTGGTTTACATAGAAAACATCAGTTATTTGCCTACAAAGGTAGGTAAAAAAGTTTTTGTTTCTTTTTGTATGTGTGTGGTCTCACATGCATGTAAAGGTATGGTAGGATTAAAATTTATTCCGTTTTTACAGTAAGAAATATTTTGATCTGGCTATATCATTTTGAAGTAAGTTGCAGAGATTAACCAGGTTAGACTGCTGGTTAAAATATGATACTTAAAAAATTTGCATTAAATATAAATTCAAAAGCATTTGTACAAAAGAGGTTTGTGGACCCAGTATCCTCTTTGGTAACAATTCTGATTATTACCTTTTTTATGTGACAAATAGTTGAATCAGGATTTTTTTAGTGTGAACACACAGTGATGGGGAACTAAATCTTCATTTTTTATTCTCCTGCCAAACTAATTTAAGTTGCCACCCACATATGCCCTTAGACCCAGCAGTGAAGTGTTCATAAAAAGAAATGGCTCGGTATTTGGGTTTATTGACAGGTCTTTTATGAATTGGCACTTTTTTTAAAGCTGCACATACAGGAAGTCCTATTAAACAGAGAGCCTGTGATGTGAAGTCATTACACACTTCAAGGTATAACCTCTTCTGTGAAATGCTAATGGTGTTTGTGTTAAGTGTTTTTCATGTTTTCATCAGTGTGCTTTCTGTTTTTGAATTTGTAAATTGCAAAACTTGGACCAATGGATACTCTTTCCTCTTTGAAAGCAATATTACATTTTAACACAGGATTTTAGTGCACTTTACATTTTGATGAATAATCCTTCATAATGTCAGTCTTCCAATTAACATATAAATATGTACCTTTGCTCTGTACATTTGCTATTAGGATGTTGTTTTTTTCAGATCTACAGCAGTAAACCTAAATATACCATTTTGCAAGACATTATTAGGGTATAGATACTTCTATCCTAAATAGCTAGCAAGCATTGCTGGGTCTAAAGGAATTGAAAAACTGGCACTAGAACTTATTTTGAAGTACTACCACAATTAGGCTTAGGGATTGCTCTTGTTTTTTCTGATTCGTGTTGAAGTATCATACATGTGCCAAAACTCAGATAAACATATTCCCATTCAAGAAGGTTTAATTATTGCTAAACGTCTCTGAATGGTGAATTTTTACCAAGTGAATTAGTTTTGCATTACTAAGAAAAAAGACCTTAATAAGTAACGAATGAAAACTAAGTTTGGTACCTGTAACAGGCAGATAAACTGACAAGATTAATTAAAACAAACTACATGAATTTGCACAATTGTCAAACCTGTGTGTTGAAAAATAATAGCCTGTGACTGGCCAGAGGATACAGGTGTTTGAGTTCTGTGGAAGCAGGGAGATGTCTCTTTCTGGTTTCATATTGACTAGGCTGTAAAAATGCCTCTGTGTGCTTCTCAAACAAGAAGATATAGCAAGTATTGTATTATTTTGTAATGGATTAAAAAAATAAGCTACAGTATACAGTAAATGTTACTTAACACTGTAAAGCTACTGAATAAAGCATGCAAAAGCTGCATGAATCTCAGTGCCTAAGTGATACTTTTGCTGTGTGGGCGCCTTATGTTAAATATTATAATATTACTCAGAAAGTTAATAGAAATCTTTATCTTTCAAGCTGTGAAAAATATTCAGCACTTAATAGGTTGCTGATGAGGTCATTCATCATAATCTTTGATATGTTAAATGATTACAGAGGTAAGAGCTTTGAAGCAAGATGATTTTTTCTGCATTTTTACAGGCTATGCAAGCCAGTAAAGATACACTGTCTGTAACCATCTACACCTTGTATGTTTCACTTTATTTAAAAAAAATGGCACAAAACTGATTTTGCACTGAATAAATAGATCCCTTCATCTCCTCTGCCTCAGTCACACAGGCTACATGTTAAAGAAAACTGCAAGAAACCTCAGAAAAAAAGTGAAAATGATTAAGCTGTTGAAATGAGTCTTACAATTACTACTGTTAAGTGGACCAAGTTGATAAAGGGGACAATTTGTGGATAAGATTAGACCAGATCTTGAATGGACTGAAAAAAACAAACCTTTCCACTTGAGAACTTTTATGTTTTACTGTAAGCATCTTTTTTGTTGTTGTTGCAAAGAAAATAGTATTTACAGGGGGCTTCTTAAAAAAGATATAAAAATATAAAGCAAGAATGTATATGAAATGTCAGATTTTATTGTATTTGCAGAGAAATAGCATTGATACTCAAGAGGGCTATTTGTAGGAAAGAAAAAATATGCATCATAGCAACATTTAGAAAATTTCCTATATTTTTGGATGTACTTTAGGGCTTTATAAACGTAGACTATAAAATGGCAGGACTTTACAGTGTTTATAAGCAAATGCATTTTATATAAGAGTGTCCTGTAAATGTATCATAGAGTTTTAAAGCTGGGGGTTTGTCCTAAAGCAGCAGCCTTAGCAATCCCCCAGCTTCCGTATTGATGCCTACACTGCTAGATCTCCAGTTTAGTATTGCTTTGTATTATGAGGCCAAGATTTTCATGTTGTTGTAAATAGAAAAAAATACCTGAAAGGCAATAAAATTTTATTGAGCAAAAAAAAACACTTGTACGCTCCATAAATTATTAAAGTTCAAAATTGTCTTCTTGAAGTTCCTATTTCTTCCAAATTCATTTCTCTTAACAACAAATTATTAATATTCACATTCATCATTAATAGTCGCTTTTATGCTTGCACTTGGAAAGAGTACTAATGCTTAATAGCAGTCAGAACTGATAACTGTACTGACTGTTGTCAAATGATTCTCATTGATTAGAACTTCCTTCTGTCCAGATTTCTTCCATCGACTGCTACTAACCATTAGTCATATTAGTTATTTTATTTCATTGTTTGTTTTTTATTTCCTCCTTTTTTAACATTTTATTTGTGGAAGTGGGCTCTTCTTCATGTTTGAAATCATGATACAACACTGTCATGATTTTACTGCATTCTGTAGATGGTGTCAATTAGTCTGTCAGTAAAACGTGCTTGTTTTATTAGTTGTGATTAGTTTTCATGTTGTCATCAAGCCGTCACTAGCTGAAACTAATCTCTTCTCTATCTTTTTCTTTTTTCCTTTTTTGTTTCTCTTTTTTTGTTTTATTTTGTTTTGTTTTCTAACCACCCAGCCGCCACCGGCAACTAACCTATGACCTTCTGACCTCTGAACTCTTCACCCAATGATGACCTGACCATTGCCTGGCTGCTGATCGGTTTTCTGGTAAACGCCTTTGCTTGTCTGTCCCTTGTGCAGCGAGCTGAGGCTCTGGCCCATCAGCTTATCACCTAACAAAAAACCAACTACAGCAAACAGACATAAACACAACGAAAAAAAGGTTCAACATCTCCGCTTTCTGCTCTGGTTGGGTGATAGTGGTTCTAGACCTGCACTGAATAGTAGTAAAGCAATAAGGTCCAATTCATCCCTCAGCACAGCTCAACAGTCCACAGCCAAATCCTGCCCCCATTTCTCCACCCCCAACTCCCTGAATAATTAAAAAACGATGATAGAAGGCCAGGAGCCAGCTTTCTGTTTTCCTAACTCTCAGAGGCAGTTACTGTGAGATTTCGACAAAGTACTTCAGCTCATGGTGATATAATTCGCTCTGAATGTATCGTGTTGTAATGATGCATCATGCATGAACCTTTTAGTCAATAATTCCATTGGTGGAAAAGACTTTTGTTTTACTTTTTTCTTTTAAAATATTTCACATTTGAATCGGCATAACCGCCTTTGCAGGCAATACTAAAAAGTGTGTAAAAGAATACTGTGATTGTTCCTGCCCTTTTCTGGAATTAGTTGTGCACCACTACCGAACAATGCTGAAGCTATGAGTTAATGAGCAATGAAGAAAGAGTAAAGTCTTTCAGCAGATATTGCAGTTAGAGGTGGAGTTGAGCAGCTGGAGCTGATTTAAAGAGACTCAGTGACAGCAAAGGTACATGCATCATGTGTCCCATTATGTGGCAACTGATTTTTTTTTTATAACAACACTTCCTTGTAAAGATACTTCTTTAAGGATGTAAAAGCCATGCTTGCCTATTTGCTGTACACATGTATTAAAATTGTAGATAAATGTATTATGTTGAGAAAAAATGAACATAAGTAGATAATTTTACGATACAAGGGTGCTGGTGAAGAGAAATATATATTTTTCAAAAATGTAGCCTTTTATACTTTCAAGTATTATAAAGAACAAAAAATGAACAAAGAAACCCTTTATTTCATGAGAAAAATTGTTTTCCTTTCATGGTTGGAGAGTTATTAAAGACCAAAACAGCCTTTTTTTTTCTTTCCTTTTTTTGTTAAGCATCTAAAATGTCAAAAGAATGAAAAGTGCCTTATTTTATTCATGGTCATTGAGTCTGAATGTCTCATAAATCAGTTCCTATCGGAATACCAGGTTAACACACCACTTTGTCAGCCTCTGCATTTAAGGGGAGCTGTGAATGAATGAACATGAGCTTGCAGCAATGAAGCCAGATTTTGCCTTGCCGCTGAACTGAAGCTTAGGCAGAAATTCTTTCAACTGTCCCTGTCGACGTTTAAAAATTTGCTGTGCTGCCACATAAAATCTCAGCAGAAAATATTATGTACTTACTGGCCAAACTATTAAGAACCAATAACTAATCAAACTGGACCTGTGTAAGAACACTTCGAACAGGACATGGCATGTATTCTATAAGGTTCTGAAATATGTGTAGGTCGGTACCATCCCATTCTCTCAACTGGATCTCCTTCTGTTGAGGTTGAGATGATTGGTAGTTGCATGTAGTATTGAACTGCAAGTTCCACCTACATATGTAACTAGTTTTCAGACTAGGTGCTTGGTCTGGCCAGGAGAGGTGATGGGCTTGGTCAGTCTTGGGCTTCACCAGCCGACCACACAAGAGATTGCTGCCAAGAAGTGGCTCATTTAACACAGGCTTCTTAGTATTTTGGCCAGTGGGTGTGTTAACCTCAATGGGAATACTCTTCCCCATACAGAAAGAAGTGGCACTGCTGGAAACCTGCTAAGTTGGAGAAATTGATGAGGCAACAGCTAACAGAAGAACAGCACACATAGTTTTAAACCCTTACAAACAGGTCTCTTAATGGGTTATTTAAAATTGCACTGTGCTTTGCCATCAGGATTCAGTGTTGTTCGTTCTTTGTGAACCCTGTTAAAACTCTTGCATGATAAGTAACAAATGTAATACAGATAATTTTAGCGTTTTGTTCATCCTTTCTTTTCTTTTCTGCCTACATGAAAATATTTTTTGAGAACTAAAGTATTTAAAATGAGAGTATTAAAGTTAAGACTATTGCATGTGTACACAAAGAGTCATTATCTTTAAAGGTGCCATTAATACGAGGAAGTAAAGCTTCCATACTAAAGCTGAAAATGGAAAGACAATGACACTGTGGAAGAGTTCGTTTTCAGAGTCTACGTTTCATAGGATTTCCTCAGGGCAGGCAAAATACTGTATCATTGGCATAGTAATGATGCTGTCCAAAAATAAAATTCAAAAGAACAAAAGTGCAGGAAAAAGAACTTTCCACTGTTGTTTTAGAATGTAATTTAATGTAATCTCTGACATTACATTATTTGAAGAATATTGAAAAGAAAGGGTGGTTTAATAAAATGACTGTGGCATATATCAGATGGCAACTGGTGGCTTATTCTGTGAGCTCATTCTTCTGTTTTTCACAGCCTTATAGAGTTTCCAGCTTAGCTGTCCACCCATTGAGTGGCTATAGACAGTTACTCTAGGACTGTATTATATTGTTATCCACTGTTGTGTTCCCCTTCCCAAGAAAGCAAAGTGATTTATTTACTATGCAAAATATTTATCCTTATACTTAACCAAGTTTGTCATCACGTTTGTCTTCCTTCTGGATGTATCATTTGGATTTTCTTTGACCTCATTTACCTTTATGCAGTGCCATTATTTAATAACAGTAATCGTATTTTTGTTTGTATGTTTCAATTAAAGGCGTAACAGAAAGCAAAGCAAGAAGCATACAGTATGTGTACTCTAATCCAGATATACTCTTGCTGAATGGAAATGAAAGCAGTTTGTTTGTTACATCGTCGCAGTTCTGGGGTAAAACCTAGAAATACAGTGCTGGTTGAAGGTCATTTGGAGGGGAGCATAGCCACCTGAAATGAGAATGCTGTTTGATGTGGTAGTTTTAGATGGGTCCGTTAGAGTTTAGTGGTTGAGACTATCATATCCGATAAGCATGACTACTTTGCAGTCTCAGTATGCATTTGTTTTTTCAGTATTATTTTGAGTTTATTTCAGTTTATTGAAATATTAAGCTTTTTTGACAGTATTCTGTATTTTTGTGTCAAGTGGGAGTGTTTCCTGTATGCTACCATACAGCTGACAGTTTATCTGTTCCTGTTATTGTAACTCTAGACCCATGTTATGTACCATAACCAACTTATTGCCTACAAGAAAGACATGTAAGATAATGTATTTACAGCCATTGTTACAAGTTTATAATGTATTTTTCTATCTTGTTTTATATGTATGTTATAAATAACATTCAGTAATTTTTTTCCTGATTTGAAGAAATCAAGGATATAAATGCAAACATGCAGTTTTTATAACTGATAAAAGCTTTGTTTTGCAGTACTTTATTACCAGGATTGATGTTTTTCTTGAGCCTTATTATCTTTTAACTTCTCTGGTCAGCAACTGGATGACTTCATTACTCACGTTTGATTTTTATTTAGTCAAGTTTTCACATCGCTTGCATTTTAAAGCCTTTTGGTTTTAAGCTGTTCTTATTAACCCATAGTATTATTTTAATAAATGTTACAATACAAATCTACTAACAGTGGACTAAGACTGTTTCATTAACCAAGTACATGTGATAAGTGTGTTAGCTTAAAAAAAGATCCCAAAATGTGTTAAAAAATTAACCCTAAAGTGTTGAACCATGAATAACACTTACTCTTACAGAGTACTGGTAAAAAGCTACGGTGACCAAAGCAAAATTAATTTTGGTATTTCTTTCTCGTATTGTGCCTTCAAACTAAAATTCTGCATACTAATACCAAAATTTTTTATTAACTCTTAGCTCTCAGCAAGAGACATAAAAACAGGGCAAGCAAAGTGTGAATGGTCGAACTGTTAATGGAGTTATGAAATAACCCTCCTGGAAAGAGAGTGCAGAATGCGAGACAACTATTGTCTCAAGACATCAGTATAAAATGTCTCCAGTCTATTTGTATCAACTAAACAGAAGTACACTTAGATTCTAGGAGCACCTACCTCACTCTGGATTTGTTTCCACACTGAAAAGCAGTACAGTATATGCATTTGTGCTAAACAAAGTGTAGTGTATTTGTCTTTTATTTGCTGTTTATATGAAAATAAAACTATTAACTTAATCAGCAAACATCTTTGCTAATATAATTTTATATACTGTACTACTGACCCTCCCCCATTCTCCTCTTCCACAGCTGTAACACAATGAAAGAAACATAAAGCAGAAAAAAGGGACAACATGCAAACGACGAGTAAATATTTTCTGGATGTTTTAGTCAAGATTATATACTGTACTTGCATTACTGGTATGCAAGTTACAGTAGATGCTTTTCATTAGCTCTTACTGCTGGTAGAAGTGATGCACATACTGTATAAAAAGGCTTTTTATGAGTACAGTTTTGAAGCACAAATTTGGATTTCATCATTGTGACTCTGGAAGATTTCACCACGTTTGAATAACATGACGTGACTATGCTAACTTGGCACACAAGAGCTTGCGTGAGGACCTGTAGTGGGGAGTTCCATGTCACCTCAAGGCCCTGCCCTTTCGGAGATCCACAGCATTAGAGCAGCAGCTGAAAAGGTAAAAAAGGTAAGTAATGCCAGGGGGCTGGCTGGCAGATCTACTGTCGCAAAGGGGAGGAAGGGCCAGACCTCATCTGATGGAGCAGGGAGGTTTAATGCAGGCGCAGGGTTCCCCAGAAATGGAACATGATTGCAGGAGGATTATATCCAACGTTAGGTTCTTTAGAGTGATTTTTACTGGTACTGTGCAAAGCCAATTTCTACCTATCAGTTAATAATCTTAGTTTTCTTAGACACAACTACACTTTGCTTCACAGGACAAACACTGAGCTGCCCCTCTTGTTCTGAAGCACACTGACGGTGTACTTAAATTACCTTCATTTCTGAACTTGGATCTTAACTATAAAAAAGGCTTTGTTTAATGTGAAAGTATATGTTGCAACACTTGCAGTATTTTACAGAGGTTCTAATAAAGCAGTCCTAGAGCTGTTTGCCAACATACAATGTAGACGTACAGTAACAACAGCTTCAGTTACACAAAAGTAGCATAACATGATTGTTTTCTTTTGCCTCTGAGGTTACATTGGCTTGAATTTTCCTTCAGCTAATTGAAAAGGCGACCAAAGTTCTAAGGGAAGCTTGGTAGGGTGAGGAATGTAATTTTTTAGTATGCAAATGCCCTGAAACAGCAGGGCCACTGAGTGGCAATCATACTACCACCACTTGAACATGTATTAAGTACAAGGAAACCTGGAAAAGGAAAGCAAAGTAAACGTGAAAGGTAACCTATTTTCCTAAGTCTGATCTGATGTCACAGCTTTTTCCATTCTAAGGGAATTATCCTAAACTCATCCAAAAGTATCTTTAAATCTATTTAATAAAAAAGGTATAAAGTGTTTAAAAAATTAAGACCCTATAGAAATGGAACAAAATGCATACTGTAGTTACTTTGCATTTTCTTGTGGCAGCCTTCATTAATGAGCCCACATACTGTATAGGTACAGTATACTGTACTGTATATTTGAAAGTTTGCAAAAAGCAATTACATCTATTTATTAATATTTATTTAGATAATCTTTATTTCTAGAGGGGCTGATATACTGTATAAGTCCAAGTACAATATTGTGTTTTGTTTTACAGTCTATGAATGCAATGTTATTTTCATGTATTTTTAGTATTATTGAAACACTACAGTAAGTGCTGTTTTGAAAAATGCCTCAAAGCCAGTCAAGACAGTAGATTCATGCTGATGCAAACAAGTACTGTAGCAATCAAAATTTAATAAAAAAAAAATAAATATAGGTTTCTAATCACTGAAAAAGGTGAAGAAAAATACAGGAGTATCCCAATATTAAAAAGGGTCATGTTATCAGTATAAGACTCAACAGTGTCTACATTAAAACATTGCAATGTTAAAAACAGGTATGAGTTCATTAGTATGATCTTGGCACTGTTGGTACATAGACTTTATAAGACTCTGGACAGACCACTAAGAGATATTCCAGCAACTGTCTCCTGTTGATGGTTTTGGCAAGTTGGGTTCACAGATGTTCTAGTGGACTCGGATCAGGAAAAAAAGCGGGCCATAGCAGGACCTACAGTACACATTGTTTACCTGAAATGGTGCCATTGTAATTATTGCACAGTGTCTTGCATTGTCCTGCTAGAAAATCAGCGCTTTTAGATTGGCCTGTAGTAACAGATCAAATTGGTGCAAGGCCTTTGTCAGTGTTTCATGGGTACTAAGGGCTACATTAGCAAAGGCTTTCTTGTGATCCCTCACTGCCCGTTGGCTTGAACAACACAGCACACAGTATAACAACACACTGTCTCCACGCAATTTGCCTACCATAAGAAACTACTGTCTGTGCTGCCACTTTGGCCATTTCTCTGACCCACAGCATTTACAGTACATCTCTAAGCCGTCAACATTACCACGGCATGCCTTCCAAGCATGCTCATTGTTTTTATTTGTAGAAGCCGAGCCATGATCAATCTGCCTATATCCAATTTTTTTCTGGGTTGGGGAATTCTTGAAAAGTCTGAAAACTTGCGCAGATGATGACTTTTGTGATGGTCCTGAGCCAGTGTTGTGGATCCCTGTATTCCAAAATGCTGCTTTCTCCCACACACAGCTGATTTCTTTAAACTAGTTCTGCTGTAACAATCAGCAGACATTACATCCTTCTAACAGCTCCTCATAAACGAGCCACATTCATTCATGCTACAGGCAATCATGGGATTTTATTTGCTTGGCTCAAGAATGACCACATCTTTTTGCTGTTTTTGTGTTCATTAACATCTTTTCTTTTCAGATAATACAGGTGCTTAATCAGCTCATATTGACAATATCAACTCAAATACCAAGCACTGAGCATCTAGTGCTATTATGAAATCACGTGACTTCATTTTATTCTAAGGAATGCTATTTAAACCAACCCATCTACTTACGATTAAAATTTAGCATTAGGAATCTATCTAGTGAGCTTCTGATTTAAAACATGCACAATGAAAATTTAGGTATACAAAAAAGTATGAAACATAAACTCAGTATGACGAAATGTATTCAAGTTTAAATCTTAGAAAACAAATACTCTCTAGTTCTCTAAGCAATACATTGATTTAAGACAAAACATGTCCACCCCGTACTTCAAATAGGAAGTGTAAACATACTGTAGCAAATCTTTTCAATTTTTTTATATTTCAAATTTTTATGTTTAACTCATTTAACCCCATATGGTAGAAAATAAGTTTTATTCCATATCCATTTTTCCATATTCTGCATAAACCTTTTTTTAATCCAAAGTGTTTAACTTAATTAAATCATAGTCTTTTGTAACACAAGTAACTGTTCAAAGGCCTCCATTGTGAAATCATGGTGACTCTACATTCTTAGATCTGCACTGTTACAGTATGCAAGAAAATATGTGGAAAATGTCACTTATCAATAGCAGATTTCTTATCAAGAGTAATGTTTAATTTTACAGTTATGTATGTATTCAGTATTAAGTGAACTGCAAAGCTGTTTTCTACAATAACTGTTTTCTAGTGTCCTCCACCACTGGGTAATTGTTTTAAGACTCATATCTCCAGTTAAGGACAATTGATTTTCTAGCAGCTTGCAGTAAGGTGCAAAGACAGTAGAGTGAACTGCTTAATGATGTTTTTGGCAATGAACCAGGAAGTCATGTATTTGGTTTATTGGCAGCTTAGGGCTTGTCTTTTGAGTCGTACACTTAAATGTTTCTTCCCTTAAGATACAATCTGTGGTCATTTTCAATGGCAAGGAGAGTCATGAAGTTTGAACCAAGGCAACGAGTTCACTTGGGTTCAGTGAGTGCAGAGATAATGTGTATTTACACAAATCCATTTTCTTTGCAAAATTTTCTAGGATATGCTTCAAGACACATTTGCTGTACTTATCTCCAAGCAGTGCTTTCAAAAACAAGTAAGGTGCATGAGAAAAACCTGATTCCTAAACAAGGAACCTGGATGTAAGAAGTTCTGGTGAGGAGTTTCCACAAGACCTTTAAGAACTCATTTTGCCTTTAATTTGTTCCACTGCAAATCTCAAAGACAGTCTCGCTTGTCTGTTCCAAAGTCATAGATTCTGTGACTAGATAAGAATTCAATCAGTTGCAGTCTGCCTGCAGATAACTTTTCGCTGAGGAAACATTGTGTTTCTGCTCTTTGAAAAAAATGCTTATCAGTATTATTAGCTGAAAATATGATGCATGATTGCAAAGATTCTTTCTGCTGTATTATCTGAGTGAATCATTTTTTTTTTGCTTTCCAGCAAAGCACTGAAGGGCACAATTGGTGCTGACCAATAGGAAACATATATTACACTTTAAAGGCCAAAGACATTGGAGCAGAATGATATGAAACAGTAAGCAGTACATATGCAGAACGTTTACAGGCAGGTGTATGGTTTCATTTGTTCATTTCACGCCAAATAAGTTTCTACCATATATTTTTATAAACTTGATAGCTACCTTCAAATGACCTACTTTTACCATATCTTTTCCCCCAGGAAGCAATAATAAGACTTGAAACTGCTTGAAAACCTTTAAACCTACTACTACCCATTCCCCCACAAGAAAATAGTTACTGTTCACTGTGGTGCCTCATAGTCTTCAATGACACAAATTCATAGGAGCAACTGTGCAATATATTCTTCACCCATTTTTAATTTCTTTTCAGATAAATAGAACAGCAACTTCATACAACTAGGTTTTTCTATTTCCTCAAATGGTATTGTACAGGAAATTCCCCCAAAGACTTGTGCTGGCTAACGCATGGAATTTTAAAAGGCGGTTACCTCTGTTAGTCATGTTATCAGTATATTATATACTAAATGCATCTAGAACTTTTTAAAACAAACACCAAATATGAAGTATTATGATTATGAAGTTCTAGTACCTAAGTTTTATTAATGTACCCTACATTGGTAATGTTAAATATAAAAATTTAGATTTAGAAAATTTAGATACTCCACAGACCTGTAAGATCTGTCAATTTTATTTCCTGAATGTTTCTGTACTGTTACTATAAAACTCAATATGATGCATAAATTCACTAGGCACATTGTAAACTGTGGTCTGTAAAAGCGTGCTTTCAGTGAAAGTCTTGCAGGTAAATAATTGGATCTCTAGAAGTCAGAGCATTCTAGCACTTTCAAAATGTAGCACCACCTTTTTGTCAACTAATTTTCAGTATAATAACAGCCCTCAGCTTTGTATTAATTTTTTGTTTCCTATGGTCTCTAACATATAATCATATTTCAGTGCAATGTAATTTCTCTTAAGGAATACAGTAAACTTTAATTGTTAATTTTGTATTTTTTCTTGAAGGGGCTGACTCCTCTGCAAGTTAACAACAGACTGGGATATAATACATTCAATACATATACTCTTTACCTGCTGTATATGTGCTCAGATTTTTAAATGTGCTTTAATTAATATGCAATACGCTGTGGACCATCTGCAAGTAGCAGGGCAAGTAAATCAATCTTCCAGTGTCTGCAAGATGTCAGTAGGTATTGTATTCATTGATGATTACAAGAAGGTATTGGCTCAGTAAATCCATCAATTTTGAATGCCACAAAAAAAAAACAGGTCATTGAAAAGACCTGCATCGACCTCCTCAACATTATCAACAAAGAGACAAATTCATCCATGAGGCCAAACGAGACAGCTCAGGTGGTGGTCATACTCTTCAAAGCTCCCCTTTGATCGGGGGTCAGTTTGGATTTTCTCAAGCGTCGCCCTGATTGTGATGTCACACGCCCACAGGCAAGTGACACTCAACACCGGTGAGGTGAATCAGTTGACATGAAATGCCTTTCAAGGTCCAGACAGTTGCATCACCACAATTATCACAGTATATTGAATGATGCCAGCAGCTAAATACCTGTTCCGTTCAGCAGCTAGAGCAACTCATCAAGGGTACTATCACCATCCAGTTTAAAAATAAATCTCATTGTAAGAACGTACTGCAGCATTGTTTCAAATACCAAATGTACATATACCACAATATTTTTTATTTGTGCTGTGTTGTTGTTAACTTAAGAAAGGTGTCATGTTGTCAAAGAAAAAGAGACTCTTGTAATAGTTGGAAAAAGTAGAGCTTTTATGAAGGTTTTTGATAAGGTCTATATTGGCTGCATGTACTGCATGTTGCTTGGAAAAGCCTCTGGCCAGTATTTACATTTAAAAAATCATTTCCTTTTGCTGTCCAATCACATTAACATGGCAGGAACTTCACCCTGTACTGATAAACCTCATATCTCCAGGGGAGTCTAACAGAGTTCAAGATAGCATCATTAACCAGTCACTGAAAACTGTAGCTTGTATACTGTATAACCTTAGACCATTTTCCAGACAAAAGGAAAAGAAGCAAAGAAAATGTATCTTTTTTTTAATCTACACTCTTCTACAACTGGTAAACATTTTAACTGATCACAAAATCAATAGTTCCAGGATCATCTTGAGTGGTCTTTAGCAGTTCAGTTCAGTTCTTCCAAACAGCGGAACAACCTTTGTCTGAAAATGTACTGAAATAACCATTTTTAATAATTTAAGCCTTGTATACAGCATGCAAATTTCACACCTTTATATCCTTGTCCAGGGAACCACCAAAAACTCCAAGGCATGCTCACCATCCCATGAAATTTAAAACTCAGCTTCACGTGTGGAAAACTGCTGTTGAAAAAATAATGTACGCTTAATACCATTCATGATTTCTGAGTAGAGAGTAGTGGGTTTTTGTTTGTTGGGATAGATAAAAAGAACATTTTAAAATCACAAATGCCAAATATTCACTCCGAAGTTCAGTTACTAAATGGACATTTGGTTACCAGATTAAATCTTCTTGACTAAAATGTAGGAGGGTCCTTTCACTTAAGTAGTATCCATTCTCACATTTTCTAACCACTTATCCGAGCAATGGGCCCAAGGCAGGGTAAACCCTGGACAGGATGCCAGTTTGTTGCAGGGCAGATAAACACAAACGCACACATTCTCAGACCAGGGCCGGTTTTCCCAGAAGCCAGTTAGCCTACTGGTATGTCTTTGGACTGTGGGAGGAAACCAGAGCACCATGGAGGAAACCCACATGAACATGGGCAGAACATTTAAAAACTCCACATACAGTAGATAGAGTAGCAGCCTGGGAAATGAACAAAGGGCCCATGCTGACCACTGCACTACCAAACACATATCAAGCTAAAATGTAATTTGAATACTTTGGAGTGGCTGTGCAGATAGGAGAGGAATTCAGGCAGAACGTATATTCAGCTACTAGAAAGGTTGCAAATACATCATTTACAGCCATGAATAACAGGAAACTCAAGCCTTGTCATTTTCAATTATTCCAATACAGAGACCTGATTTTTTATAATGTCCAGTGAAGAGCTTATGGGGAAAAAAATGAGAGATTTAACTTCCATTAAATCCATTGTAAAAATGACCAAGTGGCATCATAGAACAACACTTCATTATCCGACCTTAACGTATGCAAAGCTTTCAAATCTCTCATACCTTTCTGACTTATTAGATTTTGGTTGGTCAGGTATCATCCATTTTCTAATGATAGGTCTGGGTTGAATTTTCTTCTCATATCCCTTTACCTGTTATCTTGGCAGCACAGAGGCTGCTCTGACTGACACATAACTTATCCCTTCACAGTCATTTCTTGTCAGATGTACCCGGGCTGTAATGAAATTTCTATCGGACGTTTCAGTATTTCATGTGCTAAAAGTTCATCTTTGATATTTCCTTTTCTAAATGGCTTAGTATAAATGTTGGAACAGTTTCATACTTACTGTAGTTTCATACAATATTGAAAAACACAACACATAGTAGCTTATTCCTAGTTATATTTTAAATGGTGTAATTTACCTTACCTGCATTGGCATTAATCAGTTTGACTGGGTTAGACCTGCTTTTAGTATTTAATATTCGTAGAATTGGAGGATTACAACTCTTTCATTTTTTGTTTTGACCTTTTTAATTCTGTTTCAGGAGAAAATAAACTATTCAAGTAGGGTTACACAGCTTGTAACTATTCCCATCCACTCCATTTAAGTACTTTGACATACAGTAACCAGCTCCTTAATTGTTATTGATCTGACTAATTATTCATTAAATAATGAAGAAACTGGATGGAGCAGAATTGTGTGATTGAGTGGATTAGAGATGTTTAAGGTTTACTAGCTCTGCATCATAAATTTAAAGCAACAGAAATCTTCATACATGTATCTGGTTACAAACATGGAATTTAAATGAACTCTGTTAATAAAAAATAACGGTTGGTAACATTCATTATTCAACTGCGACATCCAGTCACTAGATGTGAAACTGTGTGCATGGTACATAAAATGCTAAGCAAATAGTCCCTCACTTGCATGTACTGTACAGTATGTGAGCAACACATCTGCAATGTTAGCAAGGTTTGCAATGATTCTGCTTAACACTTAATTGCTGAGTGCAATGGTTGTCGTGGCTGTATGTCATAAATGTCATATTTGTGGTTTTGTGAGTGTTTTATTTTGACACAGCATTGCTCAGCAAAACCTCTGCTTACTCAGGTGAAGGGCATAAACTTTTTTTCATCTACATCATTCATTTGTCAAAATCCAGTCATGTTTTATGGAGTTTATATATGAGAAGTTCCTGAGGAAGGTTAGATCCTAATCTCACACACTTCTGCTAACCTACATATATAAATCTCGCACCCAGGTCTTCACTTAGTGCACGTCGTGCTCTCTCACGCCTCTCACTACACCATTGACACCCTTGCAGCTTCTCTCTAGCTCACTCCTCACAATAGTCTGAGCTGCCTCATTCTCACAGCTGGGCTGCCATGTTCTTTATATTTTATTCCTTTATTGTGAAATGCAACAGACATTAGGAATCAGAGAATATAATGGGATAATGAGTCATTTCTTAAGAAACAACCG
This sequence comes from Atractosteus spatula, assembly GCF_055471065.1. NCBI lineage: Eukaryota > Metazoa > Chordata > Actinopteri > Semionotiformes > Lepisosteidae > Atractosteus > Atractosteus spatula. The sequence continues at coordinate 18,905,086 of NC_142720.1, forward strand.
GGCCATCCATGTTACGGATTAAATACAGGAGTTTCCCATTAAAACTGGACACACTTGACTTCGGTCTTGAGAGCAGGGTGGACTTGTGCATTACATTTTTAAGAGACTCCCTCCTTCTTGCAGATAATAATAGGGAAAAAATTAACGATTGATTTAAATTGAAAGACAAGGAAAAAGGTTAAAACCCTGACACATCTTGTCATTTCTTTGAATTCTTCACTATACTGAAAGTACTGAAGCAAAGTAATGGAATGTGTTAAAATGAGGATCCACCTTTCATAGTATTTAGAGATGATGCAGGATGTCACAAAAAGCCCTTAATCACTGGAAGGAGTTCTGGAATCCAATACATAAAGGCATGGAGACCAGGGTTTGGGCAGTACATGCATGCTAAACAAGTCGAGCTTGTGGTGTGCCTGGCATCATCAGGACACTTTTGATGTTTTCTTTGCAACATTGCTAAAGAGACATTCACAGCTCATCAAAGAACTTCATTACTATTCAGTGCCTGACAAAGTATCATCAAGTGTCATTACCCATCTTTGTCTAGCAATGGGATTCTGCTGAATGGCTCTGTAGACATTCACAAGCTCTGTCATTGAAAATCAATTGAATGTTACAGCTGCTTATCACACAGTAATATTGGCTGCCAAGCTAAGAGCTGCCTTTCACTCTGCACAGCTGTCAATTTGTTTATTTTGGAGCCATCTGAGTTCGGGCCTTGTACTCATATACATTATCTTGCTCGGGGTTTGGAGATATTGTCAACTTTAGTTATTTTTGTTGTTTGCAGAGTTGGAAGGAAAATCTCCATCCGTGTACAGTAAGTATAGGACAAGAACACAGAAATAGTTTGTGTCTATTATTATATTAATTTACTTCACATTTATTCTTGAAATAAAAACTTAGAATACAATTTTGTGATGGGAAAACAATTTCATTTTATCCTTAACATGAACTTGTTTCATTTACGGAAAGAAAGACTAGAAAGGGTAAATTCAGATTATCTAGGGCTGATGAAAGATTGCAAGAAGTGTCTGTGATAATTCCCAAAGATTCTACAGTAGTTCACATAGTATAGTGCAATGTCTCATCACAAAAAAATGAATAGAATTTTCTAAACTGCCGGTCCTATATAAAGAAAGAACTGGAGCCTACAGGCTCAATATGATTAATCATATTAGTTTCAGAATGTGTGGGAACAGGACACCTTTTTCCTGTTAAGAAAGAAAAGAAGCTGGTGTGAATTTTCTCTAAAACTATTATACTCTATATAGGAACTTATAATCATTTTGCTGATGGTAACATTACCATTATGCAGATGGGTAATGTCTGCTTCTGCTTTTTTAAAAGAAAAAAACAGTTATAAGGCCATGATAATCACAGAAAGCAATTCAATATATACTGTATATGTGTACTTTTCTGTCTTAATTTGAAGTATTTCTTTCTGCATTACCACATTAGAATTGCTTTAGAAGCTTTAATGTTTTTAGAAAATAGACTGAGAAATGTCTTTGCCCTTACATCCAGCTGAGTTTAAGCATGATGGTAATTAACCAGAAAAGAAATACATCTGGAGAAAATCAATATCAATGGAAATCAAAGAGCTAATCAAATTTTAATCCCAAATGTAAGTGATGTGATCCTCATCCTATGCTCATACACACACAGAAAGTACCTTTGTAGCCCTACATTTACTTATTCTATTAGCTATGTCAAACTCCTGTAAATGTTCTAGTATATACAGAAGATAAAACAAAAACAATGCAACCTATCGAAAAAAATCTTTTTAGGTTATCCTCAAAAGCACTAATGTGACTGAGTTTCTGTTTTTTTGTATGGTGTTCCATAGATTTAGGGTCTAAGAACAGTGACCTATGTTATTGATAGACAGTGGACAGACAGGAACAAATGGCAAACAATATCTTTTTTTTCGATTAATGTCACACTTTACATGAAAGTTTCCTTTTAAACCATCATTGTACTGATGTCTTAGAAAAGTGTTGATTTGTTTCATAATACAGTTTTAGCATTTGTGCTCCTGCTCCAAAGAGAATGATTTAAACTGGAAATGGAAACAAAATAACAATTACTCTCAATTAAATGTTCTGTAAAAGCTCGACATTTATTTTTTAACAATTTGTGGACGCGTAGGAAAATGGAGTAAAATGTATTTCTTTTTCTTTCTTTGAAGTCTGAGAAAATTATTTTAAATGTCATTTTTGAAGATGTTCAAAAAAGGAAAAAATTGTTGCGTGAAATGATTTGAAAGGGTTGTCGGTTTTCCTAATGCTGCACTTAAAATTTAAATCATGATTTTCTTCTCCCTTTATTCAAATGAAGAAGTAAATTCTTACTCACCGTTCTGATCCTCTGAGTAGTAGGGCTGCTGATGCAAAATGCCTGCTACTTCAGTATGGATTCTTTGAGATCCTTACTATACTGTACATAAAACACTTTGGGCATCCTTTGGGATAAAAAACATAATTCTGTACAAATGCAAGGAGTTTCATCCATCCATTTTCTAAGTGTATCACCCAATTCAGGGTCGCAGTAGAACCAGATCCTATCGTGGAAAGCAACAGGCGCAAGGCAGGGTATATCCTCGCCTGATGCCAGTCTGTTGCAGGGTACACACACACTCACACCAAGGTGAGTTTTCCCAAAAGCTAATTAACCTATGGATGGAAACCATAGCACCCAGAGGAGTCCCACACAAACACAGGGAGAATATACAAACCCCGTGCAGATAGCACCCCAGGTCCAGAACTGACCCCAGGTCACCAGTGCTAACCATTATTATTATTTATTATTATTATTATAAAAAGAAGCTCTGAAATCCTTAAATGTGATTTTACAGGTTTACTGACACAATACTGCTGAGTAATCTGCTTTGATCCGATATCAAAGGGTTTGACAGATAAGATTGTTGCCCCTTTTTAAATTGGAGCCTGTTCCATGTGGTACCAATCAGAAACTTGTTTAAAGATTATAGCTGTTGTGCCATTGTAATGCAGAATATTGACAAACACCATTTAACGAAACACACTGGAATGTTAGAAAATGTGCTGTGGAAGCAAGATTATCCCAAATCAGAGGCATCTTCTATTGGCAAAGTAAAAGTGCAAGAAGAAAGAAAAGTAAAAAAGGCAGGGGGAAATCGATGGCGCCCTTTGTGTTATTTGACATTTGAGGGACCTGTTATCAGTGATAGTGGGATTGCTATCTAAATTTATCTCCCTAGCTGCCAGCCTCTGAGCAGATAGGCAGAATGAGCACGCTGATATTACAGCAGATAGAGATCGGGACATAATTTGCCAGTGCTGGGTTGTCGGGGCCTTGATGACTTCTGTCAATACCAACCTGACATTTTGTTAGGCTGGGATGGTTTTTTTCTGCCATTGCGTTCCAAAGCACCACACTTCCCTTAAAAGAAAGAGTGAGATGAGAAGAAATCATTAGATTTCTTTTTCTGCCTTAACTTTCTTTTTCTTTCTTAGTGCAATGCTTTGGATATTGCCATGTCTATCACTGAGGCAGAAATTGCCTTGGATTCTCCTGTTTCCTGCGAAACATTGATAAGGCTAATCATGCGCTAGCGGCAAGTCTGTGTCGTGGCTGTTTTGGGAAAAATCTCTTCTACGTTGCTACAGGGTGTTGAGCCATGAAAGTGTTCATTTTGTGTGCAAGCACATCCTGTTCTCTTGAAAGGGTCAGAAGATTCTGTGATACCAATGGGGCTGGGTAATCAGAATCTCTCAAAATGAAGATTAAACTGCATTTTGTAAATTGGAACTGGGATAGAAAAATTGAAAATAAAATATACAAGTCCACCTGAAATAAACAACAATAAGAGAGAAAATGCTAGAATATCCAATTCACTTATATCAGACTTGATCTGTAAATTGCTTTTGTCACGTCCTTGAGAAGCTCTGCATTGCAAAGCTTTTCAACAATCATCATAACCCATATAACCACTGCTTAAAGTCTTTCTTTTTTGCTTTTATTTTATTTTCCAGCAGTCAGGCACATTAGGAAGCTGATTCCTCCCAAGAGCAGGTATCAATCATTTGAGATGAAATATTTATTATCCTTTTTCTTCTCCTTGAATTTGCATCAGAGCCGATGCTGGCCAGATCATGTTCTCTTCTAACTGAGCCTCACAGAAGTATCAGGGCCTGTTTTCCACATCAATGAACATTTTCTCCAGCGTTTCACCCTCCTTCCTTAATGCTGTAACATAATTCATTAGGGAAGCCTAATGAGCTAATAATTGGTCTGGTAGGGGGTAAAAGAGCCCAGCAATGACAGGCAGCTTGAAAGTTGAGCCGACTTGGATCTTCTAAAGAGTCCTGTGAGAGTATTTTGTCAACACACTGAGATCACCTTAACAAGGACTAGAACTTCCCTATGACCTTCATGTCAAAATATTACGTTTGCTTTCCTGCTGAGAATCACAGTTTGCGGGAACTGCAGACATTTCTGTGACTCTAAAGTCGTGCAGCCAGCTGTTTACTAGCCTCTGACTTTGAAAGGCACCTACAGTACTGTACTTTAAGGCACAGTATTTACCTGGATTTACCTATTCAGTCTTATTAAAAAGGCTGCTATTGTAAAACTCCATAGTGATGCTGTCAGTTGTGACTGAGTTATGCATTGTGACATATCGTCAAGATACATGTCTTGTAATACTGAAAAATATCCATTCATCCATTTTCGAACAGCTTCTTCCAATTCAGGGTTGCAGGGAAGCCAGAGTGTATCCTGGCATGCAATAGGCACAAGGCAAGATACAAACTGGACAGGACGCCAGTCCATCGCAGGGCACACTCAAACTCAGACACACCTAGAACCAAATCTAGAGCCAATCAAATTTCCCAAGAAGCCAAATAACCTACCTTTGGAGAGAGAACTCAGAGGAAACCCAGGCAAACATGGGAAGCACATAAAAACTCCACACAGATAGCACACTGTAATTTATACCTATAATAATTACTTGCATTAATTTATCCCAAATGATGCCAGGATGCTCTACAAATAGATCCACTTCATTCACTGCTGAAGTGCAGTCATTAGAAACTCCAGCAGCTCCACTGCACAGCAGATCAGGTGGAAAAGTAAGAAATTGTTTCACAAATTGAATTAAGGGAAAACCATATGGTGCATACATTGTTCAAAATAGAAAAGTACAGTATATGGAAAAAGAATGCCATTTCCTACTTTTTGGAAGCATACTAGTTGCAACGTATGTGCTGTATGAGTCAGTTATGCTGTACAGTATGTACTCTTCACAGTAGCAGGTAAAATGGCCACTCATCTGTGATTGGCTGTAAAAATCTATGATCTACAGCACACCTCTGACTAACAGCTGTGAAATACAAAGCTCATGATTTCTGTAATGTAAAAAAATTATAAAAGTTCTGCCTTCCTCTCTAGCTGCTGGAATTGAGACAAGCAAAAACAAGCCAAGAATCTTGGAGACCTAGACAGTAATGTTTAAAGTCTTAGGGATGGCTGCTATGATCTGTCATGTTTGTTTTGCTGAATGCAATGTGTGCTAAGATTTATCTTTTCCTTTTTCAAAACAATTGTCATCAACGCTTGAATTTTCTTTACCTGCCCTCACAATGTGGAATCTCAAAATGTTCAGCAGCTTGGGATTCACCTCTACAACTCTTGTGCAAGAAGGTGGGAGGAAAACAACTCCAGTGGACTATTCAAACCTCAGTAATTTAGTCGTGCAAAATAGTGTATTTTGTTTTTTCTGACATTAGTTACTTTATGTAGTCAGAAGGCTTACATATTTTACTAAAAGTCTTATGCATAATATATTGGTATTCTCTTTTCCATAAGGATACACTGTAGCAAAGCATGTTTTCTTGTGCATTTTCTTTGTCCTCTAAATAATGCTATTGGTAAGAAAATCAATTCCAGTCTTAAACTGGTCTCAGGCAATGTTCAGTCATTGTAAAACGTGTTTAGAGAATATGAACACCACTCAGTTGTAGGCTTTAGTAATTAGCTCCCACTAATCTAATTGCTCTTCCCTTTGGCTCCTTTTAGATTTAATCCTATTAAAAGTACCCTCATTATAAACCAGATGAATCCAATGCGCCTCTCTTAGGCGTGAAAAAATGTAGATCAAGTGCTTTTAGAAGTAGGTTCTCATTGATGCTGAAGTAGAACTGAATTCTACAGATTGAAATATAAAGCCTTTGTAGATAAGGAGTATAATTGCTTTTCACAAAAAGTTTCGTCACATAAGGAAAAAACATTTTTTAAAGAATCTTATAAATAGATAAAACATACATTAACTTATCGTGTGGGAGTCAAGGAGGAGACACCTTAGAACTCTCTAAGAAACAATTAGGAACAAACCTCCCCTTCCTGGACAACAAATCTTACAGCATAGGAGAACCTTGACCACACAAACACAATACTTGGAGCTGACGAATTCTAGGGTGAGTCTCACTCACTATCCCAACAATGGATGGTTTGTTTGTTGGGAAGTAAGTGTAAATCAACTGAATAAAAAGAACATTAGAGACCTCCCTCCCACCCCCACCCCTCAAAATTGCTTAAGCTGGAAGTTTGTCCTCTTTCTTTCCTCCCTATCTGCACTCTGTTTAAAGTAGCAGATTCCAGTCCTGAACTGACAAAAAAATATAATGTGCTTCTGGGAGAACAGTGAGATCTGGCAGTCTCAGACAACAACAGGAGCCAAGATCTTTATTTTTACATTCCAACAGTATAAGCAAGGGTTCTAAAAATTCCCAGCAGCCCTACAGGCACCGGTCGATCTCCAGTCCTACTTTGTGTACAATAGCGGCCTATTGAAAATATTGATTAAAATGAAGCTGGAATGTAACAGGATCAATCTGTAGTACTGTACATGTACCTGCAGAACAGATTAAGGCAGCTGTGTGTAAAGTTGCAGGACCTTCTGTTTCACTGAGAGCCTAGAGCCCTGACTGATTGTAACTCCAGCTTTATCCCCTGGGCCCTGGTGGAGCTCTGCCACTACTTGGGGGAACATAGCCACAGTCGACTATTCAAATGACCCAGGCTCAAACATGTGACTAGTCATGTGACCCAGGCTCAAACATGTGACTAGTCATGTGACCCAGGCTCAAACATGTGACAATCAAGAGCAAGAGCCACTACCAGGGAGCCCCCAGATGATCAGGTTTTTAAAATATTTTTTTTAAATGAGGTTAAATGTCCAATAGACATGTTTATTTACTCATTGGCTCAAAATTGTAAGTGTCAGTTACCTCAATTTAATCAATTTCCGTTTTCATAATTTCTCATAAATGCCCCAGCTTCAGTTTTTTGGCCAGGAATTATTTACAAATATGCTCTATGGAGAAGAGCAGATTTCATTATTAGAGTTAAGAAAACAAAGGAAATATAAAACTGGTAATTTTGAGTTAGGGGTCATATTGCAATTTTGGTACATAATAAGATAATCATTTATTCAAATGAGTGTTTTGCTGCTTAAATACTGTATTATTCTAAGTTTCTGAGTATCACATTTTATTGAGGAATGATCAGAGGGTGAAGATTCTCACACAGGGCTTCTTTTGTCATGGGAACTAAAGCACAATATTCATTGATTGTAATAAGCCCTTTAAGAATTGATTTTATGTATGTATAATAACTAAAACAATATCTTTGTTATATATTTGATGCAAATGTCCTTTGCAGCTTATTACTGTACTTTTGCCGCTTTTGCAATGTAGCAGCACGTTACCAGCTATTTTGTTTATTTGGTTGGTGACCTCACTATTTGAGAAGCCAAGCATTTAATCTAAAACAGAGATACTAATGGGCTTCTATGATCGGTAAAAAGATACCAACATGTAGGATGTGTGGTACAGTATGTGCAGGTCAGTGTGCGGTTGTTAATAAGATTTGGTTTGCGGAATAATGGTTTACTCCAAATTGTGGGACTGGAAAGTGGAGATTCATTTGTTAATTCCAGCTACTGCTACTTCTTATGTTGTTTGTTTTTCTTTATTTTTTCTTTGTAGTGGGAAACTGCTGGAATATTAGTGAATGCAGATAACTAAAATGATGTGATGCAGAGTCTGTTGTCCTTTTTTAAAGGTTAATAATTGCCATTCATGCTCTTCTCTGACCTTTCAAATCATTCCATTAATCCCAATCTTTCAAATGTACAGTAGATTATTGATTGTTATTCTTATCTGATTTATATGGTTTGTTCCATCCTTAAGATTCCAACTTAAGAAATAATTTAGCTTCTATTAGTGCCTGCTAAATCATTGTATTTATATTAATGTTATTTTCAGTCATTTGTTTAAATTCTAAAAATGCTTTATTGAACCAACAAATATAAAGGGATAATTTGATTAATACTTTGGCTTTAACTGACCTGACTAAGGAAATGACACTGTGGGAAATCAATGGAGTCACATTCCCCAAAAGAATCCCCAAAACACAGATTTCAAATACTCAGCAGAGAGCAAGTCCATTTGGCTGCAGTTTCACTGGAACCAAGCAGAGCATGCATGTACTGTACACTAGCATGGAAAGAATGAGAAGTACGTGTGATGTAGACTTCAGCTTGTTTGATCAAGTAATTCAGTCATGCAGCTAATGAGAGTGTATGTTTCTGGTTTAAAATGTAGCAGCACTAGTAGAAGCAGACTGGAAGACGTTGTGTCAACCTGGAAGAGTAACTTGATGTTGAACCAGGAAGAGAGCCACCACTTAGCAGCTATAAGCACTAGCAGGACCGGCTAACATGAGATTGTAACTGTCTGATGGGCAATGAAAAACTCCGAGATGATACAGATGAGTAACTTGACACAGAAACAGGAAGAGAGCTTCCACTTGCTGAAGTTTGTGAGACTGCATTAATGAAAACGTATTCCTAGCTAACCCCCCAAAATAAGAATTATCAGCTATGTATGCAGCCTGCACATTTTGAGAGGAGGAAGAATCGAGGGCCTATACTGCACCCTTTAAGTGCTAAAGACGGTGAAAGCTATGAATGGAGAGGCCCAGATCTGGTGCAAATCTGGGAGACGAGAGTGGAGTGGGCAGGATTAGGAAGAGAGAAAAGGCAACTGGTGTAGTTGTTTGGAGTTTCTGGAAAGTTTGACAAAATCAGGAGAACTAAAGGAAAATGTAGATGACATGATAATAGCAGAGCCTCTTGTTTTCAGTGGAAGATTGATGCTGAAGAGGCAAGAAAGTGACTTCAATCCTGGCTTTTAAGAGAAGAAAACAATGAAGGTAAGGTCCCAGCGATGCATAACACATCCATCTGCAACACAAAGAAACACAGAGTGCTAGAAAATATGCATGCAGCACTGTTTTCAGGCAGTGAGCTCTTATGTGTAGGGAAGCAGAAGTGTCAGATTAGAATTTGACCTTCATCTTCTGTTAAATAAAACTATAAAGAATCAAATTAAGGAACCATTACACATGCACATTGCAGTGAAATCATTCAGAATAATTTGTACAGAAATAAAATGTAAGTTTAATTAAGATTTTTGATATGACCAGATTTTTTTTATGTAGTATTGGAAACATATGGGACTGTGAAAGGTCATGAAGTACTGAAACACTTTTGTGAATTTAAGTGGAAGTGATCGAGGCACATCTAGATTACACACCTCTGTAACCCTCACCAGCAAAAGTGAACTGAAAATGGATGGAAGGATGATTACACAATGATGCACTCATTTTAGTCAGAGATAACTTTAAATGAAAAAATACCATTAAATAACCTCCCAATCTCTGTTTGTCAGAGTGACTCCATATGTATGAGTGTTTCACCCAGCTGTTTTGATATCTATGCCACAGTAAAAGACATGTCTTCCATTTCAGTAGTTTGTCAAATTCTTACAACAAAACAATGAATATAAAGGGATATCTTACTTAACACTTTGGCATTAACTAGTCTGGCTGAGTAAATGGCAGTCTTGGATGAAGACTGTGAAGACTGGTGGCTATCAGAAGTCCCCTTACATATGAGGAATGAACCAGGGAGGCAGCTGCAATGTTTAAGCTGGACTGGAAAGATGGGTGTTGAAAACAAATCTCTCAAAGTTGTGGTCAGCCAGTGAGTATCATACATGGGAGAGCGGAAATATGAGATTACAATTTGTACTCCACCCAAGCTTTTGTTAACATGTGTGGTATCAGGAAAAATCCTCATATTTAATACACTATGGGATAGAATGCTCTCTTAAGTTTAATTTTATGTCAGTTACACTGAGTGTTGTCCTAATCTCCTTGTGTTTGTTCTAAAGCTAAATATAAAAATATTACAAAAGAATAAGGAGATGGATATAATGTTGCAAAACAAATGCTAATAAAGTCAGTGATTTGTTTATATGATTTACATGCGTGTTAACACCACTTTGAAGAAAGAATGAGATGGGTCTGTACTACAGATTGGTCCATTTTACAGTAGTTTATCATTTTGACACATCTCACTGTGCAGTGGCTGAAAGGCTGAATTTACTATTTCAAGTGCTAGACAAGAAAAAATATTGGATTAAAAACGCAACATTAGTGTTAAAGTCTGACACTCAGTCTGCTAACTTGTTTGCCTTTTTGTTCCTGCTGTAACATTTTTATGTGTATGAATCATAAATATATTGCACACATTTCTGGCCTTTAGGGATCCCAAGAGTCTTTGCATTTTTGTCTTCTTGAGGGAGACATTCAAAAGCAGCTGTTAGTGGTGATTATTCAAAGTGGAACACTTTTGAAATCTTTGGAATTATTTCTCTGGGAAGAAATGAAAAAAAAAAGAGGGAAAATCCATTCCATAGACTTAGATGTTTCTTGGAAAAGATTAACAAAAGAGTGGAGTGTATTGTAATGAACAATGCAGTAGCAATACTAAGGACAGATGACGCACATTGCCATTATTTATCTTGATAACAAACATAAGGGTTGAGTTAAAGACCAAACTATACAATTCATAGTTAATACCATTATTACTATAAATCAATGGTATTGAGAGACAGGTGGGTCATTCAGACTATATTCTCTAAACTTCATTGATTGAAATAAATTAAAATAGTGATTGTATTACATGTTATAAGGTGCTTAATTTTAAATAATAACCAGTTAAGAGCCTTTATAAAAATGGAAACGCACACTCAAGCAGTTAAGACCTTTAATACACTAATAAGGAGATCATTTGAGCCTCAGCCGTGAGATAAAGGGAGTAGTTCATCATTTATTCTGACAAATGTGAGATAAGGTGACAACAGATTAAAATCTGTTGGGTTTTTTTTCCCTTTCTGAAACCAATGATGTTTAAAGGCTCTGCAGATGAAGGGGGTAGACTGATGAATGCACCTCTTCATTTTGAGCTGCCAAAATATTAGGTAGCCAGTAGATACCTAATATACCTACTGTATATGCTAGAACTAAACTAATCAGACATGGCGACTCATGACTCTCAGTCCTTTAACAGACATCTGTTTTTTGGGCACTCTTATACAGAGCTCAGGGTAGTTTCCAAGGCCCTTAGACCACCAGTTAGTCTGATTTATCTGACAGGGGCCACTCTTGAGCCTTAAAATCAGAAGATTATTGGATGGATTGTTCTTTGAACACTTGGCAACAGACAGAAGAGGGATTTTTTCTGCCGCCACGTCCTTTTTTTATGCACGGAGATGTCCGGTTAAAAATAATTTGAGTTTAAAGTTACAGTATGTACTGTATGTCTAGTCTAAACAACTCCTGCTGATTTGTCACATTCAGAAAATTCATTTCAGTATCATATGCCTATTTTAGTCTTTCAGAAAATGTGGAGGTTAGTGTTGATAACGGGTGATAAGGCTCAGTACTTTGGATGAGGTCCTGACTCTCCATGGTCATCCCAGCACATTTCTCAAAAAGAGTGGGGTGTTACCCTAGTGTCCAGGCCAAATAACCCACTGGCCTTTACCAGTCATATCTCCTAATAATTATGTGAATTGGCTTCATCAGTCGGCTCTCCTCCCCACTGAGAGCTGGTGTGTGGTGAGTATACTGGTGCAATTAGGCTGCAATTGCATCGTCCAAGTGGGGGCTGCACATTGGTGGTGATGGAAGGGAGTCCTCATTGCCAGTAAAGTGCTTTGAGTGGGGTGTTGAGAAGTGTAAGGATTATTTATTATTCATTATATATACATGTAGATCAATTAATACACATTAAATAATTAATTATATCAACTAATGAGTTAGAACTCAATCTAGAGTGAATATCATTATTCTAAGAGTGAGGGAGACTAAAATGTCAGTGGATCAGAAATATAGGAAGATGGGCTGGTTATGGCTTGATAAAGGGGGTACTATTCAGCCTCCCAGAAGGAAAAACATTGACCAAGATCACCTGTAAGAAGGAAAGATTTGCTTTGAGGACCAAACTGATGAAAATTTATGGAAGACATAAATTTATGGAAGAATCCTAGGGAGGTCTGCTTTCAGCAGTGATAAAGGTTGGAGAAGATGAGGATTATATATACGATATACTCCTTTATATGTCTTCTACCTCCACATACCAGAGCCACAGTGGCCCATTGGGCCTGAGCTTATTCTGGTATACAGTATGTAGCGTTAAGAGGAATAGAGAGCACATGAATGGATACCCCCCTGGATAGAGCACTGGTCCATCACAGCAATTACACCTAAGCAGTGCTGGTCTCCACTTATACAGCTGGGTGGACTGGAACAATTACAGTTACTGTACAAGTACTGTACCTTACTTTAGAGTAGCAGTGTCTTTAGCACACAACCTGACAGTTACTGTATTTGTCCAAAATCTCACCCACTATGCTCTGCTGCCCTTCCAAGTCTATAATTAATCTTGTATATCAAAACATACGTGGTGCTTATAAAATTAGTTGATCACAGTGGCTAGCAGTGACCACTGACGAGGCAGGGAATTGCTCCATTCCTACCCTTTAAACAGCTGTTAAACCACAGGCAACACTTAAAAGGATGTCAGGCTTATTAATAACACATTAATTTGCAAAGACAGATTCACCACAGTACTCTTCACTTCACCACTTAAGTTGATTTCAGTAATAGCCTAATCACTGATACTGTGAAATGTGTTTCTGAAATCCTGAAATATGGACTTCCCCTATGGATGTTAAATAGGCTAAAAGCTTACAAAGGCTGGAGTATATTTATCTGATGTGACGAGATAAGTATAAAACAAATGGCTTATAATAAAAAGGATTTAAACTGAAGTCATGAAGTCAATAGATGGTCAGGTATGGTTAGAAAATACAACAGACTTGCCACCATGCACTCACAACCTTGGGGAGGGGTGGGAGTCAGCAATCAGGGGCTCCTACAGGGAAGAGGATAGAAACAAAACAACACTGTAGGTAGGCTGGGGTTGTAGGTATGGTAGGTTGGACGTTTGACCGAAAATGGAGAGACAAGAGAGGAGGGAAGAGAATGAAGCAGGAGAAAGTAGGAACAGAGAGGAAGAGAGGAAAGAACTGCCTCAGGAGCAGCTGCTGGGACATTCTGGAGGTTTGATGACATCAGGAGAAAACAGAACACAGATGGTATGGAAGGCACAGAGCTGAGTGAAACATTGAGGCCAAAGAGAGGACAGGGACTCCAGTTCTGGATGAAAGCGGTGAAGGTGAAGTATTGGGAACCCCAAAAGCAAGACACATCTGTATGTGATGGAGTGAGAATGTTCGTATGAGAGATGTACTCTACAGGAAGTCCCGGATTCAAGACTTCTATGCACAGAGGGGGCAGAAGTGCGATATTAGGTTCTAACCTTCCTCTCAAATTTGTATTATAACATTGTTATAATTCCATTAAGGCTGTGGAGAAAGGATGAAATGGTCCACTTTAACCTTAAGTGCATCAATGTAATACCTCCATGTGAAGGGATGTTTGTAACTTAACAAGACACAGAAAACCGGCAGGGTTTCAAACCTAGGAGACCAGAGGTAGGAAAGTCAGAAATATAGTGTGAAAACTGTGCACTGTGAATTTTGCCATTGAGAATACGTTGGTACAATATGAGTCCAAACCAGAGAGTATTAACCTCACTAGACTCTAACAGAGGGTGCAATACGCATTCCTACATAAGAAAACAACTGGCACACCAGTTTATGTCTTTGAGTTCTTAAAAGAACAGTAGATTATATTTGTTTCTTCGATATAACTTTTTTTCCCTACTGATGGCCCCTCCCGGGCTCCGTAGTATACAGTATTCTATATTATCCATAATTTATAGTGGGTTTTATCATGCCAGCAAAGCACTCCATTACATTAAATTATGACTACAGTACAAATAATAATAATAATTTAATTTAGGATTCCTTTTCCTGGTATTTTTATTGGACACTATAGATACGTGACAAAAATTAGTCATTATTCCTACCATACTGTGAGAACTGGGTCTTGCCATCTTCTAAAGAATAGCTTATCCCTGGTAGTTGAAACTGTAGAAAATAAACATAATTGAAATGCGGAAGTACATTGCTTTCTCCCATCAAAATATTCCAAAGTTTGCTTGTCAAACTTTGAAGTGCTTGTACATGTCAGTTAAACTTTACACAACAACCAAATTATAACAGTTATCTTTAAAAATGCATAACATGCATTCATTTCCTAACAAAACCGTATAATAAAGGCTGTAAAAGTTTTTTATGGCTTTTTCTCAGTTTGGTAAGCACTCAAAAGCATTGCTGAATGACTCTTAAGTCCTAGCAAACAGCATTATTCTCCAAGCACGGACTAAATCAGAGCTGCAAACCTTTTGTTAGAACAAAAAACCCAAGTGTGAAGGATTACAAATTTGTTTTTCAAGGTGTCCAAAATCCTGCTGATCTGGCCATTCCCCCCTTCATCTCATCTAGCCTAGACTGGTTTTCAAAAACGAAGCCACACAACACTACTTTCCGATTGCCATGGCAACCGTGCCACACTGGGGTCTTAGTTTTTTTTTTTTGTTTTGCATTCTAAGGTTCCTAATAAGGGGGCCTAAATGAAACAGGAAGAGAACAGTGGAGGAAAAAAGCAACAAAAACATTAGAAATGCATTCATAATGACATCACTACTATTTCCCACAGCGGTCATTTTCTTAGGAAGCCCCCGGCATCCATTCATTGGCTTAAAGTTAAGTTTCTAGAACCTAAGGAGGGCCATCTTCTCTCTGCTTGAATGCCTTTTTTGTTGCAGAACAGTGGACTGTTTCTGGGTCCACATAAAGCCTGAGTAATTTAGTGCGGTTGCCAGGAAGTCTGAGCCACTAGCTTGACAACAATGGTTAACTTTATTGCTCTACTCAGAGGGCCAAACCCCAGCTGCAAAGCCTGAATTCAAATAAGAGCTTTTTTTTTACCAGATTCCTTCATCACCCATCTCTTATGATCCCTGAGTGGCCTAAACTTTTGTGCACTGGAGAGAAAGCAGCAAAGTTCTGTGAGAACCAGGAGAAGCCTCAGGAGGTTTTAAGACTGGCAAATCTATGTTTGGTTTTAATTTAATGTTTGGCTGCTGGAGAGGAATTCAATTGATAAGCTGGTCTAAATGTGTCTCCGTACTGAGGGAATTCAGAAGAAGAGACCAAGTGAACCATAAAAGATTCAGTACGTATCTTTTATTTGAGAACTGGGGAGATTCAAATCTAAATGAAATTGAATTGGAGCTATGACTTAGATTTCTGTTTACTTATGCTTTTTCGTTTAAATAAAAAGTTAACCCATCTGTCCTCACTTTACTCCCGTTGGCCATTTTCTCCCCCAGCCTTTAATAATTAAAACTCAATTTACACTCCGTAATCCCCCTAAGCAACGTAAGGAGTTAGAGATTCTACAAATTACAACAGATAAGAAGGCCATTATTTTAAAATATGTGACTTGCTTTCCAAAAACGTAATACTTATAAATTGAGCAATAGAGAACAAAATACCTACAGTACAGTATATATCATATGTCAATACTAATTTGAAAAATACAACCTTATAAACTACCTTATAATACAACCTTATAAACAGGATGGAAGATCCTGTGTTATTCTATAAACTCAAAGGCTTGTAATATATGTATAGAAGTGTCATAATAGCTTTGCTATATTACATCCTGAAGTGAATTGAAATAATATCAGTATACTAAAACATTGCCATGATCACATTTCATCTAACCTTTCCTTCAGCTGTTTTTTGGGGCCAGCTTTCTTTTTCATACACCATGCCTGTCAAATCATATTCATCTTATTCATCCTTTTTGTATCCTTTTTTTATTCTTAGAATACTTTTCTAATAAGCCAAATTCAATGGAGTTTTAATACTCCAAATGTAAGTACTTCGCTTAGTAATAAGTGACAAAACAAATGTTTATGTAATTAAACATGAACGAGAAAAGTAGGAATGTACTGGAATTAGAAGATCTCATAATTTACAATTTACACATTGTTATCAAAATAAGCACCCATAATTAATTCATAGAAAAGAGAAAAAAAGAGTTTCAACGGACATGTGGCGTTATTCCTCTGTACATTAGAATCAGATTCTCTGCATCACATATTGAATCATTTAAATGTTTATTGTTCTAAAAATATGTCCAATAAAGTTGTGCTTCAAGACATAAAAAACATCTTGCTAAAAAAAGCTGACATGGCTGTCAGGTTTCATGTTTATTTCAGGAAGATTCGTTCTAAATATGTAAGTTGTCACTCACTGCTGGGAGAAAATATCCTAGAATATTCATGCTGCTGAAGTCTCCACACACTAATAAACTAATACATGTCACCCTGTGCTGGGGGCTGGGTAGTTCTGAGGGTCTGTACTCTGACAGTGGAAAACAGTCAATGAGAACAATTATAAAGACTAATAAAATTAAATATTTACCACTTGGCACAGCATGGGTTCCAGAATAGACATTCTCTGAAATAATGCCTCAGTCTTTTTTTCTCTTTTTTGAGTCTTTACTATCGTGAGTAACAGTCATACAAAACAGATTCCTGTTTAAGAATTATTATCAGTAAAACTCTATGATATTTTCTTTTTTCTGGATTCACACCAAATAGAATGGATCAACACTGATCCCATAAGATTCAGAACTAGAGAGCTAAGAGATTAAATTCAGGTGTGCAGGATTAATCATAGATGGAAAGGCAGGGATCTGTGAGGGGACTCTGAGGGGGCCTAGATCCAGCAGTGGGTTTGAAAGAGCTCATTTTCGCTACATACAGTATGAGTGCAGATTGGCTAAAAACTGTATTGCATCACATCTTTGGGGTCCGGTATTTCATTCCAGCCTGGGGCACTTCTTGTATTGGGTCGCACATGTTTTCCACTCCATTCACTTCAACTTCCCAAAGACCTGGAAGATGGGTTTGACTTGCCGAAGAAGGAAGCTGAACATTCCAGAACATTGGTCTGCATCATCAAGAGACTCTCTGATTGTTCTCTAAGCTGGAATTGAGTACAGCCTATCTAGATAGACACATGCATATGTCGTTATTTACAGTATATAAATAAAGCCTTGCACACCTGTTTAAACACCTGTGAGTCACAATAAAGAGTAACATTACAAAGGCTGACCAGAGCCTCAGTGCCTTTCACTAGGGACAGCAACATCCAAGGACTGAATGCTTGTGAATGCTGGTTGAGAACAGTCAGCTTGGCTAATGGCTATCCTCCTGGCCACAGGACCAGGAGGCTCCAATCTCATGCAGACTCAGTGAACCAAGGGCAGCTCCAAGGTAGAGATGGGGCAGAGGAGGGATGCTTCAGACGAGTGCGAAGGCAGACGTTGGAGTTCAGGTTACGTACAGCAGCTAGTTTGGTGGTGATCATCATTAGGAGGTACAGATGTGTGAGATTCAGTTGTCATTGTTATTCCTCCCAAACTTCAGTTAACTTCCATATAGTACAGCAAAGCCCATGCCTTAGCTCCAGGTGCCACATACTCTGTTCGTATAAGGACAATCCAGGAGTTTCTCATCACAAAAACTCCAAAAGAAAAGAAAAGTTTGTAAGAACAACATTTTGGCTGTGGAGCTTGCGACCTGAGAACAACCGAAGAAGGCTCCACAGCAAAAAAAATGCCACGTTCTTTCTACTGTACGTGCAATTAACCTCTGCTTGTTCTGTTGCAGATTCCACACCTGTGCAGTTCCTCATAGCACTCACAGCTCGATGAAGTAGATCACCCTTCCACGTAAGTCCATCTTGCCATAAAATACCGATCTCTTTTGACAGGTGTTCATTGGCCTAGACAGGCAGAGGTATGAGGTTCAGTCATTTTTAAGGAGGAGCTAGTTTATTACTGCCAGTACAGAAGTTCATTAGTTTGATGAAAAGTGTAAAAGTGTTGATGTGCTGAGTGGTTATGCACCCAGGATGGGGTACAATTTTGGTACTTGTGGGTGACGGATCTAAACCATAAGTACAAGTATATGGTGCAATACCAATGAAGAACTTTTATAAAGAAATGTGTTAAATATACAAAATAACTTTTCTTGTTATAACGGTCAACTACTAATACTTGTATAGAGGAAAAACTGCACCAGTTAAATTTTATGACACAGATATTTTTCTTATTTGTTTTTGTTCATGTAGAAAATAAATTCAGTAAGCACCAAACAGTAGAAACAATTGCTTGTTGACTCTATGAAAGAGCTATATGTTTCACAGAACAAAGAAAGTTCTTACCAGGAAATTTTTGGATCAGGATCTTATTTCTTTCTTCTCTGTTTTCTTCTCTATTTCTTTCTATTTTTTCTACAGGCTGTAAGTGTACATCTTTGTTGTCTTTTAGGGAAAGATGGTCAAATACTACTAGATCTGCAATGATTGTTGATGTCTGAATGAAATAATCCAAAAAATGTATTCTATTGTATATTTATGCTGTCATAAAGTGTGGATTTTGTTAAATGTGAGTGATTATTCATAGCACAGACAGCACTTTTCAGTTTAATTAATGACTACACATAGTCGTACTGTCTCGTTATTTACAGAGGTACAAAAGCTTTGAACAACTGATATGCAAACAAAGGGGCAAAAGGATTTCTCCCGCTTTCCTTTACTTGTAATTAACAATTCCGAATCACAGATGCAAAACACTCACTCTCTGATTTTTAATAGCTGCTTCATTTAGTTCACATTATCTTCATGCAAATGAAAATACCCTTTTACAGTGTACAGTTTAGTTAAAATTCAAAATGCCTATGAGGATGAATAATGAATGTGCTGGCATTCTGGAGCTGTAGGTCTGGGTCACACCAAGCTAGTATGTATATAGTAGCTTTGTTAATTTGAAAGTGGCGTGCAGGAAATTCATCTTTGGTCTCACCTTTTGCCCATCTTATACATGTCTATTGATTATATGTCCAAATATTTTATTTTTATTGTTTTGTGCTGTTTATATTCTAGAGTTCATTTCATAAAATGAAGTATTTTAAAGTTGTGTATTAGTAATTGATAGAGTTGTTTTTTTACAACCATTGTAAAGTGGCGGCTTTTGAACTCATAACTCCTTTATGGAAAGAATTGAGGGAACATACTGAAACTTCATAAATCTAGAAGATAGAGTCGTTATTTGTGATAGTGGGCCACAGTCATAAACAGACCCACCTTCTCCAGACTGTAGATCAGAGAATTATGTTTTTTCAGCTATTTGAAAACTTTTCAATGTACTGTATGTTTCCAATTTTATGTAATTTCACATTAATTCCCAAAACAGGAGTTTAATTCCATGCATGCTGTAATGCTGCAGGGGTAGACAGTCAAGAACTCTAGCTACAGAAATAACAGCCACAAGTCTTTCTGGGTAAATCTCTGCCAACTTTGCACACTCGTTTGGTGCAATTCTTGCCCATTCATCTCGGCAGATGTACTCCAGTTTCTTGGGAGAGCAGTTTTCAAGCCTTTCCACAAATTCTCCATTCAGCTCAAGTCAGGACTTTAACTGGGCCATTCGAGGACAGCCACCTTCTTATTCTTAAGCCATTCCACCATAGCTTTGATCTTGTGTTTTGGATCATTGTCCTTACAGAGACTCACAGCAGTAAGCGGGTAGTAGTTTTCAACTATCAGGAATCATGGGGTATATCACATTTTTGTACACATACAGTATTCACTTTTTGCTTGTTATACATTATAACATATAATTTCCTGTATCACAAATTACAATCAATAATTTTAGCTAGGAACAATATCCAACACAGGCAGTTTTCAGTATTAGGGCTACAATGAATGAGTTGGGCTACAGAATTACCTACTGTATATATCTCTCTTCTTAACCACCATACTGTATGTAGTAATGTCTCTGTAAGGTAATCTTACAACAAAGCTTATGCATAACAAAAATCACTAAAGACTGATTTATTAGTTCAGAAAATGTATTTTTTCACATTCCATTGCAGTAGGATCAATTTGTTTTGCATTTCTATTTTTTTACATTATGCAGTACAGATATCAATATCCTTCACTTAAACTGTGTGACCTCTATAGATGCCCTAGGGAGAATGTACAGTACTGCTGTCTGCTGGAATATTCTCACTAAACTGAGAAGTCAGAGGGAGAATTCAAGTAGATGCAAATACTTGCAGACAGGTAATAATCTTTGTGGATAGCTCCCCTTCCCTATAAAGGCGAGATCACTGTCAATACTAGTTATTTGCCCCCTTAAACCTAAGGGTCTTTTGTAATGATAAAATGTAATTGGAATCACAATTGGAAACTTAAATTCAATGACTTTGCTGGTACTCTATTTTTCCACTGCTAAAAGTTCTTTTTAGCATTTATGACATTTTCCTTCAATGTGCTTTTCATATTAAAACAGCTATACTATAAAATCCAGTCAAGGTATGAAAACAAATGGAAGAAATATACTAGCAAAAAAAGCAATTAAGCAACATTTGCAATTACTGAAATTTAAGACCACAACAAGATAGTTTGGTTCCCCCACATATTGATGCTAAAGGTAAATCGTTTTCTCTAAAATTTAAGACATTGGGTTTAAAATGTGCTTCTGTGACCAGTAATAAAATGCTGATGCATATATGTGCGTAGATCACTGTTTAATACAGTTAAAATAAATATATACCACGATAATGTATGCTCTGAATCCTTCTTTTTGAGTTTTCAGAATTAAACACTTCCTGGTCTTGGTGCAGAAGCACATTCAGGCTTTCAATCTGATATCTGATATTCTGCATATGTTTAATACTTTATGGAAAACATTTGAACTTGTTGGTGCATAGTAAAATCCCCATGTAATTGTAAACAACCAGTAAATAATTTTCTGATTGCATAAAGACGAGGCCTTTTTCATTAACAAAGTTCGTTAATTTATTAAATGAATGTGTTGAAGTGTGTATTTCTATTTTCTTTATCTTTTCTAGAAGAAAGAAAGGACATATGTGTGTATATTAAAGAGTTTAAGGAGCTCCCACAGGGGAGCTGCATCAGCTTGCAGGCTACAAAGGAACAAGCAGAGGTTAATCCCATGTTGGAAAACAGAGTGAAAGAAAAAACAATGTTTTGACTGAGGAGCCTCTTCAGGTGTGAAGGAGAGAGAGTAAGGATGCAGAATATGGCACAAAGGGAAGGATAAGAAAAAACAGAAGAAAGAGCAAGTGAGACTGGGCACGGCAGGTGAGAAAGTGTGTCCAAACAAATGGAAATCTGGCAGACGAATCCCTGGAGAAGTGTAATAAACTGAATTCTGTAAACAAGTGGAGAGGTTCCAAAAAGAAATTTACCTACCATTGAGGGCTAGTGGAAAATAGTCTTTGGAAAATAAAAACCAGCATAGTTATCATCCATAAAGCTAATAACTGAATTAAAGTAACTCCCATAAAGCTAAACTAAATGTCATATTTTGATGGCAGAATTATTACTGACGTACACAATTTAAAATGTATATGTAACATACACAGTGATTAACGTGGGGAGCTATGTCAACAAGACAAAGTTCATTCCTACCTGAAAAATAAAAAGAAAGAAAGGACAGAAATAACTGACCATGTTTAAAGGATACGTTTGGCCTCTGATGTCTTTCTGTCCTTGAATCCTTGTTAAAGGATGCTGATAGAAAGGTGAGTGTACTCACTTGGAAAGAGCTTGGAAAGATCTTTAATCCTTACTGCTCTCACATATTGTTTGAAATGTACAGCCAGTTATTTTCTGTTCTGCAAAAGACAAAAACTACAAACTGGAGAGTTTGCCGTGGATGGTTAAGGGGGCTGTGGACAAGAAGACTCTGTATTTTGTGTGGTTGGTGATAAAGGATGATTGATGAGACATGAAAAAGGGCTCGAGCTCAAGGGTCAGAGGTTGTGGATGACCTTGGGAATAGACAAGATGCTGGTGTGGAAAAGGAGTACAATGCGGTACTGGGTGGTGGTGTTCCTTGTGGGGCTGATGTTCTCAACGTTGCTCTTAGCTCAGACTTATTGCTGCTTTAAGTTTGAGGAACTAAGTAAGGAAGACTTTTTAATTTTTGAATTAACATATGTCTGTGCTATATACTGTATGTACAATATGCACAAATGTACTGAATTCTAAAGAAAGTGCAAAATTACATTGAGGACATAATTTTTAAATTATTTTTGATTGGTTTATACACCATGAGGTATGACTCTCACTTAACAGAAAGCAACTGTAGCAATCACAGGCAACACAATTATTAAATAATTGGTGGCCTGGTGTGAGTGCAAGTGAAGATAGCCTCTGTTAGACAAACTTGCAACTCTGATAAACCAAATGTGAAATATGTCTACAGTAAGGCTGGCAGGTAGATGATTGAAATATGTTACTTGTCTAAGTTCAATCTAAAGTCTGCTATGGTGTTAGTTCTTTATATTTGCATTACAATATTATATTAATATCTGCTTTGCAGCTCATACAATGACACAGCTTTCTACTCTAACTTTTCTATGTGCTGCATTTTTTTATCTTTATTCATGGTTACATCACCAGCAGCACCCTTGCCTGTGAATAATTATCATGCTTATATGGTTTCAGGCTCAAGCTGAAACTATTAAATTCCTATTTCATATTTTGTTTTGGATGTAATTCAGGCTGGATCAGAGCTTCTGGTAGTGAATTAGCAGCATACACAGAGATAAAGATTTTCCAGGCCCAGATGATCAAGGACATAATTCCTACAGACCTTAAACAGGAAAGATATAGACTCTACACGCATTCTCAAAACTGCGCACTTACTGTAGGTCATCTGCTTCTTATTCATGCTAAAAGAGATGAGAGCTAGCTCATCAGAGGGAGGACAGCTTTTTAACATCATGTCAGTATTACAGGTGCAAGCCACAGAGGTTGCAATTGTGTGGTAGGTCAAGAAGTCAACAGCTGATTGAAGCCCACCCAGCAAAGGCCCAACATGACTGGAGCACAGCCTGTTGTGCTCGCTAGGTTTGCCATCTGACTGGTATCCTGCTGGCCAGTT
Organism: Atractosteus spatula; assembly: GCF_055471065.1. Taxonomy (NCBI): domain Eukaryota; kingdom Metazoa; phylum Chordata; class Actinopteri; order Semionotiformes; family Lepisosteidae; genus Atractosteus; species Atractosteus spatula. The sequence goes on from NC_142720.1 coordinate 18,928,513, forward strand.
GTTTTGTTTGTGTATACACCTGGTCAAATACTCTAAAGGGGAACTGCAGTCCTAATTTCTCAGTCCGGTTATTAAATCTCGGTAACAAATACTTCACTGACAGTACAGAACAAAATTTACAAATTTCGAATTAAGCAAACAAAATCGTGGACTTTGTGAAAGTACAGGAAGTCGAAGTTGTCGCAATCCCCTGGTTTCGGCACAGGCGAATCGAGAGTTCACAAATACTGCAACGTGATACAGCCCTTCCTGCTCACTAGTCACTTTAATGACTAATGTAATGTGCTATACAGTACAAGCAAATAGGTTCAAATTGCAGCTCACATTTCACAACAAAAATGTCACAACGTGATCTGCATGCAGAATTAACAAGTAAGTAGAATTTGTCAGCAAAACCGTCTTGGAGGCAAGAGCAATATTTCTATTGGATTAAAAGAGATGTATTCACAAGCCTGCTTGTTTACAATGTAATAAGGCCACAACATGTCACTGGATGTTTCATTACCTTGTTCTGAATCGCAGAATATGGTGCTGCAATACCTGGGAATTTCATCTCTTTTGTGATGTAAATTGGAGGTTTTAAAAGTAACTGTGTACATTTTACATTTATGGTGGTTTGAAATGCACTCATCAATATTAATTCTTTCTAACTCTGAAATATAAAAATACCATTGCAGCTCCCCTTTAAATAGGCATTTTCTTAAGATATGGCCATGTTTTGTTTCATTGCAGTTTTCTTGAAACATATTACGTTCATTTAAAACATTTTCAGAAAATTAAATCACCGAATATGTACTTTGTCACAACACATCCACTGCGAGGAAGCAATATGGCTGAAGCAGACATATTGTAAATTTCGACAGAAACGTCCTCCATTTGTATGATGCTGCTAGTTTTTAATTCAAAAAGGTTTGCAAAACATATAACCCGCAAAGTTAGAAGTATTACTATACAAATCAAACACTGAATTGTACAAAACAAATTCACTGCCTGCATAAAATGTGAACATAGAAGGAAACATCTCAGTGGTGAAGGTTAAAAAAGTCTTACAAAATCTTACAATCCTTCACTGTCTTCTCATACTGTATGCAGTGAATGCACATATTTTAACCACAAAGAAAATAAATGATGATTGAACAAAATTTATTTCAGACCAGGATTTGCACTTATATGCTGCTAAGGGCTTGGGAAAAGAGCCAAGTGTATTTTTACAATACGCAAACCATTTCATACATTTTTTTACAATAAATCTAAAAGGTTGATTCTATGAAAAGATATACTATATGTAAAGCTTTTTTTTCTTTTCCCCTTATTAACAAATCAATAAATAAGACAGGTTACAGACTTACAAAACACCAAGGTTTTTTTGTTTAAAAGTCAAGCCCCCAAGGGCCTCAGATGAATCTTTTTTTCTATAGTTGTTCTATTTTTTCATTGGTTCACTTACTGTAACATAGTTAATACTACAAAACTTTCAATAAGTGAAGAAGAGCTCTCAATCAGTGATAATGAACAGTTGCACAGTGCAGCTTTATAGGCAATGTTTCATTTAAATCAAAATTGTAGAGAGACCTAAGCATTTTTAAACTATTCAATTGTTATGTAAATTAGGTCACATTACATATATAACCCTAATGTAACGTGTAGTCAGTTGAGGTTACATTTAAGAGAGAGACAGTTACATAAAGCTAATGTAATGTTTTGGACAATATTTTTGCCTCTCTACTTAACAAATAGCATAAACATTACTTGCTGCCTGAAATTCACTTATCAAATCAAAAATAACAAATGACACTAGATATGTTCACAAACAGCAATTACTGAAGGCTCAGCAAGCTATCACCTGAAAAATAATTACCATTTTCTGCAACTAATTTGAAACCCTTTCTGTTATCTATCTCGCAAGCAACGTAAGAAGCACTTGCTGTGATTACTTTTTTTAATTATGCTGTTACAGGGCTCGTTAACCCCCAGAAAAGCAGCACTCTCTCCTGGGTCATTCTCAAGGTCAGATACTTCACCTGATGTGACAGGATTGTCATTTCTCTGCCTCGCATGTTTATAGAGGATGCTAATTCGGACAAGGTAAGAGGTACTCAAACTATTGAGCGGCAGACTGAGAGAGAGATCATTTAAACATAAAGCAGAAATTAAAATGTCAAAAACAAGAACCTTTTACAAGTTTTTTTTTTCTAACAAATGAATATATTTTTTTTTGGTAATCCAGGATCATGCAGATTGAATACTTAGAAGCGTAGTTCAGGACCCTATGCAGACGGTATAATCCGGAAGTAAGAGGAAAAGGACATCAGGGGAGGAGACGAAGAGGATCAGGATGGGTTGACAGACAGGGGGGCGTGACTCTATAGTGATTCAGTGCTTGGGGGGCGTGGCAATGGCAAACAGGTCCAGACAGTCCAAAAGGGGGAATCCGGGGTGCAGTCCAAAACCAGGAAATCCATCCAAGACAAGAGGATTAAAAAACAGGGACAAGGAACAAGGAGATTAAAAACGGAGTGACGAGGCCAGGCGCTCTGAGCTCTGACAGCTTGGTGAGGACGCTGTTAGGAAGCCTATGCCTTCAAGCCACGGACATAGGGCGACTTGATGGTAGGTGGGGCTCCGGGCATCCGTCTTCCAATGCAGAGCCAGGAGCAGCAAGAGCACCAGGCTCAAATAAGGAGGAACAAACAGAGGGCAGGTGCACATAATCAACTAAAATACGAAGGGGCCGGAGCGCCCTTAAGAGGAGGGATCCCGATCATGACACTAAGTTACCAAACCGATCTTTGCCTTGCCTGTTTTGATTTCTAGTAAATGCATGTGGCAACAGAGCTTTAAAAATGTGTTACTAGTCCTACTCATGGTGATGTTTAACCATTCTATGTGAAGGCAATAGCCGGTAACCCTATTGTTGCACCTGTCCCAAACAGCGGGAATCATAATGCGCTTCACAAGTGTATGGTTCAGAACAGAATACAAGAAAAAGCTACTGGGCCTCTGAGCACCAGACTTCATTAATCTTCATGTAATTTAAGTATTTTTGTGTTTTGTTTAGAGAGATATAGTGAATTGTTTCTTCAGAAAGGCTATTAAGCCATTATATGTTCATAAAATACCTCTGTATAGGTATCATATAATTCTAATAATAAATATGGTATATGCATACATTAAAATTGGTATATTTAATTTAACTGTAGTTTTTACTGTTGTTTCTTATTTCACAGACTAAAAAGAAAAGAAAAGAATCCTTCTGGGAAATTCTTCTCCTTCTGTTCTCACCTTTATATTCAGTCCAGTTGGGTTGTCCAAGAGGCTGTGAATTCCTACCACAGGAACAGAACCTGCTGGCAGTTAAGAACACCAGGCTCCCCAAGTGAATGGCTCTCAGCTCTGTGAGTTCAACTTTCTTTTCAAACGAAAAATTTCCGACAAACACAAAATAAAAATCTAACCCAAAAATCTCTGAGTGCAAAAAAGGGAACCTGTCAAGCGTCAACACTACAACTTCAGTGTAGCAGACAGAAAATATGCCTTTGCAAGGTTCCCGAGTGGCTTAAACTGTCTAAGTTCTTGTTTGGAAAACGTTGAGGACTGTAGTCCAGACATCACTAGTTCACCTCTGGCCTTTATAAAGGGTTTTCAACCATTTCTGGGTTTTAGATCATTTTTATGACATGTACTTTTCTGTAAGGATCCCTGTAGTAGATTAAGTATAAAATATTAAAAGCTGTCAAATCAGGACCACCCTGTGCTGGTTTTACTCACTGCTTGATTTTTTAAGAGATTACAATTTCCACTTTGTTTTGAGGGATTCCTGTGCTATTAAAAATCAGCCAGCTGTGACCAAGTCTCCTAACAGGCAGAGAGCACACTCGTCATTCATTATGACATGCGCCAGTGATTTCTGTAGTTTCCCAAGAACCTTGATTGCACAGCTACAGTATCAACAACAGCTATATCAGTCCTCCATATTATAATAACTCTACAGCATATACTGTTGAGCTCATGGTAAGAAAACTGTTGTGTAATGTGGGTATGTGTTTTTAGAGGATATTCTGTTGCTAGTCAGGTTTGTACTCAGGCTACGTTTAACCTGCACTGCCTTGTGTTACTGTTTGTAAAAAGCTATTTGTAGAAGATATTGTGTATTTGCTTTGTAGTATAACTCAGAAGCAGAAAGCGCACAATTGTGAGAGTGAAGTCATTTTCTGACTTTATTAATGATATAGCAAAAACTTTGCTTGGTTCACTTCACTAATGCAATAAGCTGGACGAGTTTCTTCCTCTTTTTCCCAAACATTTATCTTTTCTTATGTTCTTAAAAGATACCTTATCAAAGAAGGAAATATGGTAATTCCCTGCAAAGTACTGGTAACTGCATGTTCCAGGTTTGCATAGCTATTCTGGAAAGAAGCTAACCATTTTGATGTATAGCTAATACTAAAGATTTGCTTCTTATACAGTATGTTTTATACTTTCAGGAAACATTTCTCTGTCTTGCCATTCCAAGAGCTTGCTTTAATTTTCTTTCCATAATCTCTGATACTGTATATTTCGTAATGCCCTTTCAATAGAGACCTGTCAGATCTACTGTTCTGGACATGAGGCTGCAAGCCTCCTAGTGTAGGGAGTTTGTTTTAGAATCATATAATCTCAGTCTGCATTAGGTGATTCTATTTTAGAGCCCCATCAATGGCACTAAAGCACTTTTAGTGTTTTAAAATCCCTGATGGATCTCAATAATGAAGTGCTCTCTAGTAACTTTATGGAGGAATTGCTGATATGGTGGTGAGATGTAAGCTATTTATTTTAATGTTTAAACTCAAATACCTAGATGTACAATCAGATTAACAAAATTGCATTCCAATGACCTGAGTTTGCACTGGAACATAAATACAGGGGGAGATGGTATGTTTTATATGTTAAAAACAGTGGTTAAAAATAGCTAATATACGGTAGTTAGACTATAAGAAAGGCTGCAAACTAGAGAAGGGCCTTCTAACTGTCTTTCATGGATGGTGACACCTAAATGCTGGATACTTTCAACCCTGATGGTGACCTCAAAATGCAGGAACTGCTTTTATATGTTAGCTTTGCAGCTTTTGATCTCCCAGAACTATACAGTAAGTGCATCTGAAGATCTTTTTTAGACTTTGACTTCTAATTCCATTTTACACATTCGATCTTTGCTGTGCCTTTACTATATGCATACTGTTTGTGATCTCATTTCATCTCAGTTTTATTGCCATGAGAAGTATTCAAATAAAATCCAAATTTTGTTTAATTTAAGAAAAGAGGAACTGGATTATTAAGATATGTAATGTCATTAGAGAACATGCTTTTGTTTCATATTATTTAAACTGCTCTCATACAGACAGATATCATTATCAGCACACATCATAGAAGGACACTCTTTGACGTTCCTTTATCCCAGAGTACCAGAGTAAAGGTTCTTTTAAAAAAATGACTACAACACATTAGGAAAAATTAGCACTCTTCATTATTCAGTATTTAGATAAGGAACATGTTATTGCTGTACTGTAACTCTAAGCCTATGACTCACACAAAATCATCAAGATTAATGTAATATGCCTGCACACCTTAGAGATTCTTAATCCACTGCAAATTGTGATGGCTATCCAGTGATATTTCTTTAGGGTCTAAGCTCAGTGTTAAAGCCTCCAAAATGAAATGACATTTGGGATTATGGCCATCTTGGAATTTCATTCACCAAAGGTTCTCATTCTGCGCAACAGAATCTGTGACTGGTTAATCTATTGTACTCATAATTCACCTTGATTGTATTGTATCTTATTCTGATTGTACATTTTCCTAAAAAACTAACTTTTGCGTAGATGCTTGGGTGAACTCAGGCACTCCAGGGTGTCCTCAAATAAACTGGAAAATATTTCATCCCCAAATTAAGGGTATAATGTTTTCCTCCTGACATAGTGCAAAGAATTGTTATATGACCCAGTGGTTAGGGCCCATGAAAAAAGTACATCTGGTAGGGAGCACGATGGATGATAGATAGATTTTCCTCTCTCTGGCAGGTAAAATGTGTCACATTTCCAACAGCTCAGCATCCTCTTCCTTGTGAATGACGTGTATAGATATGTGGGTTAGATCTTGAAATCCACTTTTTCAACATTAACTTGGAAGATTTGGGTTGTCTTCTTAAAGTCTGGTATGGATAGTTCATAGGTCACCAGGACCTTTCTTTGCCAGGTTTTCAAAATTTCATTTTGCCAGTAGGCTACTAGGAGAAGAAGGGAGCAACCGCAAGAGACTTTCTGTCCAGGTGAGACTGACATTCGAGTTTCTTGGCTTTTGATGTTGTGATGTTCTCATAGTGATGGAACACCAGGAGAGACTCGACGGCATAGGCTTCATCACGGCGTCCTGACCATCTGAGTCCGGGGCTCAGAGCGCCTGGCGCCTAGCCTCGTAAGCGTTCCGGATCCCGTTCCGGATTTTAACTGTGTTTGTTTCGTCTTGGTTGGATCCCCCGGTTTTGGACTTTGGACTGCGTCCCGGATTCCCCCCCTGGACTGCCTAAACTTGTTTGCAATCGTCACGCCCCCCGAGCACCGGATCACCGTAGTCACGCCCCCCTGTCTGTCAACCCGTCCTGATCCTCCTCGTCTCCTCCCCTGATGTCCTTCTCCACTTACTTACGGATTATACCATCTACATAGGGTCCTGAACTACGCTTGGTGGGAGCCTGGACAGGTGAAATGGTCGTTGCCATGTCAGACCACTGGTAAGGTAAAGATGGCAATAGAGTATTACATTACTACTTTCCATCAGGGACGAGTGTGTGAAGTAACTGTTCAGGCCCTATCGCCCTGAGTCTGCGGGTGAGGGGCAAGGAAAGTGGAGCACAGGGCATGAGCAGTGTCAAGCCTTAACTGCAGGAGGTACTGTAGGAACTGGTTTATTGATTGCCGAGTCTGGAAAATCTACAAACGAAGGGTTCAGTGATCAGGTTTTGTCCTTGAGAATGACCTCAGAGTAGATCTGCAAGATTTTAATGCTGTGTGATATAAATGCTCTACTGTGCAGCCTGAGAATAGGCAAATTTGCATATCACAAATACAAATAAGCCAAGTCACAAATACGGAATTCATATATATCAAGGCTTTACTGTACATATTCATATGCCCCATAGTAAGATTTGAAAACAGGAACTACAAATTTCAGATTAATGTTGCATTATGTAAAGAAAGTAAACATTCATAAACCATATACTGTACATTAACACACCCACGGTAGGAACAATTATAGGGCTAGCAGAGAATTACAAAAAGCTAGGCATTAGGGACTTTTTTTCTTCTTTAAAAAGTAGAGGCTGCCATATTATATCAAATTCCCACTTCTTTGTCAGGACACCCTGGCAAGTGTAACATATTTGCAACAAATTCACAGATGTAGCTTTCTCTATAATTATTTCCCCCGTGTTCCATCCACTAGAAAAGAGTGGTTTTGTTTTGTAATATTAAAACATTATTCCTTGATTGCGAGGCTGGATGGTAAAATATTTAAAATTTTGTCCGTGATGAGATGGGAGATGAAAATCACCACATCATTTGTAGCAGTTTTGTTATTTAGACTAATTAAGGGCTTGCTTTTATTTTAGCAGTTTTTTTCTGCTTTGTTTCACCAATGGAATTGGTATATTTTGACATGTAACATCAATGTAAATTAGAGGAAGAAGGTTGCTCCTGTGGAAGGTTATCGCTTGAATAAGGGTGCCCCTGACAGATAAAAATGCTAAACCTTATTAAATGTTCTCCTGTTGTCAAGAGAGAAATAATGTTCTCAACCCTGATATTTACCCAACCAACTGACTTACCAAGATTCCCCAAGTACTGGCATAGAGTTAGCAGAGTGTGCCATTGATTGGGAAGTAATGAGGTTGCCAGGTCTCTCTTGACCTTCTGAAAGACAGCGAGACCTGTGACTTTCTAGGTGTCTACATGCAAGCAGTGGCATTGGTGAGAGATGAACTGCTAGTCTTCCATTCACTGCCAGCTCTACCAAACGTACTGTGCAGCCTGCAGTGTGTCAAATGACGGATGACTCTGCAGGTGGGCATTTCATAGGACCACATCTACGAGTCTTATTCTCTCCAAACTTAATGTTGAAATCATTGTCAGGAAAAAAAGACTTAAACCAACTAGCCATTCCAAATTATTTAGGTATATAATAAATGGAGTTTATAACAGATGTTTGGGAGGAAGATTAGTTCCTAATCTTGCCCTCTTTTGCTTGCCAACATATATACAGTATATCTTGCACCTGGGTCTTCTCTTCTCATGGTCACATCCACCAGCAACCATATTCTATCCGGTAAACAACCTTTCGCTAAACCGACCACAGCTATTGGTAATTCCAGCAAGCGCCAGCGCACTGATCAATTATCTAATCACGACACCACACTAATAACCAAACCTTCCACTTCCTGGGATATTTAAACCCTCACTACCCTCAGGGCTGCGTTCGGAATTAGCCTCTATCCTTGGAGCTCCTACCTCGCTGTTTCTACCGAGACATTCTCTTTCGGATTGAAACTCTGGTCTTGGAAAATTCTACCTTCGTCCCTCGACTCCCACTTCAGCCCAGCGACTTGGATATTTAGCCTTCGATCTCCTCTCCCTTTCACCCTTTTCCCGATCTCCTAAAACTCTCAGAACAACGCACAGGGTCCTTCCTCTACCTCGTGGACAGAGCATTCGTTACACTCATATCTCACTCGTACATCTCCCACCACTCTAACCACACCCAACAGCACTTCCTAGCTCACTCCTTGCAATAGTGAGGGGTGGTGGTGATGGGGTTCAGACTGACGCATTCTCACAGCTGGGCTGTCATTCTGTCAGCTAGGTGAGTCACACCAAATACTCTTTATATTTCATCCTTCTTTTGCATTCATTAGGATGTAACTGAACTACTGAAACATATTTGGCAATTGCAATTAATAAAAAGCTGCCTATTATTACTGAGCTTTAGTATACTACATTGTAGACTAGGGTTTGATATTGACTAAATAATGCACGTACATAGAATTTTTAAATTAGATTTTGAACTGGGTGAGTCCAGTTTGAAAGCAATTGCTTTAAATTTGCCCTTCAGTCAGAAGAGATTAAGGAACTTCTTCCCTTATAGAAGTGTCTCAAAAAAGAAAAATAAAACTGAAAAGGAAGGAAAGGCACAGAATTACAAACATGCAGCTAGCTCTCTTTTAGCCCTTTCCAAACCTCTGCAAATTAGCAAACAGCATGAAGCTGATTAAAAGGAGAGAAAAAAATTAAGTCTTTCTATTGAAGAAGGTCATCATGATGAAAGGTGCTTGAGTGGAAAATCAATGAGCAGAGGATGTGCGGGCCCATCAAATCCATCATCCAGAATGAAAGCAGTCCATCAGACTATTACGCAAGGCACCTTCTCAAAACAGAAAATGTCAGATCTGCATTAATTTACATAAAAGAATGCCCCCATTAGCCGGAGACACTGTATAAAACCAGTTATTCATTTAACTTCAATACTTTCTAAAGTAAATGTTGTAATAAATCCACAATAGGAAAGTTACCACAATAAATAAATGTGTGGTAATCCCAGTGCCTGTTGAACCTCTGTATGTTGTACTATTAAAGTATAACAAAGGGCAGTCTCAGATATGATGCTTAACATGATGACGCTTAATATTATTGTCATTGTTGTGCCCATATTGATTTTAGCTTTATGCTGTTTCTTGTTGATCACAGAAATGCTGTTCATTGCATTTTATTCAGCTTGCCAATATACAGTACTACCTCTGTATTTCTGGAGGCAACCATGAGCAGCAGTGGTTTGGGCTCTAGATGTGTGATAGGATGGTTGTGGGTTCTAGCCCTTGGTGAGGCACAGCTATTGTACCGTTGAGAAAGAAATTTCACTTTGACTGCTTTTGTAGACGCCCAGCTGTATAAATGAACACAAATGTAAGCTGCTTTGGATAAGAGCATCAGCCAAATAAATTAATAGCATGTTCGTTATTTCTCAATTCTCATCAAGGGGAACTTGTGGGTCTTAATTCTCCTATCTTGATTATCTAACTACAGCTTGTTTTCTAATTAAGAGTTTCTCTGGGGGAAATGTGCTAATTGCAAAAAGTGTCTGTTGTGCCAGCAAAGGGATCCTGATTTTGATTCTTAAAAAAAAGTCTCTGTGAGGCAATGAAAATGGAGCGTCTTCAATCTGATGTAGTTCAAAGGCATTGTAAAATAACCAATTTAAAAGAATAATCATAACAGATTTAAACGAGAAAATTGCCTTTGTTATGATATTGAGTTGATATACTGTACAAGAACAATAGCTTTCATGAATAACAATGTTTTGCTGACACGATTGAGGTGAAGTGGATAGCTACTGTGCAAACAGCCTTTGAACTTACAAATTAAGTTTTTAAACAATTCATTGGAAAAGCCAGATCATTTAGGACAACAATATTTCTAATGTTTAAAATAATAACCATAAGACAATACCAATCATTACCACAGGTCTGACTCTACTTAATAGGATCTTATACTAGGGTCTAAACAGGTCCTAAAGATCCTTACCTGCAAAGCCCATTAATAATATTTCATATTAAACAGCCATTGTTATATCTAGGGAATTGTAAAAATGTCAGGTACAGTAAGCTCTTTGCCCCAAATAAGTTTTTCTCAAGTTCAGTGTGCCCCAACCCTGTTTTGGACAGCTCCATTCCAGTAAATCACCAGAAACCAGTTTTCCGGGACCGGGAACACATGTAACTTTGCAACCATTTAAGTAAGTAATGTCCTCACATAAGATAATTCTGGTCCCAAGGGAGTGATTCCTAAGTTAGATGATAAATTAGAATCTGATTTAGAAAAGGTTTGTATTCATATTTAGAATTGTAAAATCTTAATTTCTCCAGGCTGGTTTGCAGACTCTAACAAATCTTTGGTTTAAATAGAAACTTTCCTGTCCATCAAGAGGAGCTGTTGATGGAGCTTAGGCTTTTAAACCGGCACTCCTGGTAGTCTTGAGAGAGCAGCATTGTCTGTGTGCTGTAACATAGCTTTGTTTTGTGGTAGGCCTGCTGCTCTTAAAACTGCAAGTGAATGTTACTTTTTTCTGTAGTTCTGATTTTTTTTTCTTTGAAAATTGTTCTGTTTTATACAGTAACTATTTTTGTACAAAACACTGCACATAAGTAATCACTAGTTCTGCACTTTGTTTTATTAGAATGCAAATGGCTACAGAGGCCATGTAACATTTTTTGCTCTTCTATTAGTGACACAGCTCTTTTTTAAAATTAAATAATAGTCATTACCTCCAAATATGAAATTAAACGTTAAAACAGTGTGATTAACATTTGGGGATGTATTTCTACTTGGCCTGATATAATTCAAGCCAAATGGGAGAGCCAGATGGTCCAAATACTTTCATGCAGAAATCTGCATATGCAGTGTAGCTTGGTTCTTTCAAATACTGTGGAGAATATAATTCAGGCATGTATTTAATTTCATTCCATGTTAAGTGAAGTTTTGACAAACCGAGACATAATATTCACTTAAATTAATAGCCACTAGCTTAAAAAACCTGTAGTTGGATAAATAATATACACAGCAAAAAAATACATAAATAATAAAACCAAAAGGAAACCTCTGGGGCTCCAAGGTCTTCTCTTATCTTTATTATATTTTCTATTACATTTTTAGATAAAGTATTTAACATTTTGGAACAACTAATAGGTTTGTTCCATGCTGAAAAGAGAAGAAAGGAAACACAGCATTTCGGCTGTGGAGCCTTATTCGGGTGTCACCCAGAGAAGAAGCTTGACACCCGAAGAAGGCTCCACAGCCGAAACGTTGTGTTTCCTTTCTTTTCTTTTCAGTATGGAATAAACCTTTACTTGTTCCTTTGCAGCCTACGCATGCTGACGCAGCTACCCACCTGAACGTTTTAGCATTTATACATATTTTATCTTGATATTTTCTCGATGCACTTCTAACTTGGTTAAGGGTACAACAACAACCTCACCTGAAATGTGAACCCACATCTTTATATTTAAAATTCCAATAGCCTAGTACTGCACAACAGTGCCCTTCATCTTTCCTTCTTTAATAATTTCCATTTTATATCTTCACTTACATACAATATATATGTGTATTTAAATCAATGTATAATAAAATTGTCTAAAAAGCAATTCCCTCACATGATGCACCCTGGTAAGGCTAATAGGTTTCACAATGCACTCATTTTCTACTGCTATGACAATACTATACTGTATATTCCATAAAACAGAATCTTATAGAAAAATGTATAATAAAGTATTAAATTGTTCTGTTTTATGGACCTTAATCCAAGGAGATTTGTGAAAGTTGTGCAATTACAAAAAAAATAATTTTAAGTAGTACAAAAATAATTAAAAGTGTTAGAAGCAAGGAAATCTTCAAATAACATATAGTATGAAATTACAAAAACACAAATAACAGGATAGTTTAATTATTCTTATGTTTTTTATTATATAAGAAAATCACTTACATTTTAAACTTAATTTAACAGAGTGTTCTTGAATTCCTTCAATAGCTCTATACTTTTCTCACTTTGGCATTCTGTACATCTCTGATTTATCACTCCTGTCTTATTTGCTGTGGCTTGCTACTTTGTACTGATTTTATAACACAGAAAAGGTTTAGAAGAAGACCCACTTGGGTTATTAATTAACCATTCTGTTTTCCATCACTGCACAGAAAGATCCAATGCAGACATTACTGGACCACAGTGGCTGTTTCACAAGATTCTGCTACTTATGCAATGAAGCTGTAGCTCATATCTCTGGAGTGCCAACTTTCCACTCACGAAAAATGGAATTTTATAAATTGAGAATCCGTTCGATAAGACTTTCATCTTAACAGGTTGTGCCTGTAGGTGACTTGGCGTCTGGCTTTATAATCCAATGAATCACAGCTGAGCTATTTGCAGTCATTACAATTTAGTTAAGTGCATTAATAATTTATGCTCAGGAGCCAGAAAATTATAAGGGCATATGAATACAGTCGGTCTGGATCCCTCTGATCTTTCTATTCCTTGCACAATCCCTAGCTATGTTTCACTTTCACTGTGTGTTGTGGCTTTTCTACACATCTAAATTTTATGAACAACTCCTTTTCTCCAGAGATTAGCCTAAAGCTATGACAGGCCATACAGTTTCTGAATTAATGCAGTAGATAAGCAGTAAAAAGGAGAAATGTTGGCAATATGTGATTATAGATTAAATGATGCAATTTCAGGGTCAACGTTACACTCAGCACTTAGTGAGAGGATGACAAGTGAAGATGAATGTAATATGAAAGGAGGAATTTATTTCTAACGAGGAGCACAATAGTGTCTTCTGCCATCTTCTGGGTACTTAGAGAAGCAAAGCTCCTTATCAGACTATCAAACACGAGAAAAGGCCACGCAATGTGTTTGTATACTGGCACCTCTAAAATATTTTGGGTTGTCTGTAGGTTTCAGAATTTAAACTTGTGTACATTTTTAAAAGTGTGCAGAGTAAAGGTTTTTGCTCAGGTTCAGTATTGTGTCAAGGGTATATTTTTGACTACCACTGTTTATTTTTCAAGGGATAATGTTGAACATATCATCTTAAAACAAAATAATAAACAGGATTAATACTTGATCTTTTGTTCATAGAGGCTTGTTAGAAGGCGATGACAAATATTTCTAAATGATCCCCTCTAGGTATATTTAGTACAGAAATAAAGTTAAAAAGGTTTTTTTTACCAACCTTTGCAAACATGTTTGATAAGTGTAAGCTAGATATATACTGTACATAGACTTTCAAAAATACCTAAAGAACGAATCAACAAGTTCTCCAAAACCTATATTGCTTTAAGTGAGATGAATAGTAATGAATAGACATTTTCATTCCAGCTCCATTTTTGAGATGAGGAACAAATTTGAGATGCCTCATTTTAAATTCAGGTGCTGCTTTTAGAAAGTGCAGAGTAGGGCTCAGAGTGTGATTTGAACAGAGGCATTCATTTCAAATGAGGGCAGTATAAATAAAAATGATTACGAATCAGTAAATAGTTTTACCAACACAATCCATTAGTCACTCAACCCTCTCTAAACACCAAAGCACTTTACATTAATCAGCACCATGCATTGTAATGCTCAGGTCTCCTTCAATGAGAACAAAGCTCCTCATTAACGGAAAAAAAAGTGAATGTACTTTGATTTCTATGTAATTATTTGTTAATTACTTTTTCAATATATAATACGCTTACATATCTGAAAATATCATCTTTGAATTGTTCAACAGAATATGTTCCAACTGAACAGAGGACACTATTCTCTATATATTAAGAAGGATATGTCATTTTGCATATAGGGATAGCAAAAGAGCCTATGCCATAACTATACGTAGTTCAACTGACATATCAGAATGGAGAACAAAGTATAGATTCATAACCTCAATTTATTTCAGGTTGTTTTTGTTCAGATTTATCCAAAATTAGTAACAATTACTTGATACAGAAACCAGGCTTTTCTTTCAGAATATGACCTTGGTTCTGACATTATGATTACAACAACACTAATAATAATAATAATAACAATAATAATACAATTGTTATATAATTGAGGTACTACAGGGGGTACATATAGAATATCTTAAACCTAGACTACAAAACAGTATTAGAATATAAAAGGCATCTAGAAAAGTGCTATTCTAGATGTTAATGAGTAATTAATAAGAGCAGAAGGAAACGAAAGAAGGACAGAATGAGTTAAGAAGGAAGAAGAAAGAGGGTCAGAAGACAGATATCAATTGTTGTGAGCAGGCAATCAAAAGTTCATTCAGACAAAAATAAGGTCATCTGAGCAGCTGCACTGCAAGAAGATCAAAGTAACTGAGGATAGGCTGCCAAACAGAGATGAATTTCCTCACAAATTCCTCAATTCCCAATTTTCTGAAGTGAGGGACTGCATAATTCGACAAGTACAGTATAAGCATGGGTACAGCTAGCTACGAGAGTTGCAAAAGACATACGTTTACAGATAGAAACACCACCAGCTATCACTTCCAAAGCAATTGATGGTGAAATTGAAAGATCCGAGACAAAATTGTAAAAATAAAATCCCAGAAATGTACCAGCTTGGGAAAAAAATGTGCAAGTTTCTGGATGTAGCTGTTTAGCTGTCAGAACTAGGTTTAATTTGAGACAATTTTACTTTAGACCTGTAGATGTGAAAATGAATAGGTTAGGGTACAGACACAAGCACTTGACAATTATAAAAGTGAAGACCCTAAAAATGACAATGGCCCAGATATCCAACAAGAGAAATATAGTGTTGTTACACTGAAGCTGTAGTTAAATAAAAATAGGATTCAGGAAACAAAAAATAGACCAAGAAAGTGGCAATATGAAATTATTTCATTTGCAAGAATAACTGGATGAGAAAAACTGAAGACAGGTTATGGAAGAAACCTGGGAAATGTTTGCACCAGTTAATTAATGAAGACATTAATTTAATACAGTATTAAAATAATAATAGAACAAAATGGGAAATAATGCAAATAACATGGAAGAGTACCAACCATGTGTACAAATAAAATAAAATGTAATTCAGTTATGTGCTCATATTGTAGTACACGGTTACTGGATGATTTACAAGCAAAAAGTGCCACACGAAAAGGTCTATGGAAGTATTAATTTAATTTCACTGTGGTGAATGGAATAAGCTCTAGCTTGTTATAACCCTCAGCATAAGAAGCTCCCCGATAATGGATGATAATGGACGGAAGCATGCAGAAATCAAAGTCTTAGCTAGTTAAAGCTACTCCATGTGACAGATTGATCCCTGTTCTATTATATGTAGTTTTACTGTACAGTATTTCTTTTGGAGTTGTGTTAGCAACATAGTAACAACATTATGTCTCAACAATCATTGCATTTAATTAGATTGTCACTAGTAGAGTATGGAGGAAAGCACTAAAGCACTATTAAGTAAACTTCAATACTGTAACAATTTGTCTGACAACCATACACAGCTGCAATACTTTAAAGATTTTGAGTATCAGCGAGGTTTTGGGGATACCTATACATCCATGTGACTTCAGATCTACAGTGTGTAAAAGTCATAGACACAATCAGAGCTACAAAATGCTGAACATGAACAATTTATTCTAAGCCTGTTTCCTACTATTATGACCATTTTTAGTGTTATGAGAAACGTTTGGTTTGGGTGAGAAGTCAAGCTTAACATTTGAGATTGTGGCCGATAGTTTTGCTTTGCTTGGGTATTCATATTCAAAACAAAGGGTGTTGAGACATGTATGAGAGACAAAATGCATTTCAGCTTTAATACTATCATGAAATGATCACACAGTTAAGAAACTTGTTCTGTGCCAGAACAGCCACTCTTTACACAACCAGGTACAGTAATTAACTGGGATGCTCCGCTTCCTTCCGCATTGAGACCTAACAGGGAGATAGCCCTGATCTTGGCAGTATTAGTAAGTGTAAGTAGTAGGTGTATTGTCCTACTGTTCATAATAGTGAGCTAAACGGTTGTAACACACACAGCCTGGCTTTCACACTCAGAAACACTTTAAGTAATGAATCCACACCAACAACTCGATAATCCTCCAGCTGTCAGGAGTGGGCTGTAGTGTTTAGTTTATAGGAATTAAGTGGGTTGTGCATTCAGTAATTTATATCCAGCCTGCTTCATAATTTTCATAATGTGGGCTCAATCTTTCAAGCCTATTTATAGGGTATATTAGTCAAACAAATCTGCTCTAACATCTAGGCCAATAAACTGAGGCTCCTTTCTTATATAGGCTGGCTTTTGCCTACAGAACTGTGAATTAATGCAGCAAAATATTCTCCTGTAACGAATGCTCATTTCAAAGTAAAACCTCATCTTTCCTATTGCTTTAGGAACTCAAATCCACAGTATTCAAGGAACTCTTCTCCAAAAACATTGGGTGTGTAATAATAACTGGATGCTGTATATTGTCCTAAATTTTATTTAAAGAGTACAATTGCCCAAATCATGAAATACAGTAGTTACTTGTGATGAATGCGTTTTGATGTAACACAACAGCAACAACGATTGCACTGAGGAATGTTACCACATAATGAACCACAAAACCACTAATAATAAGAAATTGCAAGGATAAAAATAATATTTGCTTTCTTTAGGAAATATCAACTTCCGTTTTGACTATGTATTATCAAACAACAAGAGAGATTCTAGAGAGTATACATTTAACGGGTCTTTTAACTGAAAGTACTTGTAGGAAGGAAGTGAAAAGGAACAGCATCTCAACTCACATTTTCAAAATCAAGATGACTTGTCACAAACTCCTCTTGTATTAAACCAGGACATTAAGGAAATAAGTTGTTCTGTCAGCCACAAATACCTTAAAATAGATGCTTCTTTTAGGAGAAGTATTGATTTTCAGTGGTTAATGTATCACATTGTAATCCATGCAAGGCAATACACTTCCTTTTGGGAAGAACTGTAAGACTTTAAACTAGGATTAAGGACTCATTATTCTTTGGGTTATTTAAAACAGTACAGTACCAGCAAAACTGTGGTATACGCAATTAGCCTACAAATGTTCAGTTACAATCAGCTTTCTGTTTTGCTCTTTGCATTGAAATTAGCTCCACAATGGAATCTGCCTTTATAGACCAGCTACTAAATTAGCTTATTAGCTTACTTGAGTTCATTTGCGTTAAAGTCTGAAATGGATAGCTTCCAGCATTTTTTCTTAAGTGTAATTATCAAGTGTACACCACTCAAAATCTAAAACAAAAAAGCTGGGTCAAACAATCTACTTACAGCTTAATGAAAGTTAACGATTCATTGATCAAACTCATTTATGTCTAATTAAACCTTTCCTGCATCGTAGAGAAACATTTTTAAATGATTTTTAGCATTTAAATCTAATGGTGACTCTTGTTCATCTATTTATTGCATAATGGCATAGCTTTGAATTGTGTGATTTCTTCATTTTTAGATTTCCACATGTTCTAATGAGACATTTATGACAATTATGAATACAGTTGGGTGGTTTATTTTAATGCAGATACTTTTTTAGTGTATCATGTCTTTCTTTGCTAGTGAAAGGACACAGGCCTTCAAAAATATTTTGACCACCATAACCTTGTACTGTCTTGGTTTTGTTTAAATATGATTTGAGATGCCATTAGAGTTACAATCTTCACTATACTGGCTCCGGTATCAGTGTACAATGCACCAATCAGGGATGAATCATTTCAATTTCTGTTGGAATTAAATTAAGTATTTCCAGTATCATTTTTAGTAGATCCAGAATGACCCATCATCTGGTGAGATGCAAAGAGATGGCAGCCAAACAGCAGCTGAATGCTACTGTACATACTGACCTTCTAGTATGGTCAGTATCCTAGTAGAAAATGTGTTTTAAAATTTATTTTAACATAGCATTTGGATGTGATGCGTGAAACCATTCAGAGGGAATTTATACATTAGCAATTTAATTTAGGATTACTGACTGCAAATGTGCCTCAGAAGCAAAACGAAAAGTGCAGATAATTAAATGTTGGTTTTTTTTTTAAATCAGCAGTGATCACATGAGCTTCAGCTAAAAAGGTCTTAATAAGTATTCACGTTCCCTTTTCAATGTGATGAATTTTACTTCATATAGTCCCACAGTCCTCTGGGAGTGTTCAGTAACAGCATGCTTTTGGGAATATATGATTGTGCCACGTAGCCTGCAAATCACCCAGTGGTGATCAGAGGTTGTAGAAGGTGTCTGAATCACCATCAGATTGCCGAATAAGACTGAAAGAAACTGTATCTCCAAGGAACATCAACAATCAACAACGAGAATGGAAAGT
Source organism: Atractosteus spatula (assembly GCF_055471065.1). Lineage (NCBI taxonomy): Eukaryota > Metazoa > Chordata > Actinopteri > Semionotiformes > Lepisosteidae > Atractosteus > Atractosteus spatula. The sequence continues at coordinate 18,947,427 of NC_142720.1, forward strand.
CACATAAAGTGTGTAAATGCAAAAGAAAACTATATTTTTCTTTATATACAGTAGTTATAAATAAGAAACATAAAGCTTACTATATAAGTATATAGTAGCTAATGTTCAGGGCAGGAGATATCTCAAAACAGAATCAGATTGAGGGGGATAGATGATCTAGCTATGGGTGACTGGAGCCCTACAATACCAGCGATATTCTAATATTAAATAAGGCAGCAATGCTTTTGGTATACATTATATGCAGCAGGACAATATATGTCCAGGTTAGGAATTTTTAAAGTAAATACACATGTATTTCAAAATCTCCCGGCTTGACTGTTTAAACTGTAAATATTTTGAAAATAAAAAATAATATGCTAAGATGATATTCGCATCTCTAGTTTCACAACTTAAGGAAGATCACACAACAAAGCAGTCAGTACAATGTATTTGTATAGTTGTGCAGACCTGGCAATTCGATTTTCTGTTTTTCTTCTGTTTCCTCCTGTTATGCCACTTTGTACTTACACTATACAGTATGTGTATGTCTCCGTGTAGGAGCATCTAAGCAGACAGCACAATCACTTTGATTTAGACACGAACAGAAACTAGTCTATCATTCTTCAGATTCTGCAGACTTCAGTAATAAGGACAATCAGTAACACATATGTTGAAAGTGCACAAAATCTGTGCACTAACGTAAATAAAAATTGAGCTTTATCTCTTGTGTTTGGGCAGGCGATAATATTAAAAAGCTCCAACAGAGCAGAAAATGACACTGATTGCCACAAAATTTATCAACTGCCCTATGTACATTGGAAGGCGAGTTGCAGACTCAAATTAGGCTGTCAGTTTTTCTTGTGTACTGTGACACTGGACTGTCAGACAATACAATTAATTCCGAGAACAGAGAGGTGGCATGACAAAGCCTTCTGAGCACTTTTTCCATTAAGCAAATACGTGATACTGTATATGATATACTGTACTGTCCCTTAGGGTGGAATTGCTTTGACTTGACATTCAAAACGACTACATGAGACAAAACGGTTTCTCTTTCTTCCATGCATAATTTGAAATTCACATTGTTTTTATTTTTAATTATTCCACCACACACATGCCACCACACCCTTAATTTCTTAATCGGCTCAATTACACTGCTGCAACCCTTGTACCAGCAAAGGAGGGCTAAGGAACATGCATGCTGTCCTTTGAAGATGACATTGTCAGCCATCTACCGTTTTTCACATTGCAAATCCTAAAGCCCAAGTCTGAGTATCGATTTGAGGATCAGTACAGTTCTTGGGACCAATAGCGTTCTTAAGTGTCACTGTGGCAAAGCATGTCAAGGATTGCCAACCAACCCATAAGGCATTTGGTCAATTTTCACTGCTGAGACTGGGCAAAGGCTTCAACTCTAATATTTATATACTGTACCAACCATTATTTATTTTATATTACAAAAATGGCAATGATTAAATCTATTTCTTTTCTCTAGCACTGGCTTTTTGGTAAATTTATATCAACACCTACTGAGTACTTTCACTGAATATATTTATCAATTATTTTTGAGAGGTTTTTTATATTCAAAATCTGGCCCTTACATTTGTGTTTAAGGTTTATAAGTGGAAATTGTACTGTGCTAAATTTCCATGGATACAGGTTTTCAGCTGAATAGATTAATAAGAGTAATATTAATGCTCATGTACATAAAAACAACAGTTCCAAAAGAGAGAACACAATTAGACTCATTTTGTTTGATTTCAAATGGTTAATTGATCCAAAAATTACATCCCAATACTCAATCACCTTCACACATTCAATGCAAGGCTCTCAACTCTATCTTCAATTTTCCACACATGAAAATGTATTAAAAACATATTCGGATAAATCAGTGTATTTACAAATAGTTATTCTCATTATCATGCTTAAATGGAAACAAAGCTCTTGGCCCGTAGTACAAAACCAGGATCTTTCTTTGATAAAACAATATGGCAGGATATTTAATTGGTTTTATCAAGCCATCACACAAATTAATTGTAAACTATTAGAAATGGATGGAGGGAAAACATAGGTCTTTTTGGTTTCTGGGACTAGAGTGGCTTTCGCAACCACTAATTTAGGGCACAATGTACATAGAAAAGCTGTCAGGCTGAAACAATTTCATAGAGAAAGGCAGACCTCTAGTGGAAAGAGAAGATACTTACATTTTGCTTTGCGAGCCCATTAAAGAGCTTCAGAATTTTTTTTGAAATTGTTTGGTCATTTAGTATGATCAATTATATGAAATCCAAATGTTCTAATGACAGGAGTTCAAAGTTTTAATTAGCCTATCCTGCTCAAAAGAAATAATTTTGATTTAATCTTCTTCAGTGATCATACCTTTTTAAAAAGAAATATTAACCATTTTTGTGGAGATACGTCAACGTGCATAACATTTTTATTACACTATGTAGTTTAATTTCACATGCACAAATAATTGTTTCTATTTTTCTCCTTTCCTCCCTCCCTGTTTCAGTTAGAAGACCACATGAAAATAAGAGTTTATAAAGCACTGTCTGGAAACAGCAGTCCAGTGCATTCAAGCTAAAACAACTACAGATTTTTATTCTTAAACGGAAAAGATTGTGAGATGACCTGACTTAAGCATTCAGAATCCTTAAAGGTGCTCACAAAAGAAACCTTTTGTTTTACTAAGGCCTTCTTCAGATTCAGAGGTGAAACATCAATGGAAAGACACAAACGGGAACTGCATTTAAAACTGGGAACAAGGAGCTCCTCCTTACAGAGAGGGTTATGGAAATGTGGAACAAACTTCCTAGTCATATTGTCAAAGCCAATACCATTGCTCTTTCAAGAAAAAAAGCTGGATAAGGCCTATAGAATACTGAGCCAAATGGCCTCATTCCATTTGAAAACTTTCTTATGTTCTTAAGCTTTTATTTTTTACATTGTTAATCATGTATGATCCCATCTTTGACAATATCCCTTCCCCTAAGTAACCCTTGTGAAGCTTGAAAGTCTGACTAGTGTAAGTTAGTGAGTTGTGGGGCAATATCCTGCCACTTCCCATTATAGGAGAAAGCAGAAAAGAGGCTGTGGAGGAAAGTGGCAAATAAAAATGCACTTTGTATGTTTATTAGATGTAACATTAACAAACCATTTCTTGGTAAATTATTTGCTGTGTTTAAAAAATAAAGTATGTTGCTCTGTGCTCTAAGGCTTCTGACAACTGATAATTTCACAGGAAAATGATCAGACAGGAGGCACAATCACAGTATGGTGTACCACTTGTCCCCAAGCATTATTATAGCTAACATGTTGAGTCCCAGCCACTGAATCAGCCAAAAATAAAAATAAAAAGACAAAAAATATTGCAGCACACTACTTTATTAAGAATTGAGTCCATCATTTTCTTTCAAGGCAGTCTTTATCTTGTTCCAAAGATCCCTGGAATTACATAAAAGATTAAGTGGTTCTCAAAGTACAAAATATACTGTATATATATTTCTACAGTATATTTAATGATTTTTGTGATACATACTTTTGCACTTCATCAGGAACCTTCATCCTGCCCAGTACTTTAGATGTGCCATTTCCCAGATCCTTTCAAATGAATGAAAAATAAAACCCATTGAGTTACTTTTTTTCTGAGGGTTAGAAAAAAGCTCGTCACTTAGCATTTTCTTTTCCATTTCATTTTAAACTTGCTTTAACTAAAATATGAATAAATATCATTGGTTAGTATAAAAGTAATGTATCTCACATGTCTGTATAATTACAACAGTGCCAACAGAGAAAATACAATATTACAATTTGCCACATAGTAGAATTCAGTTCAGTGTTGTTCAATTATTCTTAGCAAGACTGTTAAAATTAGTTTCAGCAGGCCTTGAGTGAAATTGTACATACAGTATGCTGTATGTAAAACTTCATAGTATAAACTGTCAAAATGTCAAAAACCATAAAAACAGTAATATAGATGTAGGTTAAATACAACAAAAACAGTGTGGCATAAAACAAGTGTTTTATGTATAGAAAATAATTCGAAACAGTTTAGTTGCAGGTCTATATTTAGTTGAATAAAAATAATGCATACTGTAGCAGCATCTAGCATTACAGACTTACTTTTGTTGCTTGTTGTAGATGTTCATTGGAGGTTAACAATTTCATTACTTCAGCCTGCAGATAAAAAATCATATCATTAAACTAGATATTTGTGTGTCTGTGCCTCTGACATAAATCAGAAGTGAGGTGTACGTGGTGCACACATTTTTTTAAAAATGTATAAGGTCTTGTGATTCGGTTTAGTGAGGAAATAAGAAAGTAATACATGTTTTTTTTTCTAAACAGACAAATCATATATATCTGTGGTCACACTTAAGAGTAACAGAATGCCACACCATCCCAGTACTGTATGTTTATCTTAATTTGATCAGCAGCAGAGTCTGAAATTGGAAATACTAAAGTTCCCTATAATCACTATAATGGGAAATATATAGCTTTGCAACTTAGCGGCTGAGAGTATATCTGAAGAGTGCAGCTGCTCTAACTACACACATTCTGATGAGCAAGACATATTCTGTTCAATTATGTGGGAGAAGATGTGTCTTAGGGTTACAGCTATGTACTATATTTCAGCCATCTGTTTGCTCCTCTCTGCCTACAGGATGCAGGTTTGCACTGCTCTTCTGAAATGCACTCGTTTGCAATACATGTCTTCAGTTTCTTGTAAAAATTCCGGCACATGACATTTTTTTTTTCCCAGATTATTTTTTGGATAGCCAGCCTCTGTGCTGAAGTGCTAATTGTAAAACAGTGGTTGACACTCTTCACTCATCTACTGTAGAAATATCTTTACCTTTGAGTCTCTGATACATCTTTCAGTTGTGCCAGTAGTGATGGTTGAAACCATTTTTTCTTTGATTTCTCTCTCCAGCTCTCGAACCTCTTCCCAAGCTGCCCACACCTGGTACCTCATGTGCTGAATATGGTCCAGTGTGCAAAGAGTGACCTCTTTTTGTTTCATTGCCTGCACATAATCTTTGTGGATTTCTGAAAAAAAAGTCCAGAAGTCAAGAATACAATGGAATGGTTCCACGTCATCTGAAACAAGTTTCTCTGAAATAAATTTACAAACTTTAAGGAAACATCCAAAAGTTAAACTCAAACATATCACAAAAATTACTATACCTAAAATGAAATGAACAAAAGGAAAGAGCACACAAATTTCCATTTGGCTGTTAGCAGCTATAGTAACTGATCAGAGGATCTTATTCAGTCTTTTACAATTCACTAGTTTTAAGTATTTCTAGTACTAGTCTCCATTGCAGTATTCATTTCTGGTCCTATTTCTTTCTCTTGGTCTTTACAATATCCCTTTTACTGTACCTGTGCTTTTGATTCATTCAATTCCTTTTCTTTACCCACAAATTGTTTATTTTTAATCACTTTATAAACTGCTTTCTTTCTCCTTATCTTTTCTCATTGGACTTCCTAAACCATGTGGGTCACTACTTTCTTGACATTGACGTACAATCTGTTCTGTACTTGAAACAGAATATCTTTCAACTGTTACCATCCGTTACCCACACTACAGTTACCTTCTTTAACTTACAGTAACTGCATTTGCCTTCAATCGGGGAAAAACACCTAGAGTATATGAAGATTAAAATATCAGATTGGATTTCAGCTACACACAGAAAACACATTGCCTGCCATGTGTATTCAAAAAAGGTAACATTATACTGTAAACAAACACAGTTTATTAAAATTCACTTGCCTTTTTCTTCAAGGCTTCCAGGTTTTGATACTTCAATCTGCAACTCATTCCTCAGTCTGGTGCAAACATTTATAGAAGAGACAATAAAAATTAGTGAAGCTTGAAATAAATAGTCAAATGAAAGCTGTTTAAGGATTCATTTGGAAAACACGCCAAAAAACATTAAAAACCCTTTAGTAGGCACCATATTCTGAAAATCCATTAGCGGAATTCTCAAGTGAATTGTTCTGAAGATTGTATTTCTAGACAGGTGAGCTTGAGTTAAGTAGTTTTTAAACACATTTATAATAAAATTATGATTGTATTTTTGTAATTAACAAAAGTTAAAGTGATTATGATGGCTATGAAGACAAATAGCTTCCAGTAGAATAACATTGAACAAAGTTTACTTAAAGTTTAGAACTGACTGATTCAGAGTATCTTAGATCAAATAATAGATTTAGTCTGTATATCTCATATTTTTATGAAATATTTGCCATTATTGTGCTACACATCTATGTGTTAATTAGACACAAAATCTTACTGGTTTGGATTAATCTTTTAATGCAGTCTGGATTCAGAAAAGCATATTTTCCCGAGTTCACATTTCAACATGGGAAAAATTTCCTTTAGCATTGTGATAGAAAAGGACTGTCTTGAGGGTGAAGTTTCCAGTGGCATTAAACAAAGAAAGACTTTCTGTGTAATAATTACTGCTCATTTTCCTCCAGTGCTCTCTTAGCAGTTTCTCCCAGCCGGAAGACTTCCTCTGTGGCCAGCTCTACATCCCGTGTCATCACAAACTGGCTCTGTGTCCTTTGGATTTCTTCCACCAGGGTCTTTCATGGGTCAAAATGTGAAATATAACATTCTGAATAAGAGAACTACACAGAAAAAAGCTAAGGAATTTATATAGAACATTTCCAACATGCAGTGTTTGGAGCAGTATGTGCTGGTACACCTAAGGATATGGCTAAAGTTACCTACTTTACTATTTGCTAAAGTATGCCTAATATTATTTATATTTTGATCTAAATAAATCCGAGACTGCAAAATGAAATTAAAACCACCACCTCTCTTAAACAAGCAAGTAAATAACAAATGCATAACTAGCTAACTGCATCACTCCATTTCACACATCCTTAAACCTTAGTTCCTTTTACTGCTTCATACACAACTGTGCTCCCCTGAGCTGCTGTCTTTAACAAATATTTACATCAAAGGACAATAAGCTTACCATGAGCTGAAGTGCAGGCTGGGATTCAAGGAGGGAATTTAAATAGAGGTCATATTCCATCTAACAGAAGAAAAAGAAATAATCAAATTTTCTTAGAAAAGAGGCTAGGTCTATGTGTAATTTTACTAATTTTCCTACTTTTTTAGAAATCAAAATTCCTTTTTATGTTTGAAAATACTCAGGTCTCAGAGTGTCTCTCCAGGAACACCATGGGGCATATGTTTTGCCCATCAATCATATGTGTATTTGTAAGTGTATCACATGGTTATATGATGCCTAAACATAAGGACAATCCTCTTTGCATTCCACAGAAACGCAAACAAACTGATCTACATTTTTTCATGTGTATCTTCACATTTAATTGTAGGACTTAAGGCAGTAAGACATACAGTAAAATGTATCCATAAAAATAAAATACCTTAATTTCCTTCAAAAGTCCCCCAAAGACCTGTGACTCATTGCACACGTCAGAAAAAATGTTGCTAAACACCTTCAGGCGCGTATAATTGGGCCCGTCTGTGGAAGACAACTTCTTCAGTTCCTGTGTTACAGATATTCAGATGTCATTGGAATAGCTTAGGGAACACCACTTCATACACATACTGTGTCAACCTGTCAGGTCACGGAATCTGGGGCGTTTTCACCTTCCTACAGCTGCAATTTGACAGCATTTCAGTTCCTTTTTGTAAACATTTTAATTTATTTGGCCTTATCACATACAGTATTAGGGCAAAACATAAGAATACCCTTTAAACACGATGCTAGGTAGAGACAACAGACATCTATGGGATACGGATTAATCTAATTTAACATCATATTAATTACAGTAATGATATACCTATATTGTTGTAGTACAACAGCATCACCTTGCCCAAGATTTAAAAAAACAAACAGGATGAGTTTCAAAAGTGAAATAGATAAGCATTTTAAGATAAGCATTAATTGTCTGCTACATTTATTTTTAATGCTTCTTTATGAAAAGGCGGCATTGTAGCACAAGTGTTATCCATCCATCCGTCCATGAAGCCATCCATCCGTGTTCTGACCCCTGTGACCCTAGGGATTGGAGGCCTATCCCTGCCAGCAAGTAAATGGGGCACAAGGCAGGATACACCCTGGATAGAATGCCAGTCCATTGCAGGGCACGTTCAGACACAGACATGCACACACTCACACCAGGACCAATTTTCCAGGAGCCAGTTAGCCTACCACAGTCTTTGGACTGTGGGAGAAAACTTGGGAAAACACATGCAACACATTCCATAATTCAGGCTCTTTACAAAGTTAAAAACATGCCAAGGTTTGTAATATGTCACATATTCTAATCTAGAGCAACTGTTCTAACAGTAGTATGATGACTAATATATGAAAGTGATATTAAATACGAAACTTATTTCCATACAGTAAACTAATTATTGCCTAGAAAAGGATATAAAGAACTTACTTCTTGTCATGGTATTTGTCTCCCTCTTGTGGGATGACTGAGAACACAACCATTGCTATGTACAGAGGAAACTAAAAGTATTAACTCTCCTACACCAATGGTGCTTTACTATTTAAGTGTTACATTTATTTTATATATTTGTCTATTCCATGTTTCTAAAAGACTCCATAAAAGTCTGCTTAAATATTTATTCTCAACCACATAGTGTAGTTAAACCACCAGAAACTCTTGCCAGAGTGAATGAGTGCTCCATGAACCCAGGACAACTGCCATTGTCAAATAACTTGAGTTGAACCAAGACCGGTTTATAACTCCATACACACAAACTGTGAACTTCTGGAGATGGAGGGTGGAAATATTTGTTTGCAATCGTGGGTGTTTATTCCAAGCTTTAGCACAACAAACACAAGCGGGAGTGGAGTGGTACAGTACAAGAGGACAAGTAAAGTATAATGGGGCAGCCAAAATATGTTTCGCCATGGACCATTCTCATGAGATCTGTACACGATTAAAACAGTTTTATAGTATCCTACCCGATCCAATTTCCTTGTGAGGTGCTCTGCAGCTTTGTGGCCACTCAACACGTTTCTTTCCTTCATGTCTTGTTTCTTCAGGACCACCTTTTCAAATTCTTGCATCAGCCTAAACTGCTCCTTTCTAGTCAGCCCTGCGTGGTGCGACTGTGTGAGGTGAAAGCAATCAGGGTTTTGCGCACTGCGTGTCCCATCGCTTCTCATGCTCGGCGGTTTAAACAATAAAAGTTCAGCAGGATCCAAAGAGCTTCTCAGTTTGTCCTTGCTGTCCACTTGCAGATGGCTCGCGCTAGCTCCAGCAGCAGTTGGCGACAGACAAGGTTCTTCAGACCCTGGGGTCTGTGCTCTCCACCGGTCGGCTACTAGAGCAGTTTTTACAGTGAAATCCATCAAAGCATCTTTCATTCTCCTGACAGAAGCTTCTGATGTCTTCAGTCTGCGGGGAGATTGCGTTTTTTTCAGGTCTGGAGTCTTTGAGCTCTCCCAGATAGGTCCATTAGCCTTTTGGACTGGCAGTTTACACAGGTTGTCATGGTTGAGGTGTCCTGAGCTATAAGCCAGGATGTCTGCCTTGTGGGCTTTTTCCAAGCCCTGCAGTAATTCTTTACGGGTCTTGCTGAGAACATTTGAACGTAGTTTTCTTTCTTCCTGGTCAGCCCACATCACTAAAAACAGAAAATATAATAAATATATTGATTGATATATATATAATTAAGACTAGGCACCTCCATGTATACTGTACCAAAGCTTTGTTAAATTGAAACAACAATCTTGAAATACTTCACTACATTATTTTGTAAGAACATTCTGATCATTAAAGACACTGTACTAGTGAACACATGCTGTACCGCTGTACCGCTGTACCCACGAGGTACTCCAAAAATTACATTGATGGAAAGCGATTTACAGTAACTGGCTTATAAAGCTTTAATAAATTAGTTTGTAAGCTGTTCTAGAATGCACATCATTTAACTGTAAAGAACAATATACATGTATGTAACATATTATGTGCTCATATGCCTTGAGCAATTGTGCAAATAGAGAAAAAATACTTACGTAGAAAGACCAAAAATTAAAATGTTATGTAACCTGTAGGCGTTAAGCCAGCATTTGTCTATTTTCAATGTCTTACTTCATTTCGATGGTAATATTAACACAGTGCATATGACAATTCGTGATTTTATTATTAATTCGCGGAGAGACAAAATTCTGTATTTCGCTTATTCTTAAGTTTGTGTACTGCAGACGCTTACGAAGAAGTATTTCCCCGACTGACCGTGTACAGGAAGTTGATTTCTCACCATGACAACAAAGTGCTCCGCTCTTCCGTCAGGCTCACTTGAACAGTACAGCTGATGCTGATTTTCAGTGATTGAAAGCTTGCACTTCTTAAGGTAAGAAGTTTTTATCTATTTGATAGAAATGTTGCCTATTTAGGAAGACTTATATTTAACACAAATAAATCGCTGTGCTATAAAACGCAGTTTACTTGCAATACTTCGTGTTAACTTGGCAGTAATCCCATAATAATAATAAGACTGTTGGCAGTGGTGGGAGGTGAACAGTGTGGAAGCAATGAATAAGGAGTAATACGCCTAGAACTGCAGATAAATGGTTATGTAATATTGTGATAGATTGCATTACAGAAGTTCAAACTTTAATAGAAAAGAATAATAAGATTAATATGTACTTATTAATTCTGTTGTTTTGCACAAACAATATGCTATGGGGCTAGTTCGGACAAATTTTTTTTTACTTTTTTTGTTTCACGATCACTGTCTATTTTTTTAATCTTGACATTCTTATATTTTGGGATCCACTTTAAGAAAGGTTTGTCTCTCCATGTAGATTTCAATATTTGATTTATCTAATGTTCTCCTTAGGTTTAGTGCATTGCAAGTGTCCCTACTCCTTATTTTAGACTGTGGTGACGTAGCTTACAGAATTACATCTTAAACTGCTCTGGGAAACCTCATATTTAATACCATCCTTTTAATACCATATTCAATACTATTCTGTATTTCATACCAATTTATCACAGACTCTCTGTTACCACACTCATCAGTGTGAGCTTTATTCTTTGACTAATTGGGCTTCTGCATCCTTGATAAATCCGTCACTAGTTTAAAGTAATTTACAGAACTTGAATTAGGAAAACAGCTCTGGCAGGTCCCCCTTAACTGATTTCATGGCTCACTTCACATAACCACTGGGAGTATGGGGAAATTCAGTGTCAGGACTGAGGCCGGAGCAATCCTGGTGTCGTTTTATCATCGTCCATAGTTAGTTCACAATCTGAATTACTTGTCCGGAGTCTCCCTCTTAACTTTTAAAAATGCCTTCTCAGAATAATCATAATGTTAAAAGCCTGTAAGTCGTCGATCAGGACCTGTTTTGCCTGCACTGACTGCTATAGCTGTGTTCCCGTGGTTATGATCTAACCATTGAGTAACCCTGAGACTGGTTTCACCCTATGACTGAGTCAATAATTAGACTTCTTCTCCTGTGTTCTCTATCTGTAGAAACCCTAATGAAAACCAGCTGAGTTTGATACCTCATACTCCCTTATGCAAATTTGTGCACTTGTTTTCTTCACTAGAGCAACCCAAAGCCTCTCTCTGGTGGCATAAATCAACATGGACACTCCAAGATTGCACTCTATGTTACACCACCTAATAATTTCTTGGAGACCTCTGTACCATCCTGCGACCTTAGATGTGGTACTGTTATTAAACTGAACTTGCCAGGAGGACCTCCTATCTTTAATCACAAGTCATTTCCATTTGCCCCGTTCAGAATCTTCAAAATGAGCTCAATCTACCTTTGCATTTGAGGGCATTTTTAGTCATATGATTAATTTCTCTCTGCTTGACCCTTAAAGTTGTCAACAACCATATCCTGTTATTTTTATATTGGTTATTTCTTTCTTTGATTGATCTTCTGTGAAACACAGGTACTGTATAAGCATTTTGTCCAGTTCAACAATTTAAATGAGAAGTTGTTCTCATGTGACTTTATCTAATTAAAATATATATTTTTATATGTAGTGCATAAAATATCCAAAAATATATCATGCATAATCACGATGTTGTACACAGCACACTCATTATTTACAGTTTAAATTAGTGGTTCAAGTAGTTTCCATCTGATTGTAAGTGCTGGTAAAAGCATTCACATAACACTAGATGGCACTTGCACCTTTAAAATAACATTTTTCCCAAGAATTTCATCATCAGCATCGAACTGTCCTGAAGTCCTTCAACATTACAATCAGTACTTCATTTTGGTCACAAACGAGATGTCCATATTATACAGAAAGTCAGAGAGATGTCATTAAAACTGACTCTTGTGTTCCCCATAAACAAACTGTGACTGTTTGTGTGGCTTATGTACATTGTTATTATGCTTATAATCCATGCTTGATTTCATACATATCCCTGTTGATTTTGCTATCTTGAGTGGTGGACTTTTAAAAATCTTAAGCTTTCTTGCACGAAGAAGGGATGCGCCTTGGATATGGGTGCATGGTTGCTGTGCTTTTCAACAGTGACACAAGGGCAGTGCAGTTTAAAAAATGACTTAGGGTCTATCCAACATCACCCCAGTGTTGTTTCACAGCACCATTTTTTACACCCAGTGTGGGTTTCGCCATTGAAATCATATATCCTAAAATCCTGACATTCACCAACTGACTTACATTTCCAGCAGCTAAACCCTGCACTGTGTAATACATCCATCCATTTTCTAACTCATTCTTCCAATTCAGGGTCATGGGGAGCCAGAGCCTATCCCAGCCAGCAGCAGGCAGGGTACACCCTGGATGGGATACCAGTCCATCACAGGCTACACACAGACATACTGTACAGACACACCTAGGGCCAATTTTCCTAAAAGCCAAGAAGCATGTTTTCTGGACTGTATGAAACCCACACAAACACAGAAAGAACATACAAACTCCTCTCAGATAACCAGTGTAAAACTTTTGATTATATGTAGTTGGAAGACAAGTTTCAGAAGGAACAGTGAAACATGACTCAGAGGGCAGAAGTGGAAAATACGTGGGAAGTGTATTTAAAACAGAGAACAAGAGACACTTCTTTTTTACTTCTATACTTGTGGACGTTCAGAACAAGGTACCCAGCCATGTTGTTGAAACTGGTACCCCGGTTTCGTACACTAAATAGCTGTAGGAGATCCTTAAATCAACTGGTTAGATGGGCCAAATGACCTCCTCTTATACGTAATCTTTCTCCCAGTCTGTTCTTTACATTGTATTCCCCTCAAGAATAAGTTTTTCAGTTTTGCTTATTGTTGTAAGGTGTGTTTATAACTATAGGTAATTGATTTATAACTATAGAAAAAATATTAGAAACAGCTAAATGTTGATTTTCATACGTGGAAATTCAACAGAATGTGGTTGCTGTAAAGGGAAAGTTTATTTTGTTTTGTCTTCCAGACAAAAAGCTTCCCTGTGTGCTTTAGAACATGACCTAATAAAATCCCACACTCCTTGGGCACCAGAAAAATGAAGAATCTCCACACTTTGGCAAGAGTGGAAGGAAATCTGAGAGAAGGTATACGGGTACAGTAGGAAGAGTGACAGACAAAAGAGCTGAGACCTGAATGTTTGTGCCCATTTTTCAAAAATATGTTAGTCAGCAAGTGGGGGTAGAACCAGTTTTGACTAGAAAATGGAATGCTAAATAAAATGTAGTTAAAAAATATTCACAGATTTTGTATTCCCGTATCAGTGAACAGAATGATGGGGCAGTTAAAAATAAACCGTAAGACAATAACTTTAATTTGGAACAGGCATACTGTACAAAGGTCAAGCAATGGAAACTCTGTGCCACTAGTAGGAACAAGATGTCATGATAAGCAATGCAAAGTCTAAACTATCTAATGGTCTAAAACAAGAATTCGAGCAACAGTGGAAGAGTTTCAGATTAGAATTTCTTCTTGGCAGCAAGGAATACTGGACATTGGATGCAGTAGACAGAGGAGATGAGCTCCCAAAAGCACCTCCATTTTCAGATACTTTAGTTTCTCAGATGAGAGAAGATACTCTTAGTTGTCAGATGCTGGTCACATGTGGGTGTGGTGATATGCACAACAGTAATTTTCTCTTAAGCAGCTACATGTCATGATGTGGTGATATTTCTCTCATCATCCATTCAGGACCTTTCCTGGAATAAACACTCAAGCCAACAACTGGGGCTGGCCTAATCTAAATTCTGCAAGATGAAGAGATGCAATTCCATAGGATTACACTGGAAAGTTAATAAAAAATGTGCCAACTTTTTTCTGCCTTCCATCAGGTACATGAACATTCTATTAATATAGTTACTTGCACCATTAACAATAGTATTTTGAATAAATATGTTTTTCAATCACACTTGATAATATGGGTGTCTTAATCTTTTTAAATATAGTATTTTTGTGCCCATTTTTCCCTGTATTTAAATATAGCAGAAAACATGTTAATAACTGTGCTAGAGAAGATTTTTAGAGATAAAATTATGTAGTTGAGCCTACATTAAAGACCACACAATTACACGATATTCAGTTTGCTAGGATGCTCAGCAAACATTTGAACTTAACTTCTGTTCTTCCATTAGAAACAAAGTTTGACATTTTTAAGTCTGATGCTTGTTTTCCTCATTATGGCTGTCTGATGTTGAGAAGAATCCTAGGACATCTTAGGACACTTACATATAGGCTCTTTAATTTTACATGTTGCATGACTTTTCAAGCAACTATTACAACTTATGACAGATGAACAAGAGTTACATAACCTGCCCAGACCTGCTTCATCAGAGTGATACATCCTCCTAATCGTTGCCAAAGTGTTTAGAAGACCACAGAATCACTCCCATCATTGTAACCAGACCTGTTCTGAGGCATCCTGTTCTGAAGTCATGGCCCAAATCCCTGACATACGGCATTAAGATGCAAACTTCAATAGGCTTACTTCATATTTTACTCTGTTGAACCAGGATATAAATTCCATTGAAGATCCCTAGGACAAATTGGTGTCTGATGTGTTTAAAGTGTTCTTTGAAGACAATTCCACACAGAAGCTTGTCAAAGCCAAAAAATTACATTTCTTTGCCTTCATCAAGATAAACAATGCTCAAAAAGCAAAGTTAATATTTAATTTGAAATTGAATTGCCTACAGCATGTTAGTACAGTGGTTAGCATTGCTGCCTCTGGGCATTGGGCACTGGGTTCAATTCCCGGGTGCTGTCTGGGTGAAGTTTATATCTACTTCCCCCTTTGCATGAGTTTCCTTCAGGTGATACAGTTTCTTCTTACAGTACTCCCAAGACATATGAGTAGGTTAATGGGCTTCTGGAAAAATTGGCCCTCCTGTGTTTGTGTCTGTCTGTGACCTGCGATGGACTGGTGTCCCATCCAGGGTGTATCCTGCTTTGCGCCCATTACTTGCCAGGATAGGCTCCATCTTCCACCTTGTATTGGATAAAGTGGTCAGAAAATGGACAGATGAAATTGCCTATATTTGAGGAGCAGTAGCATCACAACAGTATTGGAAGGGTTTTGGACAAGAATTTTTTTTTTCTAAAGTCATTTATGGTTGGTTTACTTGCATCCATTGTCTATTATATTCAAGTTGATTCATTACTTGAAATAAGACTACAGAAGTAAATGAAAAACAAAATATATGTTCTGTGCATTTATTTACAATGGTATAATAAATGGTTTTGATGTTCTATAGTACAAACATAAGAGTATTCTTTTAAATACAAAGACTGCAAATGAATACATGGAGAAAAAACAACATATACAATATTTAAATTTATAAATGTGAATTTAAGACATCTCAAAATTATTGCACTTGCATATATATTTTATACAAACCAAAAATAAGAATAAAAAAAATACAGCTTATTTTTTTCAATTGGTAACCAAGGACTTGGTATGCTACCCTGAATCAAATTACTTGTGAAAAAAATCCCATCCCAAGCTTTGGTCACAGAATTATACACATTTGTTCTTTATATGTGTACAAACCTAAGCTAATTTGTTCTTACATTGGAGCAAGTCATATCTCGGATTACTACCAGTAAGTAAAGGAGTTGTAAATATTATCCATTAACTGTTTTCCACAGCTGAACTGATCAGAAAGACAAGGATCTAAGAAATGGATACCTACAGTAGCAACAATGGAGAGAAAAGTACAATAAGACTCCTTCCTGTTTTGATATTCTTGCACTGCTTTGGAAAAAGCAGCAGCTGCATATTATTACCTTCTGTTTAAATTCCAGTTAAATTTGACCATACCAGGGTGTGTGAATATTCTTTTCACGTATTATAAATAACATCATTCTTTATTCCCAGAACAACAGAGAATGAGACTTTTTTTTTCTTTTTCTTTTTTGAAAGGGTGGGAAAACAAATTTTTAAGATCAGCATAATTTGATTCACTTATGTGCTTCAGGATACTTACTACCTCTTGCCTTCCATAGTTTAATGAAAACGTTATCATAGAGCACAGTGATTTATAAGAGCAGATTACAGTGGGGTCTCAAAGCAGAACCTGAGCTATTTCAGTGAAGTAATGTTTCTGGGACTACACAATTTTCGAGGAGGACTGTGGCCATTTTTAGCACAAGCATCGTTTTGTTAGCCATGTTTACTAAACAAGGTGTTTCATAAAAGCCATATTAAGGAATATCTGTACAATAAGTGCTCCTAAACAACATATAATGCATAGCCCCCAAAAGAGATATTTTAGTTTTTAGGTTTGTTTGTGCAAAGTTCTTGCTTTAATTCCCTTCATATTAACTGGCCTGAAAGCTTTTGTTAAAGGCAAGACCTTCCCTTGAAAACAACAAAACAAAACATGCATGTTCTCATATTTGTACATGCTATTTAACCTGTGTTGCACACCATGAATGAGGTCAAAAACCTTCCTTTCATAAAATCATCATTAAATGTGCTCATTAAACATATTTCTCCACTTTCAGGTACTTTTATATTTTCCAAGCTCAGGTTTGCAGCAACACCCCAAGTAATATGCACACATTCTCCCCTTCAGCTGGTTATAGATTCCCTTGATTGCAAGCATGCTGTACAATGCCTCCAGGCCTAATGGATCACATTAAGTTACTCCACAATGCAAATGCCATTGAGGTCCTGAAAAACCCTCTGAAGAGTTACTAAGAACCAAAAATGTCAGAAGCAAAGACACCTGCTATGGCCCTAACATTAGTCACTACTTTCACAAGGTTAATTTTTGGAAACGTACTTACAATAAGTATATGTCAAAGCAAGCTAAAAAGACATATTGGATTGACACTGCAGTCAAAAATGAATCATAAACCACACATGGGATATTGTTCCTTATAAATTAGTTTAAGAACTAACTTCTTGAGAAAATATTTAAATTTACCTTTAACATTGATTTCTTTTATCAAGGAAGGTGGGGAAGAGAAAGTTGGTTGATTAATTTCTAGGTCACAGCAACTTTAGTGTTTCTTGGTAATGATCACTCATTGCACAGATTTTTTTTCTCCATTTATATAGTTCTTGCTTTGTGCAGTAAAGTGTTGATATTTGCAAAATTTATACCTAACATTATTTTTCCTCTAATAGCAACCCAAGTGTGAAGGAGACCTCCTTGGGTCAGGTACCTCACATCAACTATATACAGGAAAAAAAACCTTGCAGTCATCCATCTTGACCAATCAGAATGGAAGACTGTAGTTCACCATGGTTTTTTATCCTGTGCTGCTGGGCTTTAGCACTCATTATAAGTTTTGGTAACTGACTGCAAATGAATTTACATTTCAGTGTTGGGTGGCAGTTTTTACAACAATTTCAGTTTTCAATAAATGTCTTCTGAAATTTCAGTGCTACACTAAAATGGTTATTTATCTTAGCTCGCAGTTATCATTGCTATTTTCTGCCCATTTCCCATTCAATATTTATAACACAAAGTGCTTGTTCAAAATTGTTTGCAGTGGTCCACCAACACAGCACTTTCTGACATCTAAAGAAAAACACTGGGGAACAGCCAAATTACAAAGCAGAAAGAAATAAAATTACATCATCTTTTTAATGGCAATGGTATTTTTTTTAATATGGAAAGACAAGTTAGAGCCCGAAATTTTTTTTATGACAAAAAATGCTATGTAATATTTAAAGTAATTGTTTTTCTGATTACACAGAAGGTGAATCTTGTTTACATCAACAAATAGGTTGATAAATCTGAATGCAGTTATGTTCTCCCCACACTGTACACTAGTACACGAGTAAAAAGCCAGCTTTTTTGTAGTAATGCCTGTTGTTTCTGAAAACTAAAGAAACACTAACTAAAGCCATAGTGCAATCAAAGGAACAGAAAGGTGCCAGATAAGGAAGCTGTACATAGAAACCTTCCTATTACAACCCAGAAGCCTTGGTTTTAGAAAAACGGGTTAAAACACTGGAGGCACAAAGATGAACCTCCTGATAGCACCATTGATGATTGCAGCTGCGCTATATTATCCTAGCAGTGAAACGATTGTAGAATATCTTATTCTTTGCAGGGCCATTTGTTTTAAAAGTATGGATGACATTCAATACAAACATTATTCTCTTAAGTTTCTTCTTAAGTGCACACTCTAGAAAAGCAATACCGTGTATGAAAGTTTGCAACATAAAAACTCCCCAACTTGTAGATTCATGCTTCTGACATGAACATTTGTAGCAGTTTTGCTCCATGTGCTTTTTTCATGAGTTTTTTCTTCCGCTTCCGATTTTGTGTCTAAAGATTAATCCTAACAGAGACATTTCCAAGTACTTCCCAGAGTTCTGAACCACTTTGTTATTCAGATATAAATAGACTTTTCTTACAAACCACTGTTATATTATTACTGAATTTCAACATACTCGGATAAAGGGTGAAAGATTCCCACAGCTCCCTTGCTGTTGACCTCTTAGGTTTAGTCTTTTAGAACAGCATGCATATTTTGGAACGCTCAAATATAGTATGTATCTCTTTATATATGGAAAATATTTTTTCACAAAATTATCCACAAAGATTTCCCAGTTTTCTGAAGTTGTCATCCCTGCCTCCACTCTTCAGGTCCTTGCTCATTAGCAAATGATTGAGGATTTCATAAAACAAGTTGGGCAAAAGTGCAAGAGAACACCAGCTGTTACACTCCTGTCGGTTACCTCTTCTTACATTCTGTGCATGTTACTTGGTAAAAGAGTATATTATAGATATGAATAATAGAAGTGTGCATTTATCCAACAATCTTCAACAATAAGGCATTTCCATTCATGTATTTTCTCTGTTAACTTTAAAGCTATTCCTCTTAAGGAATGAAGGAGCTTATTATTATTATTATTATTTTCAGTTTGATTCTCATTTAGACATTTCTCAAATATCAAAATTGTTTCAGAGTCTACCCAGACTGTACACAGTGTGCAGAAATCTGTGCATTTTGCTTGGCTGAGACTAATAATAAAAGCTACAAAATAAGATGGACAACCAAAATAAGTTAGATGTTTCAAATAAAAACACAAAAACAAAGCACATTGCTAAAAAAATTCTGAATCGGATAATACTACCTTAGGGAGTGCAATTCCAACCTGCAGTGTCAGTCTTCCATCCTCTATTGCTATTTTAAAGGGAATATTTTCACTACTGCAACTAACTCTTCTTCCTTAAAAATTACATTAGCTTAACTTTGTTGAATATCACAAAACCTATACAATAGGACAACGATTTTTTTAAGTCCGCCAGTTTAAGCCTGATCATTTCATGCTCTAGAATAATTCAATGGTAAGTGATTTCAAGCAACTGTTTGCATTTGGGGATCATTTTAAACAGAAGATACATTTCAAATAAATTACATGACCTCAAATATGCTTGATATTATTCAAATTTAAAGTATTGCAGTCAGTTCAGTCTTCCTGACCCCAGTATTAGTCATAATCCTTACTACTATGCCCAAGGCTCACAGCTATTTGTGGGCTCTTATTCCCTGAAGTTCAAGAGCTCACTGCAGCATTTCAGAAGTTCTTTATCTCTTGTTATATTATTGTGTCTTCCAAAAAGACAGACTGTTCTGTGGTGTTCTGTAACGCTAATGTACATATAAAGTGGAGGTTCCCAGAATTCACAGTAAAGAATTTCAGTGAGGAACACTGCCAGTCATTATGACTACAGTGGAAATCATGTTATCTTAGGCCAAAATGCTTTGCCACTCCTTGCACCTGGAAGGTTGAGTTTTTTTTTTGCCATCTGCTGTAAGAATAGGTTGTATTTTATTCAAGTACTGTTACAGAACCTTTTCTCTTGATAACAAGACACATTCCTGAGACCGCAATCATTGTTTAGTCTCACAGCACGCATCTTCCATAAACATTCCGGCTGATGTATAACCAATCCATTAGCGCTTTGTGGAATTAGCCAACCACAGTTTCAAAAGTACCATTTCTACAGGTTAAACCTCTAGAACACAAAACAGGCAGATTTAAAACCACCTGCCTTAGTTAGGGTTTTGAATTAAGGCCTCAGCAAATATAGACCGCAAAGGAAATTGGTTAAAACAAAATAAAACAAAACGCTAAAAAATAGATGTTCACTCTGCTGAACATATTCCCAAGCGGTATGGTTCAGGTGATCAGATCACAAGCCTCATTCTTCAACTGAAGTCCCTAAAGTCACCATTCCAGGTGACACCTTCAGTCTAAGGACCTCCATCACCCAATGAGGTAACTGTATGTTTTTAGTGTTCTTCAACGAAATCACTCCTCCACCTAGTGCTCCTCTTCCTGGCCTCACAGGAAGGTGGTCGTGCACCGCACAGGAGTTTTTAGAGTCTTTCGCAAGATTTGTTTCCCTCTCTGTCTCTGTAGCTCCCTGTCCAAATCAATTGTCTATTTTCACAGGAACGGTCTCCGGAGACTCAGAGGTAACAGACTGGGAGGGAACCCACATGGAACTGTCCTCTCCTTGAGCCAGTTTTTCCCACTGGGCAAGGTTTTCCCTAAAAGTAGAAGCACACAGTTCAGGCAGTGAATGGAAAACACACTCTGTGCTAAAACACTCTAAGATGCAAAGGCCTTATAAGTACCAGAAAATGTGCAATTGTGATTAATGTTAAATGAAAAATCCCAAACATTTCTTATCTGGAAAATATGAAAATACTGAAGGGAATGTGCAACTTGAGGTTTACCATAACGAGAGTGATCGTAAAAGAACAAGCTATTTAAACCTATCATCATAAAAAGCATCCACTCTCAATAGTGTAGGAACTTTCAGTGGTGTTGGCTATGGTTGTGTCTGAGTGCAAACTGTCAAAAAAAAAAAGGAGGAATACGTCTGATTAACATACTAAACAGACGCTGTTGGCAGACACTGATAACAAACAATTTCAATAGACTGCTTCCAAAAGAATTGGATATAGGCTTGCCTACAAGCTTATGCAGAGAAAAAAAATTGAATATCTTAAACTAGGTCAACTTAATGGGGAGTTTAATTGTAGCATTTTTTCCTTAGGTTTTAACACGGCTAAACAATTGTATGAGAAAGTAGTGTTTTTTTTTAGACCATTCCTTCCAATTAGCAGTTGATGTAGTTTATACGTCTGCCTGATCCCACAACTAGCAGGGGCTCCAATGTGTCTGGGATGAGTGCCCATGAATTCCATCTCAGAACCTTGGTGCTGACGCAGTGTTGAGCTTTTCATATCACTAAACAGAATTTGTTTGCATTCCCAGTAGTTCAAGGACACAGTGGCTTAAAACTGCACTATCCAGACTCCTAAAATAAAGATCTATAGGATAATGAATACAATGATACAAAAAGTGAATCCTAGTTTTTTTTTTTCAAAAGGCAATCATATACACTTACTGGCCAAAACAGTAGGAATACCCCCACCACCCTCCGCCAAATAACATGCTTGGGCTCTGTGAGCAGCAAGAACAGCTTGAACAAGATGAAACATTCTACAAGATTTTGAAATATTGGAAGCACATCCCCTATTTCTCTAGCAAAACTGTTTCTACTTAGGGCTGTTATGAGGGTTGTTTTGTGTTTGTAGATTCCTTACGTTTTCAAGATTTGGGATTGTTCTGGTCAGGAAAATGTGATGGAAGCCTGTGTCTGGATCCTCAACCCAACCATGCCTGACACTGAGAGAATCCGTTGTTCTGGCTGGGACTCCTAAAGATTTGGCCAGTGAGCACAGTATTTTGCCCAATGTAGGCATCAGTATTAAAATGCATTTGTACCTGCATGCTCTCAGAAGTGGGGTGGATGGAGGAAATAACTCAGACAAAGTTGTATAACAGGGGATTGCTACCGCATTGTAGAAACCCACCTATCAAAAAAGAAAGTAAAAGGTTAAAAAGTACATTAACTCGTTTTTGAGTAAACAGGAAAAAAAGTATTCTAAGGCACTGGAACAACAATCAAATGGTAGTAGTGTGCAATTTCAGAGGATAAATCCAGGGGCATAGTTTGAATAGTTCCTTAATCCAACTGCTTTACATGTCAAGAGATGGAAAAATTTCAGTTTTGTGGAAAGAACACTTTTTAAAAACAAGAAGAGACACCTTAAATAAGAAGTACTAAAACTGAAATGTATTTCAGTGCTGTGTTGATTTGATGTTTATTGAACCTTTTTTTTCTCCATAAAAACCTGGCTTATTAAGCTTGGCTGGCAATACCAGGTAGGATTTTGTAACACACCCATCAAACAGAAAACATGAGGGTTATAAAAATTGAGAAATTCTCACTTGACCCTGGGGAACTTCATCTTTTTTATCTCTATCCATCATGGGGATTGGCTGCATACCGATCTTTTTCATTTCATCTCCCTGTGCAGAGAAAGCAAGAATAGATTAGAACTATTTTGTTAACCTTAGACAGCAGCCGCCTTTTTAACAGAACATGGAAAAACAAAAAACAACACGAGTTAAGAAACAAAAAATATTAATTAATGAGAAATTCTCATACCTCAGCCCAAAATTCTGCATATATGTCATTAGCGGTCAACCTTGTCACAGGCCACAACTTTGTGACCGAGCACAGGTCACATGCTGTCATCATCAAACCAATGACGCGATCCCTTTAAACAAAAAGGAAAACAACTTCTTTTTAAGATGACCACAAGTAGGATTCTGTCCTCTTCTCGTTATGAAATAGCCTCCCCTCTGTGTTTTACTCAAGGGCTGTGTCTGAGTACATTTCATTTTTTTTCTGCCTAGCTATTGGGTCAAACATCTCTTTACTGTAATATTTTAAAACAAATAGAGTGTCATTTGTATTTTTTATTACATACCCACCCAATCTGGAATAAACAACCTGGCCTTCCAGCAGTGATTCTTGTACCCACAGATAAAGAATGAGGATCCATAAACACACCCCTCCAACATGTCCTCCTGTCAGATTTGTTTTTTTTTTATTTACAGGAGATTGGAGTAACAGATTTTCACACATCACATCACCGCAAGACTTCTGGGTCATTTCTGGAGTCACTGTTGTACCCATCCCTATCGCCAAGGTGCCCTGCCAATTGCATACTGCCACTTGGGGAGCCCCAGTCACATTCAGCTAGCCATGTGACTCGGGTTCAAACTCATGACTGCTGGCCTGCAGAGGACTCCAAGCAAGTGCCTTGGTGGAGGTTTTCTTGAAACACCTTCCTTCAGATGAGAAATGACAAAGTGGAGTGACAAATGCTGACCTGAAGAATGGGCATCAGGTAAGAGGATATCTCAGGACAATGTCAAGAGTGTGGCCAGAGGATGTCTTGGGCTACCTGTGTGCGTGATTGTTGAGGTCCAGAGCTCCTGTTGTTAGTAACTCCACCAGCTGCTTCCTGTTGCCAAAGTACAATGCTAGGTCTGTGGCAATGATGGCTTTCCGGATGATCTCCAGGACTTGCTCATACTCACTGGAAGTCAGGTTGGAGAAAATATTGTGCCCTTCCAGCTATGAGAAAAATAGAGATCAATAAAAAAGCAAAAGCTCTACTTATGAGGCGTTCGGCTGATCTTTATTTGGGGTAAAAGTCTTCGGTAAATACTGTTAATTGCCTTAGCTCTTTACTGAGGAGGAATCTTACTACACAGCCGTTCTGGAAACTTTTTGTGAAGTGGGTTTTTTTAACCACGCTGTATTCATCTCAACATTTGTTCCTCCGTGTGCCACGTCACTGCACTTGGGACATGCATCTGTCCAGGAAGTAGAGTATTACAGGAAACCAGCTGGACTTGGCTGAGGTCCTGTATGTTAGCGTTACCTGCAGGATGGAGACGGTTTGAGAGAAGTGATGCTGCTCCATGGTGGATGTGGAGTACAGAGCAGCGAGGGGGTGGTCAAACTTCTGCAAGTAACTGTTGCTGTAGCCTCTGTGATCCAGGTCATGACAAAGGCAGGCCACCAGGAGTCCTTTCCGCTGCAGACAGAAGCCAGAAGAACACAAAGACGTACACCAATACACGTGAAATGAAGTCCCACAAATTTTAAAACGTCCGGTGACATCATGCTTCACAGGTACCCTTTGGCCAGAGAGAAAGCAAGAAGGAACTGCAGATCCATCAGATCACAACAATGCTCATGAAACATGATCAGGCTCTCATCAGTTGGGTCCCAGCCCTTTCAGCTTGAACCACCCTTTTTCATGCACCTCCTCCCCATAGGTACCCTCGATTTCAATGAAAAGAATGTCAAAATACAGAATTACCATTACAAAACCTTGAAAAAAATGATAAAATATTAATATGAACTGTTTCTTAAGAGTAACCACTTATTTTAACCAGAGCAGCTCCATTAATGAAGCAAACCTGGAGATTGTGTGAAAGGGATGATTTTACTTATTACTAGTATAAGGTTGAATTTTCTCTTTACTTGTCTCTGATGACCCCCTGTATAATCTACCAATCTACTCCCTTACCACTGCTCTAAGGGAGAAATTCTACAGCAGGGAGCAACTACAATATCCCCTACTGGTTCCTGCCGTTAATCTTACCTATTGGTTCTCTAACTAGTAGACGAGGTCCCCTGAGGGATAATCCAGGGAAACTGGAATTGGATTCAATAAAGTGAAATATTTTCAATTTGTTTAATTTGTCAGAAGAAAGACACTAAATGACAATCCATTGACAATCCGGTTGTCATTTTCAAATACAACATGTGATCCCTAATTTTCTCTGTATATATAAATTAAAATTTAGTATAGATACGCTGTATTATTTTAAAGTAAAGATTTACTCTGGCATATTTAGCGAGCAGTATGGTAATAATAACTCAAATGTACATACATTTGTCTGTTATCAGAAAGCAATTTATTCCTTGTGGTTTCTAATTACACATCCTATGAGTAGTGATATAATGATAAACGTCTACATTTTAACTATCCCCAACCACCACTTACTTCTAGTTCAGTAAAAATGTCTTGGTTTTTCTGCAGAATGGCATACATGCAGTGAGCCACAGTTAAAGCATGTTTCCAGTTGTGGTAAGGAACACGCCGATAGTTTTTCCTGACTGACATGGTGAATCGGCACAGCTTCTCGAGTTCAAAGCTAGACATGGAGATGGATAGAGACAGGAAGAAAAAAAAGACAGCTAATCAATCAACCACACCACCACTAGCTCAGATCATTAAGAGTATAGTGTTGTCCCACACTGTTGTCAAAATTCGATGAGCATTTGGCTTTTAATCCAGGGGGAAATAAATTCATCAAGGTGTTCGTATTCTCTGCATGTGGCCTTGGCACCTGGGACATCCTGGGCACTGCCTCAGGGCTAAGGCCAAGCTAGTAAATCTGTGATGTTCTTGGATGGCAGCCAGGTCAATCGGTATGATGTGGTTTCTTGTAATAATATTTGTTATTTATTAATTGGTGGCATCTGATCCTCAGAAAGGCTTACAATCTTACTAAAATGTTGCATTATTTTCATATATATTATTTTTTAAAAAGATATCCCTTTTGAATTGTTTGGCCTATGTTAGAAATAGCATTCAATGCCGAATATCCATTAGTGTATGCAAAGAAGACAATGTAAAAATGAATTCATCTGTATTTAGCTGAAGAAGAAAATCAGAAATTAACGTTTGAAAAGAGCTGCATGTTGTTTTGCATTCACGTTTAAGCATTGCGTAATTACAGTGTAAGTATCCAACTAAGGTATTTAGTTACCTGTTTTTTCCACATGAATTGTGGACCATGTATACAAAGACTGCCGGCCATAGTTCTTCATAAGGGTTGATATCAAAGTGAAACCTAAGACCAAATAGTAAAACAATCCATTAAACCAAGTGTTGACCTATGATTCTGAAGAATAGGGTACAAAAACCTGCAACTTCAGTATAAAGTATAAAATGAACAAGAAATAGAAACTTGTTTTAAATTCTGTCAAACAATGACAAAGAACCTTGTTTTTGAGGGAAAGGTGGTGAGTAATGGACAGTCTTTGTCTTGTATAGTACGTCATTTCTTTAAAACTTTCTGAAAAAAGTCTGTGGTACAAGATCTGTACATTTTTAACTGTGACCTGTCAGTTTATCAAAATTGTTTATCAATAATACATGTGTTTTAAAACCACATGGCACCAGGAAATAAAAGCACTGGAAATGCCCTCAAGAGAAACTAAAAGGAATTACAGTACTTTGCTTTTACTAAGTGTGGACACTGTGTGGTGACAAGGTTTTCCAAGGTTTGGAAAATAATTATTATTTCCATGAACAACAATCCCAGCTAGCACAAGGATACAATAAGTTGTCATATCCTATCCTTGGTCCTTTGTAGGACCAGATAGTATATACAGTACATACAAAGTTTCACTTTTAAAACATTTAACAAGTAAAGATTTTTAAAAGAGTGATGGAGACATAAATACCACCAATGTGAACGCTTAATTATAAACCTTTCCTACCCCATAATACTATGAGCCATCAGTTAGGTAAAGGGCCTTACAGCTCTATTTCTTTGTACATGGGTGCTGGAAGTGTCAGCTGTGTGAGATTCTTCCACTCCTCTGATGTGCAGATGCTGTGGTAGGAGAGCTTCTCCATGGTCACTCTGTAAATACACTCTGAATGTCGTATCCTGTGGTACATCTAAAAACACAAACACATTGCAATAATTTTTCTGCAATGCACTTAATGTAAAAATATTTTGTTCCCTTGTAGTACTGTGAATGTTGACCAGCATGTTGCAATATACTGTATAAAATGTAAACCTCAGTTTCAGTGTTTAAGGCAAAACGTATTATTTTACGTTGATACTTCTTACACTATAGATTAGCTTATATTATTATTATTATTAGAAATGCTTTAATGTGGGCCACTATCTGGTTTCCAGTCTCTATTAAGCATATAGCATATCTAATAGCATAAGAAGATCAAGTAACATCCTGAAAGCCACAGTGTAAAAAACAAATCAAATGAATCTCTCTCAATGGTTGACTCAAATTTGCAAATCATTAACAGATACAAGTATCAGGTTTATTTTATTCCTCTTTAAAACATATTTTTGAATGCTTCTGTGATGTTTGTTGTTTATTTAACAAAAATATTGCGTGCAATTTTAAGGCATTACTTTAAATGTTAATATCCATCCATGAATCCATCATGGTATACATTCATCTTCACAGCCACTACTGCCTTGCATTCCTGCATAAATAACTGTTATAATAAACTACAGACATTAATGAGTGAGCTGTCACTGTGATTGCCGCCAGTGTATCCTGCTTTTACTAGAAAGGTATGAGTTTCTACACTATGAGTTTATGAGTTTAAACACTGTCTTGTTATAATTATTAGGAAGGACTGGTTACAATCTGTACTAAGACTAGGGAAATTATTGACTGTTCTTCACTTATATCCCTGTATTACAAATATAGGACAAATTATGTTAGGGTGCTTATTATTTGAACCACTAATTTTGCTGGTGAAAACTGTGCTTTAAGATCCTTGGAATAATTAGACATCTCTGTGTGTTCAGAGAAACAATTTTTTTTTTCTTTAGCCACTCAGTTTCAAGGATGATCTCAATGGGTCCTGAGATTGCTCAAAAGTCCAACCCTAGAGCCATAAACTTGTTGATGTTGAAAATACACTAAAGACAGAGGTACTCCAATCTGAATCGATGGGAAACGTACACCCTCTTTCCACCATTTGTACTGCTTTCCTACTAAAAGAACCATTCTACCATTATAATCTGAATCAATGTCTATAGTATAATTTTAAAGAGAAGACCAATATCTGTTCAGAAATGCAAATATATTAGAGACTATGAGAATTACAGTGAAGAAACATTAATAGCATTCCCTCTTTCTATCTCTGTGCATGGTGTTTACAAACAGTTTGGGTGTTTTCCTTCATACACGTAACTGGAATTGCAATAGGCTGTGTCAGACTTATTTCAGAAGCAGTCCTTTGAGAGCAATATGACTTGCACTACTTTGTAAGGGGTCATGACCTTCAGCAATCAAGTCTGAGATCAGTCACCTGTTTCAGTCTATTTAAGGTCATGGCTAATTTTATTCTCAGTGTAGACTATACCTCAGCTGAAGTGAATAAATAAAAATGTTTATGATTGAATATTTAATGCTGATATATAGCAAATTGTGAACACCCTATTCACAAATACACTGAATCAATAAATCATGAATGAAAAATGACTTAACTTATTGTGTGACTGATGTCTAAATATAAAGCATAGTGGTTGGTTGCAGTTTTTCAGTCTTGACATATTCATTGACATAATTAATACAAAAAGCTTTAACATAACATGATAATTTGCTGCACTAAAATGAGTCAGAGCTTACAAATAGAGAACAGGGCATGAAAGGCTTTTGGAAGAGATGTTAAACTTGCAACCCTATTTAATCTTTCAATAAATTGCACCCACTTCCTGAATCTACAGGTGGCAGTGTTTTAATAAATTTATAAACACTTTTCTTTTTTCAGCAACTTTATAAAGAAAAGAAAATACCTACTCCAGTTCTCACACTAGCAAAAGGTAGGGTAGTATGTTAAATTTAAAATACTAAGTACATACGCAATACATAAAGGTGGAGGAAGAGGCAAAGAACTACACTTACATTAGCACAGTGTAAGGCCAAAGCACAAAATACTGCAAACATTTTAAAGTTGTTCTCATCGGTTTTAGTGAAGGCACTTCCATTTAATTTGTTCACCATTTGTACGACCCCTATGACTGTCCCCCGGCTGACAATAGGCATGCATAGGATGTTCCGGGTAGTGTAGCCCGTGTAGAGGTCCACCTCTCTGCAAAAAGATAGAAAGACAGAAAAATATCAGGTCTCCAGCAAGAGTTTTGATATCAGTTCATTCAATTTCCTGAAGCATTTACATTCTTAACTTAACGTCCTAGAACCAGACTTCATTCTCTGCTTTTCATACGTTATTGTAATACTTCAACATGGCCGTTCAGTTATGGCCTTGCTAAGAGTCTAAATTGTTTACATTGCTGCTCCAGAACATGCAACAGAAATAATGACTGAAGAATTACAAAACCATAAATTTTCACTTAAGGACAGTTTGGAATTTTCCCCATTAAAACACCTACCATATATCTAGAAACAAAACTGTCAAAAACAGTACTTGTGTGTACAGGACATCTTACCTGTTAAAGCGTGGGTCTGCATAGGCATCAGGAATATTGAGGACCTCTCCTGTTCGTGCCACTTGTCCTGCTATTCCTTTTTCTATAGAAAACCTAAACAAAAAGAATATTGAACCTTTTCGTTCTCTTTTGGCAACAACTAATCTGTGCATTCCTGTACAGCAGCTGGACCAGCCTTCAAGCATTACATACTGTATATTCTAAATAGGAATTCATATTGGTTAAGTCAAATCAAGAAAAATGTTTTTCTTTTTTTTCTATTGTAATTTCAAATATCCAGTTAATAAATCAGATAAACAATCTGACTCCGTATGCAGAATGCTGTTAATACATCTCAGACTGTATTCTCATTGTCTCAGTGTCTTTCTTGTGTTAAGAAAGCAGCTACACCTGTCTGATTTGGCAATGCCAAGGTTTGATTTAGATGACTGAAAAAGGGACATTCTCAAGGAGCTGAGTTTTAGAATGTACACTGTTGCTGCTGTGTAAAATATTTGTAAACCAGGTATGCCCTATAACATGTCGTGTTTAAATATCCTTGTCCTAAACATGACATTTGTGCTTGCGTAAGAGGCTGATTGGGCTTGCAGCTGATCTATAAAGTGCACTCAGAAGTACTTGTTTTAGAGCTCATCATTGACATAAAAAACAAACTTATTTCATAACTACAGTGAATTGCGCTGTGACTTCTTGCATCTTTACATAATCTTATTGACAAGACATACATTTTCTGGTAAGAGCATTTCTCTCTGGCCTCTACAGATGTGCTCTTGTACTAGGGAACAGATCCACAGTGAGGCAGCGCTCACCTAATTTCTTTGGTTTTCCTAAAGACTGGTTTCCCTTCATTTTCTTCCCCGATGTCAAACAGGTCTGAGTACAGTTCCTTGTTGTTGTGGTCAACCTGAAAGAGCGCACAGCGGTCTGCATTCACCAGGTTTTTTGCATATATCTGAAAGAAAGGGGAATGAAAAAAAAACAGATCTAACAGAACATATATTGTATACACACAAATAAATATAAATATCATTATATAGTAGGTAGCTGCGTCAGCATGCGTAGACTGCAAAGGATGCAAAGCAGGCTAAAATCAATATCTGAGAAAAATGACAAAAATTACGCCATTTAACGCCACATTACTATTGCAACTACAACTAAAATTATAACAGTGGTGTTACTAAAGTACAATTACTTAGAATATTAATTTTATCTGCACAATGTTAATGGGTTGCACTTTAAAATGATTTAATTATAAACACTGCTGTTACTGGCATATTCCTGGTTTAAAAGAGGCACCTCAAGTACTTTAAGTTATAAAACAATCATTCTCATAGCCATTGTTAACTGCTTCATTAATACATTGTAATATACGCCTTGATGTATTGGTAATTGGACTAAAGTACATGTATTCTAATAGAATTCTGTGGAACTAACACAAAGTTGTTTTTTTTAATTAAAAAAAATCACTTGTGTTGTTTACAAGTCCTTCAATGCACTGGTTGTTCCAAACCCCACAAGCAAATAGGTATGTGACATGCTCATTCTGCATCTATGTCATCACACAGCCATTCAAACTGCGTCTGTCTATTCTCTGG
Source organism: Atractosteus spatula (assembly GCF_055471065.1). Lineage (NCBI taxonomy): Eukaryota > Metazoa > Chordata > Actinopteri > Semionotiformes > Lepisosteidae > Atractosteus > Atractosteus spatula. The sequence goes on from NC_142720.1 coordinate 18,978,596, forward strand.
ATGCCTAATTATTGTACTCTACATGGCTCCATTATCAAACCAAGCATCTACAGTTTATCTGGGCAGAGACAGGGACTGAAGCAATGAACTCAGAAGCATTTACGTAAGAAACAAAGCAACTGCTTGATTAATAGTCAGACTGCAACAATGCTAGCGTGCTTATCTGCCCCTTGGGACAAACCAATGCTGTTCACTTAAAGACTAAATAGGTTCATATCTGACTTCAATGTTTGTTTGTTTCCATAATCTTTCATGTTGCCTTCAGAGGGTGTTCTAATTGTTATTGACAGCGTCGGTGACCTGGCTTTCAGTAATTACGATTGACAGATCTCACCTTTAACCTGTTCCTTCATTTAAGAAGGAAATGTCCCATTATAGCTTAAGACAAAATAAGATGGAAAGACTTACACAGAGGTAGAAAAAGTGGGCCTTGATATGTGTGAGGCCATGGAAAATCTACAATCTGGTCTAAAACCACACCTGAAATGAGGCTGAAATAAGGTTTCTGATTGATAAATGATGCAATGCCACAGATCACAGCAAATGAACCAGAGCCACTTTGTGAGGCCTGCTTAAAAGACACACAAAACTGCTAAGTATGCCCCCTGTCTCTGACAGTTACACTGGAATAGAAGGGCTCAGTTTACAAAAATTAGTATGGATTTTATTCTGTTCCAGTCTGTTTATTTATGGCACAAGTAATGATACTGGACTAAGTAATGTGATACTGACTGCCTCGGTCATTAAGACTGGGATAGCACTTTGCACTTTACAAATTAATGACCATCTAAATGGCAGTGGCGCAACAAAATATTTAGCATATAATACACTTAGGACAAATGCCTTGTCTTTAGTGGTCAATGAATTATGTTAGTGCGCAGAGTTCCAAAATCTAATAGTTTCTGTGTATGTGCTGCACTTGCTCACTGCATACTGTAACATCACATAGGCTGACATGGTACTGGAAAGAATCTCAGGGCAGAAAGCCGAAGGGCAAAATAATTCTAAAACAATCTGTGGTGATTTATAAGGTGCTGAGCACACGGTTTTAAGAGGATTTTTGTTTCTTCTTAATTTCAAAATGAGTTCTCCACATCTGATATCAAAACAATGAGTAATATAGTGCCCTTAAAAAGTAAGGGGAGAGCAAAATAAAATCTTTTCTTATGCTTTACAGTAAAGCCATTTGTATTCGTATGCACTTTTTTGTATTTGTGATTAATATAAATGATAAGTAAAATAGAATTTATTTTTCTTAATTGCTTTTGACTGTAGTAGAACAAAAATACTTTGTGTTCTACCCATGATTTCTATTTCATTTAATTTCAGTGTGTAGAAGTCAGTAAAATGCATTCTTAGTTGGATTTGGATCTGGAGACTGATTGGACAACCTAAGATTTTCTACTTTTTACTGCTGATGAGCTATTCTGGGTCATTGTTATGCCACATGGTGAAGTACTGCCCAATAAATATGGAGGCGTTTTCTTCTATGTAAGCAGACACGATGTTTCTGTAATCTTCAGAATTAATGCTCCTGCTGCCATCATTAGTTACATCATCAATAAAGAGCAGCAAGCCAAAAAGACACTTTACTGAATACTACTGCCGTTACATATTTGTTGTCTTTATAGAATCATTTTAAGAAAGATTAAAGCTCAATATCAGAACATCCATGTTTAAATGGTTGCACCCGGGCTTTCTCCATCTCAGTGTTTATATTTCTGTTCTACACACAATGCCCTACAGCTTTCCAATATGCAGAGTTTATTTACACTATGTTAAACTGCTTATTTAAACCTGCCAACAGCTCTGCACATCTCAGCACTTAACAGTTTACAATAATCTTTTCGCTGCTGAATAGGCCTTGCATATAGCACTCTCATTATACTTAAGATACGCAAACTAAATACATTCAACTGCAACTTGTCAGCTTCAGAATTGCATAATTTCAGGTGCTCAAGACTGTATTATACTCTGTTCTAGAAATACAATTTTTTACA